>NW_027315812.1:8773285-9008285 GCF_026437365.1 Eucyclogobius newberryi
TAATAGCTCTCATTGTAGTAGAAGAAGTACCGTAGTATTAGTAGTTGTAGCAGTAGCAGTCGTAGTATTAGTTGTAGTAGAAAAGAAGTGGCAAAAAAAAAGTAGATGCAGCCATGATAACAGCCTAGTAATAGCCTGGTAATAGCTTAGTAATAACCTAGTAATGACCTAGTAATAACCTAGAACTAACCTAGCAATAGCCTAGTAATAGCCTAGTAATAACCTAGTAATAGCCTAGTAATAACCTACTAATAGCCTAGTAATAACCTAGCAATACCCTAGTAATAAGCTAGCAATAGCCTAGTAATAGTAATACCCTAATTATAACCTAATAATAGCCTAGTAATAACCTAGTAATAACCTAGCAATAGCCTAGTAATAACCTAGCAATCGCCTAGTAATACCCTAGTAATAACCTAGTAATAACAGTGAGTATCAGAAGAGTAATGCACCTTTGCTGTTACTTGTGTGCAAATCACGCTCTGCAAATACTTTTGCATTTGATTTATTTTCATTCAACCTGGAAAAAACATTGACAACAACAACAACAACAGAACAACAATCACCATTAGAACAGGTAAACAAAGTACACAAGTGCGTGCAAAAGGCCTAAAGTCAATGGTACGGTTGGTTTTAGTCGAAGTTGTGGTGGAGGAACCAGTTATGAATACATTTCTGTTTGTAGGACAGTTTAAACTTCCTTCTTCTGCCCGTGGTGGTAGTTCTGTGCGTGTTTTGGGCGTGTACGCGGCGACAAGAGGAAACCTGCTCAGACATGAACGCGCCGGGCTCAAAGAGGAGGAGTTTGAACAGGTCCAAATACAGAAGAAACATGAATCTTATTTGTGATTAGCGTGCGATTGGACCGGATTAAAGGGTCCACTTTCCACCACGAAGAACACCATCGCTCTGTGGTTCAGATGCACATGTGTTTTTATGGTGTTTTTACTGTGTTTTTACTGTTTTTATGCTCTCAGCTCAGACAGATGCAGTATTTGTCCTTTCACTGGTTTAAAGAAGGAACTGCGATCACAACCGAGCCTGTGTTTGCAGAGCTTTAGCCTGCAGAGACGCAGAGGAACCCGGGAACTGAACATGTCGATAAATCAGCCATAAAATTGTGTGCGGCAAAAGCCATGTTTTTGTTTGAGCATGTGACCACGAGGCCTTAACGCACCGCAACTTTACACCGTCTTAAATGTAGAAAAATACACTTGTTTTAGGCAAATAGTGAAAATATACTACTATAATACTAAAATATACTGAAATAAGTGAAAGTAAGTGAATTCTTGACATAAGCTTAATGATCTTACTTATTTAGCGTTTATTAAGTAGAAATATCCTAAATATAGACAAAGAAAATCTGATTTATCTTGTATTAAATGTGTAAAACTTGGTTGGATTGGTTGCGGTGCGTTCACACACTCCATTTCAAATAAAACATTAATTTAAACAAGAAACACCTTTTTTCAATGAAAAAAGACTTAAACCGATTCAACGCTGCCGGACATAAACAGCAAAGCAAAAAGAAATAAGTGAAGTTTTACACTGAAATGTTTTTTGTTAAAGTGCCTATGACAGGTTTTTACAATTTTCTAATTTCGACTTTATTTGGTGAGTTTATACCTGTTGTACATAAAAATAATAGTTTTACACCAATCGAGCAGGTATTTGTGGAGAAAATGTTGAAAAATCTGATGAAAATGACAGGAAGTGACATCACACCAGGGAAACTCACCCCAGTCAAAGTTAATGCAAAATTCACACAAAGAAACAACTTTATTTTACTCTTTAAACATTAAATATATATTTATTAGATGTGACATTAATAAAAACACTGTGACATTAGATGAGTTTTTTTGCTAGTGTGATGTCATCAATTACAACCAGGAAGTGAAATTATAAACCTAAAAAAAATGTGCTATTCTGGGATGATATTTTCATATTCTTTAGCATTTTTTTTAGAAACAGTTTATAAACTTAACTGCGCAAAATATAAAGACGACAATATCTGATTTGTGCAATAATCTGCGTCGCGCGGCGAGATTGGTTTATGAACTACAGTTCCTTTAACGCAGCACCATAGTTTAGGCCTAAATGTTCATGAAATGCAGTAAAATGTCAGGTAAATGTGTGTTTTTTATCTATCTATTCTGTCTCTTGTTTAAATGTAGCTTATTTACAGTAAGTATAATGTATAATGTAAAGTAATAACAATGGAAAATGTTTTAAATATGCTGCTTCATTCAACCAAAGTTTCATGTATGTTTTATTAACTGAGGGGGTTAAAGGAAGTATATTATATTTTTTAGGTACTTGTTACTGAGCTATAACATATGTAGATCATAATTGTACATTTTGTTCATTGTAAACCGCAGTTTTCATGCCGTTTTAGATCAATACTAAGATAAGACAATAAAGGATTATATTATCTTATCTTAGTATTGTCATGGAATTAGACATACACCGATGCTATTCCGTAACACATCGAGAACACAATTCAACCTAGAATATGAAACGACACAGAAACATCAGACATTTGTGTGGCATGCATGGGAGAAAACGCTGGGCTGTGTCAGCCAAGCCGTTGTAAGGAGCCTGGCTGACCCTCCTGCGTCTCACCCTGTTTTTTCCCATGCTGGTTGGTTTTATTAGATATTCTGGAATAGGCGGGTCACATTTCTCATTGGTCAGCCTCACATCAAGGCACTTGGTATTTTTCCGTAGAGATAAAGCCTGCAAAGGGGGGGGTGCAACTCCCCCCGTGGGGCAACATTCTTTGGCCCATCTTTATGATACCTTCACAAACAAATGCAGTTTGTCACACACTCGTTCTTCTCTTAGACTAATGATGCAGATAAAATATCACTATTATGCAGATAAAATACATCACAGAAATATAATCATATATTCACATTTTATCACATTTCCCTCCTGTTTATCAAAGCATTAGTCTACTGTCTCACATGCCAAACATATTATTCTTTTCAGTTTTCAACATGTCTTTCATATTGTTGTTAAAATGACACTTTTACACACAAAAAGTTATGCACATTCCTCAACATTGAACACACTTCTTTTCTCTCGGCCCACAACATGTCACTGCATTACTGTCCTAAATTTTGAGTCAGATTGGTCAATCTCTGTAATTTGACGAACAGACAATTTATCTTGTCTATAATTTGGTGCGGTGTGATGGGAAACATAGAAGTACAAGCGGAAAGCCCTTAAACCCGCTGCTCTGTGGTCAGTCAGTTTGACTCGTCAGGGACCTCTCTGGACACCCCAATAGAATCAAATACGTAGTATCAGGTGCTACTGGAACCAGATTGTCCTCTAACCTCTCGACCTTGACCCTGCAGTATGGTTCTGGGTGATGCTGGTCTTTGTTATGACCATGGCTGGCCACAAAAGGGATACACAGGCACAACGCCCCACAAGTGTCCCCACACCACCATATCACGTCCTCTCTTGGTTCCTTAAGAGACCTCCTCCCGCTGCTCGCTTCGGTCACACCTATGACACATATGAACTGGTACATTTCCCATCTCAATTCATAATCTCATTAACATTACATGTAGTTATGTTGTAGCAGATAAAAAACTCTCTTAGTTAGTGTAAACAACTGTGGCTGTATAATATGCCATTGTGTTTCTTCAGCTTCTGTCATGTCAATTATAAATTGTACATTATTACACATCATGCATTTCATAACCTTTCAAGTTGATCATTTATTTTCTTCCCTTTATTCCAGGTCTGTGTATGTTGATCGATTGTCCCTCTTGTCCCGATTGTCCCGATTGTCCCGTGCATAATACAGGTGTTCAGCACCCATATTATCGTCATCGCTTGTGATGATGATAACTGTTGATTCTTTTTCCACAGAGTATGGTACTCTGGTAATCTCCACAATCCTTCAGGTATTTACTTTAGAATGTCAAATTCTTTCCCTGTTAATTTTAACTTTTCCCTATTACTCATCAATCAACCCTCCCCCTGAGGTGTTGCCGTTGATACTCAAAGATAACAACATCTGCTCCATCCTGAGTCCTCCAGATTCTTTGCCAGTCAATAGCCCCTGTTATCTCTGGCTATCTTTATGACCCATATCCTCCCATGTCCCCCCACTTCTGCATCAATTGCCTTAGTTAATGACACATTCATGTCTTTCCTGGGAGGGCATTGGACGTCACTATTTAACTTATTCCCTCACTTACGTCTACATACAGTACGAGGTTTCCTCATGATAATACAAATAAATAAGTTACTGATATAACTTTTACTATCACTTTACTTACTGCCCATTCTACTCCTATGTCCAAAAACATCAGTAGTCATTCATTTACCCACATTATCACTTCCAGGCCCGTGCCTGCATTTGATTCTAAATTTAAAAACACTTCTGTCTTTTCGTCCTGTACTTTCATCTAGTCATGCATTATGGTTACATAATAAGTCCAAAAAGATAATTTTCGTCAAGTCCAAAAATAAAACAAAACAAAACGTGGCTTTGTTTGGTGCACACAAAAAACACGATACCGTAAAAACACAACTTTTGTCTTCTATGTCGGGGACAGGAAGTGTCCTGTCTGTGATCACATTCCCCAAAAAATTGGCCATCTATGAAAATCTGAATTAATCTTCATCTCTTATCAAGTTTAATACAATCTTTATAATTGATTGTTGTCAATCAAACAAAACCCTAAATTTGTTGAAATACTAAAATTTAAAACCAGCTGAGTTTCGTTTTACTTATTTCATCAGTTCAGAGCGTCCTCTGAACTGCTTTCCCCTCTCCTGTATTTGACCCCCCATATCTCCCCCTCTCTGCCACGTCATCTGAGCACCCTGGAAGTCTCCCTCCAAAATCCTCTTATGACTTTTCCTTTGTCTTTTTACAGTTTGGGGTGATAATTCTGGCATTATGTGGTCTTGGTCGTCTGAGAGAAATGCTACTTGCTTTACAGTCACGTCATATCTCAAGCTTCTAGTAGAATTTCTTATTGATTTTCCACCGGAGATAGTGCTAGGTGTTTAAAGATTCACCCGTGACTGCAAATTTTAGATCTCTCAGAATAACGCCTTGTGACCCTTGTATGATTAATTGTGATTCTCACACTCGTTAGTGAATCACTTATTAATCCTCATTCACACATTCACACTTCTCTCTTACTTACTTCGCTCGTGCACAGCGCTTACATTCACACATATTTCCTCAGTAATATGAAACTGGGTATTTCCTCAGTAATACCTAACTGCCTTGCTTATGTGAGAAACTTATCTCGTCCATAAGTCTACAATATTTTTCCAGTAAATATCAAACTAATGCATAAAACGTTTTATGGCTAACTCTTTTTCACACACAAAATTTTTCTGACCTCTTTGCCGTCTGTGTTCTCCTGCTGCTTCGAAACGACGCGCTCTCCTCGCGGAGACTGAGGTGCGATGGGCGGCCACGGGAAAAGTGGACTTCCTTTAGCTGTGCACAGACTTCACCGATTCACCCGTCAATCTCCGCGAAGGGCTGCTTGTCATCCGGCTCGAAGGACCAGAAAATGTCATGGAATCAGACATACACCGATGCTATTCCGTAACACATCGAGAACACAATTCAACCTAGAATATGAAACGACACAGAAACATCAGACATTTGTGTGGCATGCAAGGGAGAAAACGCTGGGCTGTGTCAGCCAAGCCGTTGTAAGGAGCCTGGCTGACCCTCCTGCGTCTCACCCCGTTTTTTCCCATGCTGGTTGGTTTTATTAGATATTCTGGAATAGGCGGGTCACATTTCTCATTGGTCAGCCTCACATCAAGGCACTTGGTATTTTTCCGTAGAGATAAAGCCTGCAAGGGGGGGTGCAACTCCCCCCCCCTCGGGCAACATTCTTTGGCCCATCTTTATGATACCTTCACAAACAAATGCAGTTTGTCACACACCCGTTCTTCTCTTAGACTAATGATGCAGATAAAATATCACTATTATGCAGATAAAATACATCACAGAAATATAATCATATATTCACATTTTATCACAAGTATTGATCTAAAACGGCATGAAAACAGGTTCAGTGACTTCCTGTTCAAACCTGCAGAACTGATAAGCCCCGCCTATTCGTAGTAATAAGCCCCGCCTCTTCATTATGACATTTCACCGTAGCAAGCCACATATTGTTATTTACATGTTTTTATTTTTGAAAAGTGGAGTCACTCGGAGTCTTCATTAAAAAAAAAAAAATCACAACTAATTAGAGCGTTGTGGGCGGGGATAAGGGGTAGGTGAAAACAGGGATTTTCTGAGTGCAGGAGCCTCAAAAGATGACTCAAACATGCAGGGATCAAAATACAACTGTGAGTGAACTAATGACGAGGAAACGCTGTGTGTTAAAGTTGATGTTGCGTATTATGTCCCCTTTAATGTGTACTATGTCCCCTTTAATGTGTACTATGTCCCGTTTAATATGAACTATGCCCCCTTTAATTTGTACTATGTCTCCTTTCATGTGTACTATGTCCCCTTTCATGTGTACTATGTCCCCTTTAATGTGTACTATGTCCCCTTTCATGTGTACTATGTCCCCTTTCATGTGTACTATGTCCCCTTTAATGTGTACTATGTCCCCTTTCATGTGTACTATGTCCCCTTTCATGTTTACCATGTCCCATTTAATGTGTACTATGTCCCCTTTCATGTGTACTATGTCCCCTTTAATGTGTACTATGTCCCCTTTAATTTGTACTATGTCTCCTTTCATGTGTACTATGTCCCCTTTCATCTGTACTATGTCCCCTTTAATGTGTACTATGACTCATTTAATGTGTACTATGTCCCCTTCCATGTGTACTATGTCCCCTTTCATGTGTACTATGTCCCCTTTAATGTGTACTATGACTCCTTTAATGTGTACTATGTCCCCTTTAATGTGTACTATGTCCCCTTTCATGTGTACTATGTCCCCTTTCATCTGTACTATGTCCCCTTTAATGTGTACTATGTCCCCTTTAATGTGTACTATGTCCCCTTCCATGTGTACTATGTCCCCTTTCATGTGTACTATGTCCCCTTTAATGTGTACTATGTCCCCTTTAATGTGTACTATGTCCCCTTTAATTTGTACTATGTCTCCTTTCATGTGTACTATGTCCCCTTTAATGTGTACTATGTCCCATTTAATGTGTACTATGTCCCCTTTAATTTGTACTATGTCTCCTTTCATGTGTACTATGTCCCCTTTCATCTGTACTATGTCCCCTTTAATGTGTACTATGACTCATTTAATGTGTACTATGTCCCCTTCCATGTGTACTATGTCCCCTTTCATGTGTACTATGTCCCCTTTAATGTGTACTATGTCCCCTTTAATGTGTACTATGTCCCCTTTAATTTGTACTATGTCCCCTTTCATGTGTACTATGTCCCCTTTAATGTGTACTATGTCCCCTTTAATGTGTACTATGACTCCTTTAATGTGTACTATGTCCCCTTTCATGTGTACTATGTACCCTTTCATGTGTACTATGTCCCCTTTAATGTGTACTATGTCCCCTTTAATGTGTACTATGACTCCTTTCATGTGTACTATGTCCCCTTTCATGTGTACTATGTCCCCTTTCATGTGTACTATGTCCCCTTTCATGTTTACCATGTCCCATTTAATGTGTACTATGTCCCCTTTCATGTGTACTATGTCCCCTTTAATGTGTACTATGTCCCCTTTAATGTGTACTATGTCCCCTTTAATGTGTACTATGACTCCTTTAATGTGTACTATGTCCCCTTCCATGTGTACTATGTCCCCTTTCATGTGTACTATGTCCCCTTTAATGTATACTATGTCCCCTTTAATTTGTACTATGTCTCCTTTCATGTTTACTATGTCCCCTTTCATGTGTACTATGTCCCCTTTAATGTGTACTATGTCCCCTTTAATTTGTACTATGTCCCCTTTCATGTGTACTATGTCCCCTTTAATGTGTACTATGTCCCCTTTAATGTGTACTATGACGCCTTTAAGGTGTACTATGTCCCCTTTAATTTGTACTATGTCCCCTTTCATGTGTACTATGTCCCCTTTCATCTGTACTATGTCCCCTTTAATGTGTACTATGTCCCCTTTAATGTGTACTATGTCCCCTTCCATGTGTACTATGTCCCCTTTCATGTGTACTATGTCCCCTTTAATGTGTACTATGTCCCCTTTAATGTGTACTATGTCCCCTTTAATTTGTACTATGTCCCCTTTCATGTGTACTATGTCCCCTTTAATGTGTACTATGTCCCCTTTAATGTGTACTATGACTCCTTTAATGTGTACTATGTCCCCTTTCATGTGTACTATGTACCCTTTCATGTGTACTATGTCCCCTTTAATGTGTACTATGTCCCCTTTAATGTGTACTATGACTCCTTTAATGTGTACTATGTCCCCTTTCATGTGTACTATGTCCCCTTTCATGTGTACTATGTCCCCTTTCATGTGTACTATGACTCATTTAATGTGTACTATGTCCCCTTCCATGTGTACTATGTCCCCTTTCATGTGTACTATGTCCCCTTTAATGTGTACTATGTCCCCTTTAATGTGTACTATGTCCCCTTTAATTTGTACTATGTCCCCTTTCATGTGTACTATGTGCCCTTTAATGTGTACTATGTCCCCTTTAATGTGTACTATGACTCCTTTAATGTGTACTATGTCCCCTTTCATGTGTACTATGTACCCTTTCATGTGTACTATGTCCCCTTTAATGTGTACTATGTCCCCTTTAATGTGTACTATGACTCCTTTAATGTGTACTATGTCCCCTTTCATGTGTACTATGTCCCCTTTCATGTGTACTATGTCCCCTTTCATGTGTACTATGTCCCCTTTCATGTTTACCATGTCCCATTTAATGTGTACTATGTCCCCTTTCATGTGTACTATGTCCCCTTTAATGTGTACTATGTCCCCTTTAATGTGTACTATGTCCCCTTTAATGTGTACTATGACTCCTTTAATGTGTACTATGTCCCCTTCCATGTGTACTATGTCCCCTTTCATGTGTACTATGTCCCCTTTAATGTATACTATGTCCCCTTTAATTTGTACTATGTCTCCTTTCATGTTTACTATGTCCCCTTTCATGTGTACTATGTCCCCTTTAATGTGTACTATGTCCCCTTTAATTTGTACTATGTCCCCTTTCATGTGTACTATGTCCCCTTTAATGTGTACTATGTCCCCTTTAATGTGTACTATGACTCCTTTAATGTGTACTATGTCCCCTTTAATTTGTACTATGTCTCCTTTCATGTGTACTATGTCCCCTTTCATCTGTACTATGTCCCCTTTAATGTGTACTATGACCCCTTTAATGTGTACTATGTCCCCTTCCATGTGTACTATGTCCCCTTTCATGTGTACTATGTCCCCTTTAATGTGTACTATGTCCCCTTTAATGTGTACTATGCCCCCTTTAATTTGTACTATGTCTCCTTTCATGCGTACTATGTCCCCTTTCATGTGTACTATGTCCCCTTTAATTTGTACTATGTCTCCTTTCATGTGTACTATGTCCCCTTTCATGTGTACTATGCCCCCTTTAATGTGTACTATGTCCCCTTTCATGTGTACTATGTCCCCTTTAATGTGTACTATGACTCCTTTAATGTGTACTATTTCCCCTTTAATGTGTACTATGTCCCCTTTCATGTGTACTATGTCCCCTTTCATCTGTACTATGTCCCCTTTAATGTGTACTATGTCCCCTTTAATGTGTACTATGTCCCCTTCCATGTGTACTATGTCCCCTTTCATGTGTACTATGTCCCCTTTAATGTGTACTATGTCCCCTTTAATGTGTACTATGTCCCCTTTAATTTGTACTATGTTTCCTTTCATGTGTACTATGTCCCTTTTAATGTGTACTATGTCCCATTTAATGTGTACTATGTCCCCTTTAATTTGTACTATGTCTCCTTTCATGTGTACTATGTCCCCTTTCATCTGTACTATGTCCCCTTTAATGTGTACTATGACTCATTTAATGTGTACTATGTCCCCTTCCATGTGTACTATGTCCCCTTTCATGTGTACTATGTCCCCTTTAACGTGTACTATGTCCCCTTTAATGTGTACTATGTCCCCTTTAATTTGTACTATGTCCCCTTTCATGTGTACTATGTCCCCTTTAATGTGTACTATGTCCCCTTTAATGTGTACTATGACTCCTTTAATGTGTACTATGTCCCCTTTCTTGTGTACTATGTACCCTTTCATGTGTACTATGTCCCCTTTAATGTGTACTATGTCCCCTTTAATGTGTACTATGACTCCTTTTAATGTGTACTATGTCCCCTTTCATGTGTACTATGTCCCCTTTCATGTGTACTATGTCCCCTTTCATGTGTACTATGTCCCCTTTCATGTGTACTATGCCCCCTTTAATGTGTACTATGTCCCCTTTCATGTGTACTATGTCCCCTTTAATGTGTACTATGACTCCTTTAATGTGTACTATGTCCCCTTTAATGTGTACTATGTCCCCTTTCATGTGTACTATGTCCCCTTTCATCTGTACTATGTCCCCTTTAATGTGTACTATGTCCCCTTTAATGTGTACTATGTCCCCTTCCATGTGTACTATGTCCCCTTTCATGTGTACTATGTCCCCTTTAATGTGTACTATGTCCCCTTTAATGTGTACTATGTCCCCTTTAATTTGTACTATGTCTCCTTTCATGTGTACTATGTCCCCTTTTTATGTGTACTATGTCCCATTTAATGTGTACTATGTCCCCTTTAATTTGTACTATGTCTCCTTTCATGTGTACTATGTCCCCTTTCATCTGTACTATGTCCCCTTTAATGTGTACTATGACTCATTTAATGGGTACTATGTCCCCTTCCATGTGTACTATGTCCCCTTTCATGTGTACTATGTCCCCTTTAATGTGTACTATGTCCCCTTTAATGTGTACTATGTCCCCTTTAATTTGTACTATGTCCCCTTTCATGTGTACTATGTCCCCTTTAATGTGTACTATGTCCCCTTTAATGTGTACTATGACTCCTTTAATGTGTACTATGTCCCCTTTCATGTGTACTATGTACCCTTTCATGTGTATTATGTCCCCTTTAATGTGTACTATGTCCCCTTTAATGTGTACTATGACTCCTTTAATGTGTACTATGTCCCCTTTCATGTGTACTATGTCCCCTTTCATGTGTACTATGTCCCCTTTCATGTGTACTATGTCCCCTTTCATGTTTACCATGTCCCATTTAATGTGTACTATGTCCCCTTTCATGTGTACTATGTCCCCTTTAATGTGTACTATGTCCCCTTTAATGTGTACTATGTCCCCTTTAATGTGTACTATGTCCCCTTTAATTTGTACTATGTCCCCTTTCATGTGTACTATGTCCCCTTTAATGTGTACTATGTCCCCTTTAATGTGTACTATGACTCCTTTAATGTGTACTATGTCCCCTTTAATTTGTACTATGTCTCCTTTCATGTGTACTATGTCCCCTTTCATCTGTACTATGTCCCCTTTAATGTGTACTATGACTCCTTTAATGTGTACTATGTCCCCTTCCATGTGTACTATGTCCCCTTTCATGTGTACTATGTCCCCTTTAATGTGTACTATGTCCCCTTTAATGTGTACTATGCCCCCTTTAATTTGTACTATGTCTCCTTTCATGTGTACTATGTCCCCTTTCATGTGTACTATGTCCCCTTTAATTTGTACTATGTCTCCTTTCATGTGTACTATGTCCCCTTTCATGTGTACTATGCCCCCTTTAATGTGTACTATGTCCCCTTTCATGTGTACTATGTCCCCTTTAATGTGTACTATGACTCCTTTAATGTGTACTATTTCCCCTTTAATGTGTACTATGTCCCCTTTCATGTGTACTATGTCCCCTTTCATCTGTACTATGTCCCCTTTAATGTGTACTATGTCCCCTTTAATGTGTACTATGTCCCCTTCCATGTGTACTATGTCCCCTTTCATGTGTACTATGTCCCCTTTAATGTGTACTATGTCCCCTTTAATGTGTACTATGTCCCCTTTAATGTGTACTATGTCTCCTTTCATGTGTACTATGTCCCCTTTAATGTGTACTATGTCCCATTTAATGTGTACTATGTCCCCTTTAATGTGTACTATGTCCCCTTTAATGTGTACTATGTCCCCTTTAATTTGTACTATGTCTCCTTTCATGTGTACTATGTCCCCTTTAATGTGTACTATGTCCCATTTAATGTGTACTATGTCCCCTTTAATTTGTACTATGTCTCCTTTCATGTGTACTATGTCCCCTTTCATCTGTACTATGTCCCCTTTAATGTGTACTATGACTCATTTAATGTGTACTATGTCCCCTTCCATGTGTACTATGTCCCCTTTCATGTGTACTATGTCCCCTTTAATGTGTACTATGTCCCCTTTAATGTGTACTATGTCCCCTTTAATTTGTACTATGTCCCCTTTCATGTGTACTATCTCCCCTTTAATGTGTACTATGTCCCCTTTAATGCGTACTATGACTCCTTTAATGGGTACTATGTCCCCTTTCATGTGTACTATGTCCCCTTTAATGTGTACTATGTCCCCTTTAATGTGTACTATGACTCCTTTAATGTGTACTATGTCCCTTTTAATTTGTACTATGTCTCCTTTCATGTGTACTATGTCCCCTTTCATCTGTACTATGTCCCCTTTAATGTGTACTATGACTCCTTTAATGTGTACTATGTCCCCTTCCATGTGTACTATGTCCCCTTTCATGTGTACTATGTCCCCTTTAATGTGTACTATGTCCCCTTTAATGTGTACTATGCCCCCTTTAATTTGTACTATGTCTCCTTTCATGCGTACTATGTCCCCTTTCATGTGTACTATGTCCCCTTTAATTTGTACTATGTCTCCTTTCATTTGTACTATGTCCCCTTTCATGTGTACTATGCCCCCTTTAATGTGTACTATGTCCCCTTTCATGTGTACTATGTCCCCTTTAATGTGTACTATGACTCCTTTAATGTGTACTATTTCCCCTTTAATGTGTACTATGTCCCCTTTCATGTGTACTATGTCCCCTTTCATCTGTACTATGTCCCCTTTAATGTGTACTATGTCCCCTTTAATGTGTACTATGTCCCCTTCCAAGTGTACTATGTCCCCTTTCATGTGTACTATGTCCCCTTTAATGTGTACTATGTCCCCTTTAATGTGTACTATGTCCCCTTTAATTTGTACTATGTCTCCTTTCATGTGTACTATGTCCCCTTTAATGTGTACTATGTCCCATTTAATGTGTACTATGTCCCCTTTAATTTGTACTATGTCTCCTTTCATGTGTACTATGTCCCCTTTCATCTGTACTATGTCCCCTTTAATGTGTACTATGACTCATTTAATGTGTACTATGTCCCCTTCCATGTGTACTATGTCCCCTTTCATGTGTACTATGTCCCCTTTAATGTGTACTATGTCCCCTTTAATGTGTACTATGTCCCCTTTAATTTGTACTATGTCCCCTTTCATGTGTACTATGTCCCCTTTCATGTTTACCATGTCCCATTTAATGTGTACTATGTCCCCTTTCATGTGTACTATGTCCCCTTTAATGTGTACTATGTCCCCTTTAATGTGTACTATGACTCCTTTAATGTGTACTATGTCCCCTTCCATGTGTACTATGTCCCCTTTCATGTGTACTATGTCCCCTTTAATGTATACTATGTCCCCTTTAATTTGTACTATGTCTCCTTTCATGTTTACTATGTCCCCTTTCATGTGTACTATGTCCCCTTTAATGTGTACTATGTCCCCTTTAATTTGTACTATGTCCCCTTTCATGTGTACTATGTCCCCTTTAATGTGTACTATGTCCCCTTTAATGTGTACTATGACTCCTTTAATGTGTACTATGTCCCCTTTAATTTGTACTATGTCTCCTTTCATGTGTACTATGTCCCCTTTCATCTGTACTATGTCCCCTTTAATGTGTACTATGACTCCTTTAATGTGTACTATGTCCCCTTCCATGTGTACTATGTCCCCTTTCATGTGTACTATGTCCCCTTTAATGTGTACTATGTCCCCTTTAATGTGTACTATGCCCCCTTTAATTTGTACTATGTCTCCTTTCATGCGTACTATGTCCCCTTTCATGTGTACTATGTCCCCTTTAATGTGTACTATGTCCCCTTTCATGTGTACTATGTCCCCTTTCATGTGTCCTATGTCCCCTTTCATGTGTCCTATGTCCCCTTTAATGTGTACTATGTCCCCTTTCATGTGTACTATGTCCCCTTTCATGTGTCCTATGTCCCCTTTCCCCTTTCCGTGTCCGATCACCGGCTCCACCACGAGCGGCACGCACCACCACGAGCCGCACGCACCACGAGCGAGCGGCACCGCTTCTCCACCGCTGCACCAGCGTTTCCGTGTCCGATCACCGGCTCCACCACGAGCGGCACGCACCGCCACGAGCGGCACGCACCGCCACAAGCGGCTTGCATCGCCACGAGCCGCACGTGGCACCGCTTCTCCTCCGCTGCACCGGCGTTTCCACGCCCGAACACCGGCTCCGCGCTCCCGCACCCGCCGCCCCGGAGGTCTGTACCTGGGCGAAGGTGTGGCCCCAGCCCGCCACAGGAGCAGACACGGAGAGCGGGGCACCGGCTCCACCCGGAGTAAAGCAGCCCCATACAACCAAGGTACAGCCCCGTTTCTCTGCTTTCCCCGCTCCACAGACGGGGGCGATCTGGTCACAAAACTGGACTCAAATGCGTCTTGATTGGGCTAGAGCAACGCCGGCGTCTGGTATGTGGACTGCCGCTTCTGTCCCAACGTCTTTGTTTTGTTAGTCGTTTCCATTGTTTTGTTTTGTTCCCGCGTCTCTGTGTTGTCTTCTGTCTACATCCCTGTTCCTTAACTTCATCGGACATTACTGCACCGTCCATCGCTCATCTCCTCCCTCACTCCTGGACTATCTACTGCCCTAGCCGCCAGCTAACAGCTGGCTTAACACCTGCTGAGGTCCGTCATGGTATCGCTGGGCCTCCCTGCCGTGCAGACAAGGTCTGGGGCAACCAACGCCACTCACTCCACCAGCTTCAACACCCGGTCCACTGCTGCTTTTTCACAACTCTCTGCCCACCAGCTTCTAGTTAACCAGCTTCTATCCACCTCCAACATTCTAACTGGATTACTCTCATCTGCTGCTACGTTCCATCTCCTCCTCGGACTATCACTCCCGCGCCTCCAGGCCACCGCTCCACCAACTTCTCGCCTACTCACCTACACCGCTGCTGACCTTCACCTCCTCAACCATAACCACCGTCTCCCAGCTGCTGCTGCCTCTGCAGCTAGCTCAGCTGGGATCCTTCGCCGGCCCCGCTACATCCACCGGGGCTCTGGTCTCTCCCATAACCAACACTCCAACGACGGCTCACCTATCCCCTCACTCTGGACTAGTTTTCGCCCCCCCGTCACCCCCACCTGCCGCACTGCCAACCTCAGCAACCTCCGCCCCCCCACCCCTGCGCCCCCATCCATCTCCGCGCCCCCATCCATCTCCCTTGCACTGCTGAACTGCCGCTCCCTCTCCAACAAATCACCTGTTATATCTGAACTGCTATTGGACAATAACATTGATCTGCTTCTCCTCTGTGAAACATGGCAACAGCCCCTGGACTTCTATGCTCTCAACCAAGCCACTCCCTCCAACTACACTTACACTGCTAAACCCCGCCTCTCCGGGCGTGGGGGACTTCTTGCTGTTATTCATAAAAAATCTACATCCATCACTGAACTGAACCTCAACCTTCCATCCATCTCATCATTTGAATACCTCGCCTTCTCCCTCCCCAACTCTATCACCGCTATCCTGATCTATCGTCCCCCAAAGCCCCACCCCTCTTTCCTCACTGAATTGTCTGAACTCCTCACCATCGCATCCTCTCTCTCTGCCCGCCTCCTACTCACTGGTGACTTCAACATCCACATTGACTGCCCCAACGCCCCACTGACATCCGACTTCCTCTCTCTCCTGGACTGCTTCCATCTCACCCAACACATTGACTTCCCCACCCATACCAAAGGCCACACTCTGGACTTAGTCTGTTCCTCTCTCCTACCCATATCTAAGCCCCACCCCCTCCCCTTCCCACTCTCTGATCATCTCTGCATCCTTTTCTCTGCCCCCCTACCCTCGCCCCACAACCCCAAAAAACGCACCATCACCTACCGCAATATCAAGTCAGTCAACCCCCTCACGCTCTCCCAGCTCATATCCTCTGCTTTCCCCCCTGACTCCCCCCCCCCTTCCCCCGACGACTATGCTGTCATGCTCAACACCACCCTCTCCGACTCCCTTGACTCCCTAGCCCCCTGGAAAACCTCCTCCGTCTCATACATCAACCCCGCCCCCTGGTACACCCCTGAACTCCGCACCATGAAGCAGACTGGCCGCCAACTCGAACGACTCCTCAAAAGAACCCGCCTCACCGTCCACGCCGAAGCTTTCAAACTACACATCTCCTCCTACCGTGACGCTCTCCAAGCCGCCAAATCTGCCCACCTCTCCACCCTCATCAACAGCTCCCACCGGAGCCCTCGCACCCTGTTCTCCACCGTCAACAAGCTGCTCCAGCCACCGGACATCACTCCACCCTCCTCCCCTGACCTCTGCAACTCTTTCCTCCTTGCCTTCAATGACAAAATTTCCAAAATCAACAGCTCCATGACTGCCGTCTCCATTAACTCCATCACCACCCCCACCCCTGCCCCCCCTCCTCTCCCTGACCACCCACCCTTCCCTCCCCTCACCACCTTCTCCTCTGTTAACTCCTCTCATATCATTGACCTCATCACCGCTTCCAAAACCACCACCTGCTCTCTCGACCCCCTCCCAACGACTCTAACCAAGCCTGCCTCCCTGCTCTCATCCCCCATCTCACCACCCTCTTCAACCAGTCTTTATCCCTCGGCCATGTTCCTTCCATCTACAAACTGGCCTCCATCACCCCCATCCTCAAAAAACCCACCCTAGACTCCGCCAACCTCTCCAACTACCGCCCCATCTGCAACCTGCCGTTCCTCTCAAAAACGCTGGAACGCATCGTCGCCGCCCAACTTCACACCCACCTCCAGTCAAACAACCTCTATGAACCCCTCCAATCTGGCTTCCGCCCACTTCACAGCACTGAAACAGCCCTGGTCAAAGTACTCAACGATCTCCTCACCTCTGCAGACTCCGGGGCCCTCAACATCCTGTTACTACTAGACCTCAGCGCAGCCTTTGACACTATAAACCATTCCATCCTCCTACAAAGGCTGCGCCAACTGGGTGTTGAGGGCTCTGCACTTGACTGGCTCACATCCTACCTCACCAACAGGCAAGAGTTCATTTCCCTCTCCGGTCACTCATCCACCCTCTCCCCAGTAACGCAGGGGGTCCCCCAGGGCTCAGTCCTCGGCCCCCTCCTCTTCATCTGCTACATCTTCCCCCTTGGTCACATCCTCCGCCAACTCAACCTGGACTTTCACTGCTACGCTGACGACACCCAGATATACCTCACCACCAAATCCACCCAAAACCCTCCCCTCAGCCACATCGAAACCTGCATCTCTACAATAAAATCATGGCTCACTCTCAACTTCCTCAAACTGAACAGTGACAAAACAGAGCTCCTCCTCATTGGCACCAAATCCACTCTCAATAAAACTGTTCCCTTTTCACTCAGCATCGACACCTCGACCATCACCCCCTCTACCCTGGTACGCAATCTCGGTGTCATCATGGACCCCACCCTCTCCTTCACTCCTCATGTCAGCCACATCGTCAAGACCTCATACTTCCACCTCCGCCGCATCGCCAAAATCCGACACTGCCTCACTCTCCCCGCTGCTGAATCCCTCATCCATGCCTTCATCTCCTCCCGCCTCGACTACTGCAACTCCCTCCTCACTGGCATCTCCTCCCATTCCCTCCACAGACTCCAAATGGTCCAAAACTCCGCTGCCCGCCTCCTCACCCACACCCGGTCCCGTGATCACATCACTCCCGTTCTCCGCTCTCTCCATTGGCTCCCCATCAAGCAGCGCATAAACTTTAAAATACTCCTCCTCACCTTCAAAGCTCTTCACCACCTTGCCCCCCCCCTACCTGTCTGACCTCCTCATCCCCCACCGCCCCACCCGAGATCTCCGATCCTCCTCCTCTCTCACCCTGACTGCACCAACATCCCGACTCAAAACTTTTGGCGACAGAGCATTCTCCCGAACAGCACCCCGACTCTGGAACTCCCTCCCCCAACCTGTCCGCCACTCTCCCTCACTCACAACATTCAAATCCCGCCTCAAAACATACCTCTTCACCCAAGCCTATGACCTCCCCCTCCCCTAGCCTCCTCTACCCCATTGCCTACTCTTCTACCCCCTGTTACATCCCCATCTTTTTCTCTCTACTTCTTCTGTCTTGTTCATTTTATCTGTATATTAATGTGTATTGTACGTGTTGTCCCCCCTGTCTGTAAATACCCCCCCTTTTGTATTATGTTCAGCGTCTTTGGGTCACTGAAAAGCGCTATATAAATAAAAGTTATTATTATTATTATTATTATGTCCCCTTTAATATTGTGTTCCGCTTCTCCAAACATACCGTTGCCATGCCGACCTGTATAAACTCATAGGTGTCGTTCATATATAACCTTTGACCACACAGTTGACCACTTTATCGGTTGTGACAACGTGACCTTTGCGTCGCGAGACCCGCTGCACCGTCTCGCGCGCCTCTGTCATCACGCGGCGCGAGGTGCGGCAGCGTCACACAGGCCACTCCCGCGCCGCGCACAGACCGACGCACGCACGCACTCACGCACGGACAGGGGAGACGTTCCGCCGTAGCTCGAGCTGCTTCTCGCGGAGGAGGAAAAATGTGCAGCGGCGGCGGCGACGGGTCGAGGCGGCGGCGGCGGAGGAGCGTCATGTAGCGCGCGCGTGCGGACTCCAGATCACCGTCATCTCATTTCTCCCGTGATTGTGTCTTATTTTGTTGGATGCACGTTACGCCTTTACGTGAAGCAGCAGCAGCAGCGGCGGCGGCGGCGGCGGCGCACGGGGCCGGTCGGGGGGTGGAGGAAGGAGGGGGGTCCGTTCTGAGCTGACGGCGGCGGCGGCGGCGGCGGCGGTGAGGAGGAGGAGGACGAGGAGCGGGACCGGAGCCGTGGATTTCTGCTGCGGGCGATTCTCTTTTCGATGGTTTTTCCTGCGTCCATCTTGAGATCAGCTGAGAGCACGATGGCGAGCGACTCCCCCGCGAGGAGTCTGGACGAAATCGACCTGTCTGCGCTCCGGGTAACGCACACACGGACGCACCGGCCACCGACATGTCACTACACCTCCGGGGGGGGGAGGAAGAGCCCCATCCCACCCTTCCCCGGTGCCCCCCCCCCCCCCTGGTCCCTTTGCCCGCTTCACATGTGTGTGTGTGTGTGTGTTTGTGTGTGTGCGTGCGTGTGCGCGTGCGCGTGCGCGCGCGCGCGGCAGACACTGGGGGTCTTCACCGTGCAGTGGGTTCCAATTAGACCCAAAGAACATTAAAACGCCGCGGCTCAGCGCGCGCTTGAGTCTCCGCCGGGTCCAGGCCGGGTCTGTCCTGGTTTAGTCCAAGAATCTAGTCTGCATTTGCCCCTGGTGTAGTCGGATTATAGCTGGTTTAGTCCTAGTTCTTATTGGCCCTGGTTTAATCCCGGTTAGTCCTAGTCAACTGGCCCTGGGTTAGTACAGGTTTGATTTAGTCTTAATTTGGCTCTGGTTTAGTCTTATTGTAGCTTGTTATACCTTGTCCTAATTGGCCCTATTTTATCCGAGTTTTGTCACCTATTTGTGAGTGTTTTAGACTGTGTTGCCTCGGTTTTGCCCTAGTCCTGGTTTGAACTTAATTTAGTCCTGGTTTGGACTTAATTTAGACCTGGTTTAGTCCTGTTTTGATTTTGAAGGTGAATGGTTTGGATTTAGTTTTGATTTAGAGACAGATCATGTTCTGCCCCAATTTCACACCTGCCTGAGTCCTATGGATCTGTAGCAGCTATAGCACTTTAGTACAGGCTCAACTTAGGCCTGCTTTGTCCTGGTTTAGTCCTGATTTAGTCCTGATTTAGTCCTGATTTAGTCCTGGTTTAGTCCTGATTTAGTCTTGGTTTAGCCCTGGTTTAGTCTTGGTTTAGTCCTGGTTTAGTCCTGGTTTAGTCCTGATTTAGTCATGGTTTAGTCCTGGTTTAGTCCTGATTTAGTCTTGGTTTAGTCCTGATTTAGTCCTGGTTTAGCCCTGGTTTAGCCCTGGTTTAGTCCTGGTTTAGCCCTGGTTTAGCCCTGGTTTAGTCCTGATTTAGGCCTGGTTTAGCCCTGGTTTAGTCCTGGTTTAGCCCTGGTTTAGCCCTGGTTTAGTCCTGATTTAGGCCTGGTTTAGCCCTGGTTTAGTCCTGATTTAGGCCTGGTTTAGTGCTTGTGTCATGTTTGTAGTTGTTTTATTGATGTCTAAATTGTAGACTATTTCTGGACTCGGTCTTGGCAGAAGCGGCTCATAAACGCATTGAAGCTGTGCGTGAAGCTGTGCGTGAAGCGCGTGTCCCGTCGTCACAGTGTGCGGGTCATCACAGTGTGCGTGTGCGGGTCAGCACGGTGTGCGTGTGCGGGTCATCACAGTGTGCGTGTGCGGGTCAGCACGGTGTGCGGGTCAGCACGGTGTGCGGGTCAGCACGGTGTGCGGGTCAGCACGGTGTGCGGGTCATCACGGTGTGGTGTGCGGGTCAGCACGGTGTGCGGGTCATCACGGTGTGCGTGTGCGGGTCAGCACGGTGTGCGGGTCATCACGGTGTGCGTGTGGTGTGCGGGTCATCACGGTGTGCGTGTGGTGTGCGGGTCATCACGGTGTGCGTGTGGTGTGCGGGTCATCACGGTGTGCGTGTGGTGTGCGGGTCATCACGGTGTGCGTGTGGTGTGCGGGTCATCACAGTGTGCGGCGGCGGCGGAACGGCGCGTGTGGCGCAGACACTGGGGGAATCAGGGCGACGCGTCTTTGTCGTGGTGTTTGTTGTTGCTGTTTTTCCTCAATAACTGGCGCGTGATGTGACGTGCGCCGCCGCCGCTGCCGCGCGTGCTGCTGCCGCTCTCCGCGTGCAGCCGCGTGCGCGTGCGCGAGGCCGGATCAAGGCCGCGCGCGGTGTCTGCGCTTCCGAATGTGGGGCAGATGTTAAGCTCGGCTCAGCCGCGGCTTGACACACTGTCCCCACGTCCACGCGTGCACGCGCACCGGCAGACACGCAGCACACCGGCGAACGCACGCGCGCACGCGCCGAGCGGAGCCGCAACAGAAGCGCGTTCCGCCATTTCGTGATGTGATGGTGGCGACAGCAGCATCAACACCGAGCAGCGGGACGCACGCGGCTGTGCGCGCGCGCGGGGAGACAGTGCAGGAATGTGCACGCGCACATGTGATGAGACAAAACACAGGAACATGATTTATGTGTAATAAAGAGCTCGAGCTGAGCACCACGTGACAGCCTCAGACCTCAGGAGATGGAACAGAGAGAAGAACAGTCCTGTCTCTGTCTCTGAAGGACTGTCTCTGAAGGACTGTCTCTGAAGGACTGTCTCTGAAGGACAGGACTCTGTCTCTGTAGGACAGTGTCTCTGAAGGACAGTGTCTCTCTGAAGGACAGTGTCTCTCTGAAGGACAGTGTCTCTGAAGAACAGGACAGTGTCTCTGAAGAACAGGACAGTGTCTGAAGGACAGGACAGTGTCTGAAGGACAGGACAGTGTCTCTGAAGAACAGGACAGTGTCTCTGAAGAACAGGACAGTGTCTGAAGGACAGGACAGTGTCTCTGAAGGACAGGACAGTGTCTCTGAAGGACAGGACTGTGTCTCTGAAGAACAGGACTGTGTCTCTGAAGGACAGGACTGTGTCTCTGAAGGACAGGACAGTGTCTCTAAAAAACAGGACAGTGTCTCTCTGAAGGACAGGACAGTGTCTCTGAAGGACAGGACAGTGTCTCTGAAGGACAGGACAGTGTCTCTGAAGAACAGGACAGTGTCTCTGAAGAACAGGACAGTGTCTCTGAAGGACAGGACAGTGTCTCTAAAGGACAGGACAGTGTCTCTGAAGAACAGGACAGTGTCTCTCTGAAGGACAGGACAGTCTCTCTCTGAAGGACAGGACAGTCTCTCTCTGAAGGACAGGACAGTGTCTCTGAAGGACAGGACAGTGTCTCTAAAAACAAAATAGGCAAATATATGAATGACCAACTCAGTGTTTCATGCAGCTTGGTCGCTCTCATGTTCTCGGTCTGCTCCTGCTCCTCTTCCTGCTCCTGCTCCTGCTCCTGCTCCTCTTCCTGCTCCTCTTCCTGCTCCTCTTCCTGCTCCTGCTCCTGCTCCTGCTCCTCTTCCTGCTCCTCTTCCTGCTCCTCTTCCTGCTCCTGCTCCTCTTCCTGCTCCTGCTCCTGCTCCTGCTCCTCTTCCTGCTCCTCTTCCTGCTCCTCTTCCTGCTCCTCTTCCTGCTCCTGCTCCTCTTCCTGCTCCTCTTCCTGCCTGCTCCTCTTCCTGCTCCTCTTCCTGCTCCCCTTCCTGCTCCTCTTCCTTCTCCTCTTCCTGCTCCTCTTCCTGCTCCTCTTCCTGCCTGCTCCTCTTCCTGCTCCTCTTCCTGCTCCTCTTCCTGCTCTTCTTCCTGCTCCTCTTCCTGCTCCTCTTCCTGCTCTTGCTCCTCTTCCTGCTCTTGCTCCTCTTCCTGCTCCTCTTCCTGCCTGCTCCTCTTCCTGCTCTTCTTCCTGCCTGATCCTCTTCCTGCTCTTCTTCCTGCTCCTGCTCCTCTTCCTGCTCCTCTTCCTGCTCCTCTTCCTGCTCCTCTTCCTGCTCCTCTTCCTGCCTGCTCCTCTTCCTGCTCCTGCTCCTCTTCCTGCTCCTGCTCCCCTTCCTGCTCCCCTTCCTGCTCCTCTTCCTGCTCCTGCTCCTCTTCCTGCTCCTCTTCCTGCCTGCTCCTCTTCCTGCTCCTCTTCCTGCCTGCTCCTCTTCCTGCTCCTCTTCCTGCTCCTGCTCCTCTTCCTGCCCCTCTTCCTGCTCCTGCTCCTGCTCCTCTTCCTGCTCCTGCTCCTGCTCCTCTTCCTGCTCCTCTTCCTGCTCCTGCTCCTCTTCCTGCTCCTCTTCCTGCCTGCTCCTCTTCCTGCTCTTCTTCCTGCTCCTCTTCCTGCTCCTGCTCCTCTTCCTGCCCCTCTTCCTGCTCCTCTTCCTGCTCCTGCTCCTCTTCCTGCTCCTCTTCCTGCTCCTCTTCCTGCTCCTCTTCCTGCTCCTCTTCCTGCTCCTGCTCCTGCTCCTGCTCCTCTTCCTGCTCCTCTTCCTGCTCCTCTTCCTGCTCCTCTTCCTGCTCCTGCTCCTGCTCCTCTTCCTCTTCCTGCTCCTTTTCCTGCTCCTCTTCCTGCTCCTCTTCCTGCTCCTGCTCCTCTTCCTGCTCCTCTTCCTCTTCCTGCTCCTCTTCCTGCTCCTCTTCCTGCTCCTCTTCCTGCTCCTGCTCCTGCTCCTCTTCCTGCTCCTCTTCCTGCTCCTGATGTATTTCAGTTTGACCTTGAGAGAAAGTGACTCTATGTTTTAAATCCTCTTTGTTGGACTCTTCTCTGAGCTAATCTCCCTGGCACACGTTTTTACAGCTTTGGACCTAAAAACACGTTCAAAATGGTTTCAAAATGTTCCTGCCGATTGTAAACATCAAGATTTATCGCCTCTAAACGCCATTTTCAAGTTCAACCAAGAGAGATTTAAAGCTGCACTGCGGTGATGTTATTATTATTATTATAATCTGGCCACGTTACAGGTCAGATCTGTGGCGAGCCGACGACGCTCACGACAAGAATGTGTGATTTTCAATGTTTGTTTGAGCAATAAAAACACCCTAGAAAATATGTTTAAAGTCACACTACGGAACATTCTAGATCATCACAAAAAATGATAATTGTGAGGATCGTAGATGGTAATAATAAACAGTACAAACTTGTGCAAATTACTTTTCATCTGTTTTAAAATGAGATGATAACCCTTATTTTGCACAATTTCTGAACACATTTGAACATATTCACACAATAAAATGCACCTTAGACTTTCTATAAAAGTTGGGAATTTGGCTCCACAAATATTCAAGTGAAGTTACTGTAACTTACTTTTACAAACAGTATTTTTATACCGTCTAAAGTTAACGTGACGAGTCAAAATTGTGGATTCAACCAAATAATTATCATTTTTGTACAGAAAAAAAGAGCAAATGATCAGTGTACATTATGAGTTCTTTTTTTTTAAAGTATACAAAAATGAATAATAAAAAGTATGTGAACAAATGATCAGTAAATGTAGATTATGAGTTATTTTTTTCTTTTTAACATGATAAAAATAATTAAAAAAAAAGTATGTGAACAAATGATCAGTAAATGTAGATTACAAGTTTAAAAAATAAAAGTATATATAAAAAATAATGCAAAGTATGTTTTACCCTTTAAGAATAACAAATATATATGATCAGATTTACAACTCCACAAATTAAAAACTCAAACTTTAAAACTCAAAATGCACCGTTATGGTAGAATGACCATAATGGATACCTGTCGAGCTTCACCTGTCGAGCTTCACCTGTCGAGCTTCACCTGTCGAGCTTCACCTGTCGAGCTTGGCAGGCGAAGCTTGGCAGGCGAAGCTTGGCAGGTGAAGCTCGACAGGAATGCGACAGGAGCGCGCAGGGTCAAATTCCACCAGGTCTGTGCGTGAGGCTCGTTTCATCAGCTTCTTCTTAGGCCTCAAACAAACCTTCAGATTTCAGTCTTTGTCCAAACCAAACCTCGTGGAACAGTTTTAAAATGACGAGTTTTGTGCAATTAAGCAAATTTACAAATAAAACCAAGAGTACAATGACTTCACTTTTGTTCAGGCTCGTTCAAAACACTTTTTAATCATAAAACCTTATGACACATAAATGTGTCATAAGGCAAATTATACCAGGTGTATAATGTTTCTACAGGTTTATTTTGAAGTAATTGTGCAAAATATTGTGCAAAATATCAAGATTTTATTTTGTTTCTGCCGTAGTTATGAATGAAATATATGGCGGTGCTATTTGTTTTTAGCAGAACATTTGAATGGATTTCAATGCATTTTAAGTTTTCATAGAACTTGGAACTTAGAAGTTTCTCCCGCTTGAGTAAAAAATATATATATATTTCAAACACGTGCTTAAACGTCTCTTAAATCTGTAAATATTTTCAAATTGTGTGTTATATTTTAGTCACTGTTGAAAAAGAGGTCTCGATCTCAATGAATTTTACCTGGTTAAATGAAGGTTAATAAATGAATAAATGCATTTAAAAGACGACAGGAGCAACACAAAATTCTTAAACGATAAAAAATACTACTATGAAAACCAAAACGAACTAAATTTGCATAAAAAAATAACATTAGACAAAAGGGAGAATTCACAAGGACGAGGCATTAGGCAAAGATCTAAGTGAGAGTCCAGTTTAGTCCTGATTCATCCGTGTTCTAGGCCTGGTCTAGTCTAAATTCAGGCACAGATTTATTCCCAGTTTGGTCCAAATTGTGATGATATTTTCACACCAGAATAAAAGACAAAGGATAAAACTGGACAGAAAGTGTAGTAAAAAGGGCCAAATGCTCGCTATGATTGATTGATTTGCCTTTGCATTTGCCACAACCTGTAACAACATTTCGGTGGAAAATGTGTCGTCTATTGTTATTTTAAAGACTGTATTTCCTGCTTCAGATCAGTTTCCGTGCATAATAAGCGTTTGTCTGTGTTGCAGGATCCGGCCGGGATCTTCGAGCTGGTGGAACTGGTTGGAAATGGCACCTATGGACAGGTCTACAAGGTAAGAACACGCTCCACGTAATCCCTCCGCTTCAGCGCTCAATCTGTGGAGTTAACTAGTCCTGGTTAAACCTGGACTAACATCTTTAGAGCCGTGGGTTGTTTTAAATTGATTCTTGGTTTAGTTCAGCTTTTTTGTTTGTTAAATCCTCTGTGTTACGTCAAACTCACCTGCTAAATGTGTAGTAAATGTGTCTCTTTGAGCCCAGTTCAATTCTGATGAAGGTTTTAGTCCTGGTTTGTCCTCACTCCAAAGGCTGTGCACATGTGGGGCAGAGGTTGTGCACACGTGGGGCAGGTTGTGCACACGTGGGGCAGGTTGTGCACACGTGGGGCAGGTTGTGCACACGTGGGGCAGGTTGTGCACACGTGGGGCAGGTTGTGCACACGTGGGGCAGGTTGTGCACACGTGGGACAGGTTGTGAGCATGTGGGGCAGGTTTTGCACATGTGGGGCAGAGGTTGTGCACACGTGGGGCAGAGGTTGTGCACACGTGGGGCAGAGGTTGTGCACACGTGGGGCAGAGGTTGTGCACACGTGGGGCAGAGGTTGTGCACACGTGGGCCAGTGGTTGTGCACATGTGGGGCAGGTTGTGCACACGTGGGGCAGAGGTTGTGCACACATGAGGTAGAGGTTGTGCACACGTGGGGCAGAGAGGTTGTGCACACGTGAGGCAGAGGTTGTGCCCACGTGGGGCAGAGGTTGTGCCCACGTGGGGCAGAGGTTGTGCACACGTGGGGCAGAGAGGTTGTGCACACGTGGGGCAGAGAGGTTGTGCACACGTGAGGCAGAGGTTGTGCACACGTGAGGCAGAGGTTGTGCACACGTGGGGCAGAGAGGTTGTGCACACGTGGGGCAGAGAGGTTGTGCACACGTGGGGCAGAGAGGTTGTGCACACGTGGGGCAGAGAGGTTGTGCACACGTGAGGCAGTGGTTGTGCACACGTGGGGCAGTGGTTGTGCACACGTGGGCCAGTGGTTGTGCACACGTAGGGCAGATTGTGCACTTTTGGCGAAGGTTCTGCTTATGTGTGGCCGTGGTTGTGCACATGTGGGGCAGGTTGTGCACACGTGGGGCAGGTTGTGCACACGTGGGGCAGGTTGTGCACACGTGGGGCAGGTTGTGGTGTAAATCCGTAAAAGCTAAAGAATGAATCCAAACCCTGCTAAAGTCCCGGCACAGTCCCCACGTTTCCCTGTCATTCCTTATTGTACACAGCGCCTCTACAGGAGCGGAGGACATTGGGTTCCATTGATAAAAGTGTGTTGTGACAGTGAAGCGGACCAGCTCCGAGACAGAGACGATGTTGCAGCTTTTGTCCCCCATCGAGCCGAGTCTGCTTCAGTTTGTCCAGTGAATGAGATTTAAGAATCCATCGGCCGATTAATCAACCAAACAGCTGAATGGTGCCGATCGACAGCCTTGTTTCCGTCCATCATCTCCACGGCGGCTCGTTTTGTGCTTGTGCCTCGTGACTGAAATGTGCAGCAGATCAAAGGCAGTATTATTGTTGCACCTCAAAAAGAAATGGATCTGTTCTTTCTAAACCCATAAAAAACATTTGGTCTCCTTTGCCACACGTATGCTGTGATCTGCATGCTTCACCAGCGCAATAATGTGAGCCATAACTAAATATTGACTCATTATTGTAATATTATATCTGATAGAGATCCAAGTGGAGCAGCTTCAGGCCGTAACGTGTGAAACACCTCAGCGTTTTGTTCTGGTTTGGATTTAAGGCGGTAGACGTTACACACCACCTGTAGTTCTGTTTTCTTCAGGTCATTTGTGATCATTTTATTTTATACAGACTCTACAATGAACGCTTTTCAATTATACCTGTGCTTCTTGTCTGTCACATAAACTTTAATTTGTCCTTCAGAAAGTTTAATTTCCCAAAGCAGGTCACAAACTTGATAAATAGTAGTGTTTTAGACAATGTAAATGAAAGAAAATGAAAGATTTTGTTGTTGTTTGGTCGTGATTAAGACACAAATCTTAAATTTAAATGTATCAATTTGAAACTTCTCCTGTTGTTTACCCACATAAATGTAAGAAAAAAATGTATTACATGTTTTTCATCATGTTTTCATATCAAATTAATACGTTTTATGAGTAAAAACAGAAAATATTGCACCTGTTTGGGTCATTTAAATCTGACAAATTGACACAGCTAGATTTAAGTTTCTTGGTTTATTTTGTTGACATATTAGATTTTTAAAAATGTACAGAGGGGATTTTAGATTTTCTTAATTTAGATTTTGAATAAACTCAATCTGACTGAAAATTGGCCTGAAAATTCAAATTTGGTCTCATTTTTTAGAATTAAAACCTGAATAAATCTTGGAATCCAATATCAACAAATCCTTCTGTACGATGTCACAATCGGTTCATTATAACGCGTTAGTTTTGTCAAACGTTCCGTCACATTAACATTCATCTCGAGTCAGTCATAGTTAGACTTTCCTTATCTTTGTCATTCCATTGTTGGGTTTTTTTCAGCCTGATAAAGCATTTGCTTTGGATTGATAATTTATGGAATTTATTTACAAAAAAATAAAAGGCCTTTTAGTCACGTCACATTCCTGGTAAAAACCTCTAGATCTAAATTCCAATCAAACAACAATAAAACAATGAATTTCTTTGGATTGACACAAAATAGTGACATAATATATTAAATCACTTCTTCTTCTTTGGTGTTTTATGACGGTTGATATCCACCTACTGTAGTTGAACTTCTTAGACTTTAGACTTTATTATTCAGACTTTATTATTTAGACTTTATTATTTTCTCTCTTTCTCTCACTCTCTATTTTTAATTTTTTTACAGTATAGCATAAAACACAGACTTTGAAGACGTACAACTAGAGTGGGTGGCGCAGTAAATGCACCTTTTCACACTAAAAGCAACACAACAACAACAACAACAACAACAATATTCTTTACACTTGATTCTTTAGACTTTAAAAACTAGATTTTTTAGACAAACTTTATTCTTTAGACTTTCCGACCCGCGTTGCATCCTCTTTAGGCCCGTGTAGATTTGAAGTGTAGATTTGAAGTGTAGATTTGAAGTGTAGATTTGAAGTGTAGATTTGAAGTGTAGATTTGAAGTGTAGATTTGAAGTGTAGATTTGAAGTGTAGATTTGAAGTGTAGATTTGAAGTGTAGATTTGAAGTGTAGATTTGAAGTGTAGATTTGAAGTGTAGATTTGAAGTGTAGATTTGAAGTGTAGATTTGAAGTGTAGATTTGAAGTGTAGATTTGAAGTGTAGATTTGAAGTGGTTTCACGCTCGAGCCGTCGCGTCGCGTTGCGTTTCCCATCGACGCAGAGACAAAAAACACAGAAACAAACCAAACAGAGGCCGCGGTGTCAGAGAAGAACTCGAGGCGTTAAAAAGCGCCGGGTTCAGACAAGCCCGACATTCCTGGGCGCTGCACAGGCCTGGACACATGCACACACGCAACACGGAGAAAAGACTTATTCTATCTTACCAGGATCGTCCGAGAAAGACTGACCGCACTGGAAAGACCGTCTACAGTGAGATCAGACGTGTTTGAAATCAGTAGTATTCATCATCAAGTCAGTTTGTCAATGGAACAAGTATAAAATGTCTTGTTTTTTAATCAGAATGGTGTCGGCTCCTTGAGCCGACACCTTAACGTGGTGGAGGGGTTTGAGTGCCCGAATGATCCCGGGAGCTATGTTGTCGGGGGCTTCATGCCCCTGGTAGGGTCTCCCAAGGCAAACAGGTCCTAGGTGACGGGTCAGACAAAGATCGGTTCAGAAGCCTCTTATGACGACGACACAATCAAGGCAGTTCACGTCGCCCGGATCGGCGTCACCGGGGCCCCATCCTGGAGCCAGGCCTGGGATGGGTGCTCCATGGCGAGCGCCTGGTGGCCGGGTCTTACCCCACGGGGCCCGGCCGGGCACAGCCCGAAAGAGCGACGTGGGGCCGCCCTCCCGTGGGCCCACCACCCGCAGGAGGATCCATAGGGGGCCGGTGCAGAGAGATCTGGGCGGCAGTCGACGGCAGGGGCCTCGGCGACCAGATCTCCGGACACAGAGACTAACTCTGGGGACATGGAATGTCACCTCGCTGGGGGGGAAAGAGCCTGAGCTTGTGCGGGAGGTTGAGCGATACCGACTAGATATAGTCGGCCTCACCTCCACGCACAGTTTGGGCTCTGGAACCCATCTCCTCGAGAGGGGCTGGACGCTCCACTTCTCTGGTGTTGCCCGCGGGGAGAGGCGGCGGGCTGGTGTGGGCTTGCTGATAGCCCCTCAGCTCAGCCGCCACGTGTTGGAGTTTACCCCGGTGAACGAGAGGGTCGCGTCCCTCCGCCTTCGGGTGGGGGACAGGTCTCTCACTGTTGTGGCGGCCTACGGGCCGAACAGCAATGCAGAGTACCCGGCCTTCTTGGAGTCCTTGGGAGGGGTACTGGACAGTGCACCGACCGGGGACTCCGTTGTTCTACTGGGGGACTTCAACGCCCACGTGGGCAATGACAGTGACACCTGGAGAGGGGTGATCGGGAAGAACGGCTTCCCCGATCTGAACCCGAGCGGTGTTCAGTTATTGGACTTCTGTGCTAGCCACGGATTGTCCATAACGAACACCATGTTCAAGCACAAGGGTGTCCATCAGTGCACGTGGCACCAGGACACCCTAGGCCGGAGGTCAATGATCGACTTAGTTGTCGTGTCATCAGACCTCCGGCCGCGTGTCTTGGACACTCGGGTGAAGAGAGGGGCAGAGTTGTCAACCGATCACCACCTGGTGGTGAGTTGGATCCGCTGGCGGAGGAGGAAGCCGGACAGACTTGGCAGACCCAAGCGCATTGTGAGGGTCTGTTGGGAACGTCTAGTGGAGCCCTCTGTCAGTAGGGTATTCAACTCGCACCTCCGGGAGAGCTTCTCCCATGTCCCGGGGGAGGCTGGGGACATTGAGTCCGAGTGGACCATGTTCTCCGCCTCCATTGTTGATGCGGCTGCTCGGAGCTGTGGTCGCAAGGTCTCCGGTGCCTGTCGTGGCGGCAACCCCCGAACCCGGTGGTGGACACCGGAAGTAAGGGATGCCGTCAGACTAAAGAAGGAGGCCTATCAGGCCACTCTGGCTTGTAGGTCTCCGGAGGTCATCGACGGGTATCGGCAGGCCAAGCGAGCCGCGGCTCGTGCTGTCGCAGAGGCAAAAACCCGGGCCTGGGAGGAGTTCGGGGAGGCCATGGAGGAGGACTATCGGTCGGCACCAAAGAAATTCTGGCAAACCGTCCGGCGCCTCAGGAAGGGGAAGCAGTGTCTCACAAACACCGTTTACGGTGCGGGTGGAGGCCTGCTGACCTCGACTGGGGATGTCGTCGGACGGTGGAAGGAATACTTTGAGGATCTCCTTAATCCCTCAGTCACGTCTTCTGAAGAGGAAGTAGAGACCGGGGACTCGGAGGCTGGCTCATCCATCACCCAAGCTGAAGTCACTGAGGTTGTCCGCAAACTCCTCGGTGGCAGGGCTCCGGGGGTGGATGAGATCCGCCCTGAGTACCTAAAGTATCTGGATGTTGTAGGACTGTCTTGGTTGACACGTCTCTGCAACATCGCGTGGCGTTCGGGGACCGTGCCTCTGGACTGGCAGACCGGGGTGGTGGTCCCTCTGTTCAAGAAGGGGGACCGGAGGGTGTGTTCCAACTACAGAGGGATCACACTCCTCAGCCTCCCGGGTAAGGTCTATTCCAAGGTACTGGAGAGGAGAATCCGACCGATAGTCGAACCTCGGATTCAGGAGGAGCAGAGTGGTTTTCGTCCCGGTCGTGGAACACTGGACCAGCTCTATACCCTCCATCGGGTGCTCGAGGGTTCATGGGAGTTTGCCCAACCAGTCCACATGTGCTTTGTGGATCTGGAGAAGGCTTTTGACCGTGTCCCTCGGGGTGTCCTTTGGGGGGTGCTCCGGGAGTACGGGGTCCGGGGCCCTTTGCTCAGGGCTGTCCGGTCCCTGTATGACCGGAGCAGGAGCTGTGTTCGCATTGCCGGCAGTAAGTCAGACCTGTTCCCAGTGCATGTTGGACTCCGCCAGGGCTGCCCTTTGTCACCGGTTCTGTTCATAGTTTTTATGGACAGAATTTCTAGGCGCAGTCAGGGGTCGGAGGGGGTCCGGTTTGGGGACCACAGGATCTCATCTCTGCTGTTTGCAGACGATGTTGTCCTGATGGCTCCATCAAACCCGGACCTGCAACATGCACTGGGACGGTTTGCAGCCGAGTGTGAAGCGGCTGGGATGAGAATCAGCACCTCCAAATCCGAGGCCATGGTTCTCGACCGGAAAAAGGTGGCTTGCCCTCTCCAGGTGGGTGGGGTGTCCTTGCCCTAAGTGGAGGAGTTCAAGTATCTCGGGGTCTTGTTCACGAGTGAGGGAAGGATGGAGCGTGAGATTGACAGTTGGATCGGTGCATCGGCTGCAGTGATGCAGTCGCTGCATCGGACCGTTGTGGTAAAGAGGGAGCTGAGCCGAAAGGCAAAGCTCTCTATTTACCGGTCGGTCTACGTTCCTACCCTCACCTATGGTCATGAGCTTTGGGTAATGACCGAAAGAACAAGATCGCGGATACAAGCGGTCGAAATGAGTTTCCTCCGCCGTGTGGCTGGGCGCTCCCTTAGAGATAAGGTGAGGAGCTCGGCCACACGGGGGGAGCTCGGAGTAGAGCCGCTGCTCCTCCACGTGGAGAGGAGCCAGCTGAGGTGGCTCGGGCATCTGTTCTGGATGCCTCCTGGGGGCCTCCCTCGGGAGGCGTTTCAGGCATGTCCCACCGGGAAGAGGCCCCGGGGAAGACCCAGGACACGCTGGAGAGACTATGTCTCTCGGCTGGCCTGGGAACGCCTCGGGATCCCCCCGGAGGAGTTAGAGGAAGTGTCTGGGGAGGAGGAAGTCTGGGAGTCCCTGCTCAGACTGCTGCCCCCGCGACCCGGCCCCGGATAAAGCGGCAGAAGATGGATGGATGGATGGATGGAGAAAAATACAACATTTTCTAACTTGAAATGAGTGGAAAAAATGCTCGAAATACAAACAAAACGTACTGTCAAAAATTTTAAAGAAGTCAAAATATACTGAAGTTGAGATAAATACTACTTATGTCAATCACTTTTTACCGTATTTTCCGGACTATAAGTCGCACCTTTTTTCATAGTTTTGGCTGGGGTGCGACTTATACTTATATTTATACTTAGGCCGCAGTTATTTTATTACTTGGTTTACGGATTTTTAAATGAACTATATTGAACAGGCGGGCGAAATATAAATATAATTTAAATTTCAAAATATTTTTTCTTCCGGGTTTACCCAAAAGGCACCACGGGTTGAGGGGGGGGGAGACGTGGCGCACTGGAGTGTGGAACTGCAGATTTTGCGTGTTTTGCATTGGTAGAATTGACGCTTCTAAGTGTTCACCCCCAAATGTGGTAAATGGGTTTAAAATGTGTATTTGCGATATAAAGGCGCGCAGCAGACAGGCGCTCGCGTCTTCTCATGCTCGCGCGGCCCCGTCACAGACTCCTGCAGGATTTTGACGAAAAATTGCTTCAGGCGCTCTTATCTTTTGACTTAATACCGCTTTTTATATTTCATTTAATGTTATTTTGCGTTGTCGGCGGTACTTTATAATTTTTTTTTTATAATAATTCATTTTATTTATATTGTAGAAATCAATAATCTAAGTGCGGCGGATCCGTAAACCAAGTAATAAAATAACTGTGGCCTTATATACTTATACTCCGGAGCAACTTATATGTGATTATTTGTCATTTTCACATTTGCAACCACATTTCATACTCCAGTGCAACTTTTTTCTTCTCTATTATGCATTTTTTGGCTGATGCAACATATACTCCGGTGCGACTTATAGTCCGGAAAATACGGTAATCACTTTTTTTAAGATTGTACATTGTTCCATTTTGAGGGTTTTGCATCGGTGTGAACTCTAACTCAAATAAGACCTTCTACATACTTTTTCGGATGTTTTGACTGTTTGTGTTATAGTTTTGAGACTCTTAGTTTGAAAGAAACGCGCATTCAAAATAAAACAAATGTAAGTAAAGCCTGACTCTTGGACCAACATGAATACAACTTGTACTTAAACATTTCAAAGTGTCCAATGAAGGATTTTATACTGACAAAATAAATCTGCACCTCTAAAATACACATAAAAGGCACATTTTAAAGTAAAAGTTCGACTATAAACAAATCAATGTTTAAACTAATATCGAAAGCAGATAATCTTTTAAACATGTCTCAATACTGGAGAAACAAAACCAAAGTCTGGAATAGTTTTATGTTCTTTCAAAATATTAAAGAAGCTGTTCATGGTTTAAGAGTGAAGAAAATCTGACGATTAACGATTCAAAACAGTATAAATATGAAGTGTTTAGTATGAAAGTCCTCAATATATCACCAGTATGTGACGTGAGACGTGAGTATTCACAGGTCAACAGTGACAATTTTATCTTTTTATATCTATTTCAAGCGTTTTAACAAAGCCTTAGAATGTGTTAAATTATGTGTGTAAAGTCCATAAAAGAAACCAGAAAAGTGCATAAATGTCACTTTCCACTGGACGTAGCGCGCGCATCATTTGTAGAACAACAAAACAAATCGTAAAAAGTTGTGAATGAACTCGAGGTTTAACCTGGAGCAAACCTGATCCGACCTGGACTATTTCTATCCAGGTCGGATGGAAATAGACTTTCAAAATTTGACTTTCAAATTCAGATTGTCAGCGAGGAACTTCCCGTCACCACAACATCCTGAACTGTATTTACCACACTTTTCCTGAAGTGAGTGAAATAGACTAAGCCACACTTTGAATTTATCAGTAACATTTGTTTGTTGAGGCGCTTAACGTTTATTTACTGCCTGTTTATTTGACAGATTGTTGGTTTTTCATCATTATTTGTCCTCGGATATGAAGAAAACAAGTTCAAACCAGTTCTGCTGCTATAAAGCTGTTGTTTTGTCAGAATTATTACACAATTTGCAGGATTTAAAAGTTGTTTGTGTCTCATTTTTCTCTCCCCTTTTCCGAGGTTCAGTTGTTGTTGTTGTTGTTGTTGTTGTTGTTGTAGTGTTGTTTTTGTACCAGCAGAGGCGCAATATCACATTTTAGTTTTAGATAGTTACAGTAGTTCATGAATGACACCATAATAACCAAACAAATCCACTTTTAAGAGCTTTTAACTGTGTCATAATTGTTTTCTCGTCCTATTTACACTCTTGCAATTGTCTTTTCATAATCATGACACGTGGAGGATTATGTCATTAAATCATAATAATCCGGAGCTTTTTTGTGATGATATTTATACCTTAAAGGGGCAGATGGAATTGCACTGTAACATTAATAGCTGCACTGACAGATTCATGATCTAATGTAATTTTGATGTTACTTGTGAGTTATTTTTTTAATTAATTATTTAGTTGTTATTGTTTTGTAATACATATATATAAATATAATAATAATAATAATAGGCTGTTTTACAGGATTGTTTTATATGTGCTTTCAATGAGAGCTCCGGGTCGAATAAGACTGAGGTTTCTTACAGTAGAACTGGAGCTACGCTGACATTGTCCAGTGTGACATCTGCTCAGATAAAGCGTCTCGTAGATGCTTAGGACCAGCACAATGACCTTGTTTTTTTCAGTGTTAAGAAGCAGATAATTAAGTGTCATTCAGGTTTTTATATCCTTCACACAAGTACTAAGTCTGTCTAACTCTGATCAGGTTTCATTGATAAATACAGCTGTGTCATCTGTGTAATGCCATGCCAATGTTCCCTAACGGCAGCATATAAAGAGTAAACAGAACTGGACCGAGTACTGACCCCTGTGGCACACCGTAAGTTACTTTAGAGCAAGGTGAGGAGCTCTGGTTTACATGAACAAACTGGAACCAGGACTAAACCAGGAAGTAAACCAGAAATACACAGAACTAGGAACAGACACAAACAAGTCTGAACCAAGAATAAACTAGCACCAAAACAGGGCTAAACCAAGGCTAAATCAGGTCTATGGAAGGTCTAGGCTAAATCAGGTCTATGGAAGGTTTAGGCTAAATCAGGTCTATGGAAGGTCTAGACCAGGGAAAACTCACTAAAACCTACAAACATGGACTAAACCAGGACAAGCACAAGCAGAGCAGAACTCACAAACACATGGACCAAATCAGGGCTTAACAGGACTAAACCAGGATTAAACGAGGTCCAAACCCTCTCACTTTTACACAGACGAGATGAAAGAGAGTTGTAGCTGTAAAAACCACAGGCCACTTTTACACGAGACCGTCATGTTTAAAAGGGTTTAATAAAGTCTGCAAACATGTGTCAAAGAAGCGGGTTTATTTATTCAAAGAGGAAAAGACGGCGAGGTGAAGTGAGCGCAGTTTAACGTTTCACACTGACGCACGAGCGAAAACGTGATGTTCGGCAAGAATAACACACATTTCACGTTTGTAGAGGACTAAACCACGGCTTAGCAGGATTTCTACATAACAAGACAGGGCATTTCGTGGCACGCCGAGGAAAATTACAGTACGTGGCCCGAATAATTGCAGTCGTAGCGATTCACAAACTGCAATTTCGATTTGATTGCGGCAGTCTTTAAACGTAATGCGAGACAGGACGGGCAAAACGCCTCCTTTTGTTTGCTTTTCTGGTCAGTTTGCTCCTACAGATGTTTAATTATGCCGTTTAATCCGCTTATAACGATAGATTATGTCACATTTTGCATTGATTCTGTGATTTTGTCTCGTACCGCGTGAAAATAACTGCGAGAAAACCTGGAAAAACACTCATATTCAAACAAATTATCGACGTTTCAGCGATTTAGACTTGACCAAATCTCGATCTCGACTGGAATTGAAGAGCAGACAACCGCTTTTGCCTGAGAATAGTCCACGCGTCTGACTGTAAAGCTTTTTCTCTGGCGCCGATTGGTCTTCGGACGTGGATTTGAAGCGGCGGAAAAGCCAACGGGGAGCGAGTTGGGGGAGACGGAGGGAAGCTGCGCGATGCATTCAGGGTCTGATGCAACGGCGTGTAACTCGGAGCGTTAGCCGAAGTGTTCTGAGGCGTTTATGTTCGTTTTAACGAGTCGCACAAAGACACTTTTCATTCAGTCACGACCCAGCGTTTTGATATTTTTGACATTTTATAATACCTGACTGCATTGTTATTTGATTCCTCCTCCATTACTTACTTTTTTTCCTTAAAAAACAGTTATTTTTTATGATGTTTTAATGGTTAAGACTAATATAAATTAGTTTAAACAGTGTGTTTTTTATTTATACTCTCTATTTTACACCTTCTCCTTATTTTATGCTCTTTATTTTATAAAAAAAAATCCCTGTTCTGTGTGTCTTTTGTTCTTTGATGATGGAAATTCAAAATAATTCTGCTTCGGATTTTATGAAAGAACTTGTCCTGGTTTAGTCCTGTTTGGTCTGGGTTTGGTTCTTCTGTAGACTTGGTTTAGTCCTGGTATTGTTCCGGTTTAGTCCTGTTTTAGGGCACATTCCCACTTCCCACTTTAGTCCAGATGTAGACTTGATTTGGACCCGTTCTTAGTCTTGGTTTAGTCCAGGATTAGCTCAGAATTTAGTCCTAATTGAATTCCAGTGTTGATGTGGTCTAAGTGTGAGCGCAGTCTTAGTCCGGGTTTAGTCCAGAGCTGAAGTGGTGTTTGTGCCAGAATGGACCAAAACTAATCATAACTAAAAACAAGTACAAGCCTCATCTGTAACGCTCGTGCTTCAATAAAACATTAAGAAACTATTAAAAAATATAAATACTTGGCAACCAAAAAACAATATAATGAGGAAATAAATCAACGAATGGATGATGAATAAGTTTGGCTGTGTTTCTTCCATTTCCTTCCTCAGCAGCCTGTTGCTAGGATACAGAGCAGGAAGTGTGTGATGGAGACGACGCATTGGTTTACAGTTCACTCACTTTAACAGCTGCGAAGCAGGTCTAAACCAGGTCTAAACCAGGACTAAACCAAGACTGAACCATGACTAAACCAGGACTAAACCAGGACTAAACCAGGTCTAAACCAGGACTAAACCAGGACTGAACCAGGACTGAACCACGACTAAACCAGGTCTAAACCAGGTCTAAACCTGGTCTAAACCAGGACTAAACCAGGACTGAACCATGACTAAACCAGGACTAAACCAGGTCTAAACCAGGTCTAAACCAGGACTAAACCAGGACTAAACCAGGACTAAACCAGGACTAAACCAGGACTAAACCAGGTCTAAACCAGGACTAAACCAGGACTGAACCACGACTAAACCTGGTCTAAACCAGGTCTAAACCTGGTCTAAACCAGGACTAAACCAGGACCAAGACCAGGACCGAGACCGAGACCAAGACCAAGACCAGTCTTCACATGCAGCTTTAAACCTTCAGGTACAATATGACCACATCGCTGCTGTTTCATCTGATGATAAAACATTTCATCACTCGCAACTTGTAAGAAAGAGCCATGTTTCTGTGTCTTTATTTGCGAGAGATAAATGTTTAATATTCAGATGAAAACAGTGGAGTGGTCTGACTTTTTGTCAATTTTACAATACACTTTCTGGAATAAAATGAAAAGTTGTGTATTGCAGCTTTAGTCTTACCATGTGGTCTTTAACTAATATATTAAATCTATTCTGAAACGGTCACATTTTGTACTGTGCATGCTTTATTTTCACTATTCATACTTGTCCCAGGGAGAATCTATGTGTGATACTCAATTAGTGTCTGGGTATTGATTTTTTGTTGTTGACAAATCTATAACTGGACAAAGAGTGAAACAACTGAAGCACCAAACCTGAAATCAGAGGAGAATCTCGAGCTAAATCTGCAGGACTAAACCATCTGTAAACGGGGATAAAACCAGGACTGAACCAGGTCTTAGCACGGCACAGAGCGGGTCTAGACCAAGACGAGCGACTGGCCCAGAGCGGGTCTAGACCAAGACGAGCGACTGGCCCAGAGCGGGTCTAGACCAGGACGAGGCCAGGACGAGGCCAGGACGAGACCAGGACGAGTGACTGGCACAGATCGGGTCTAGACCAGGACGAGTGACTGGCCCAGAGCGGGTCTAGACCAAGACGAGCAACTGGCCCAGAGCGGGTCTAGACCAGGACGAGTGACTGGCCCAGAGCGGGTCTAGACCAAGACGAGCAACTGGCCCAGAGCGGGTCTAGACCAGGACGAGTGACTGGCACAGAGCGGTTCTAGACCAGGACGAGTGACTGGCCCAGAGCGGGTCTAGACCAGGACGAGCGACTGGCCCAGAGCGGGTCTAGACCAGGATGAGCGACTGGCCCAGAGCGGGTCTAGACCAAGACGAGCGACTGGCCCAGAGCGGGTCTAGACCAGGATGAGCGACTGGCCCAGAGCGGGTCTAGACCAGGACGAGTGACTGGCCCAGAGCGGGTCTAGACCAAGACGAGCAACTGGCCCAGAGCGGGTCTAGACCAGGACGAGTGACTGGCACAGAGCGGGTCTAGACCAAGACGAGCAACTGGCCCAGAGCGGGTCTAGACCAAGACGAGCAACTGGCCCAGAGCGGGTCTAGACCAGGACGAGCGACTGGCCCAGAGCGGGTCTAGACCAAGACGAGCAACTGGCCCAGAGCGGGTCTAGACCAGGACGAGTGACTGGCACAGAGCGGGTCTAGACCAAGACGAGTGACTGGCCCAGAGCGGGTCTAGACCAGGACGAGCGACTGGCCCAGAGCGGGTCTAGACCAGGATGAGCGACTGGCCCAGAGCGGGTCTAGACCAAGACGAGCGACTGGCCCAGAGCGGGTCTAGACCAGGACGAGTGACTGGCCCAGAGCGGGTCTAGACCAGGATGAGCGACTGGCCCAGAGCGGGTCTAGACCAGGATGAGCGACTGGCCCAGAGCGGGTCTAGACCAGGACGAGGCCAGGACGAGACCAGGACGAGTGACTGGGCCAGAGCGGGTCTAGACCAGGACGAGTGACGGGCACAGACCCTGGCACAGGCCCTGGCACAGACCCTGGCACAGACCCTGGCACAGATCCTGGCACAGATCCTGGCACAGACCCTGGCACAGGCCCTGGCACAGGCCCTGGCACAGACCCTGGCACAGACCCTGGCACAGATCCTGGCACAGACCCTGGCACAGGCCCTGGCACCCTGGCACAGGCCCTGGCACAGACCCTGGCACAGGCCCTGGCACAGACCCTGGCACAGACCCTGGCACAGGCCCTGGCACAGGCCCTGGCACAGACCCTGGCACAGACCCTGGCACAGATCCTGGCACAGATCCTGGCACAGACCCTGGCACAGGCCCTGGCACAGGCCCTGGCACAGGCCCTGGCACCCTGGCACAGGCCCTGGCACAGACCCTGGCACAGGCCCTGGCACAGACCCTGGCACAGGCCCTGGCACAGACCCAGGGCGGTACTCTGAGTTAAACACTGCTTTATCGAGCGCATTGACCCGCACGTCAAACTAACCGCTGTCTCCTCTGTCTCTCAGGGTCGCCATGTTAAAACGGGCCAGCTGGCGGCCATCAAGGTCATGGACGTCACCGGAGTAAGTACCGTTCTACTTTGACCAAATACAATTATACTTCTATTAAAACATATTCAGTTTGTATTTTGTGATCGTTGTGCATTTTAACTCTTGAATGCGGATGATCCATAAAGTTATACTTAGAGTATTTAAGTATGCTTGTAGTTTTGGAAAGAAATCGGTTATTTTTTTGAGTATTACGTTTATATTCATGTTGGTTGAGCAATTAAAACAAGTTGTCATATCATCAAATCATAATTATTATTTTTTTTTTTAATGATTTGTTAAATTTGTGGGCACAGTAAGCCAGCTTTGAGCGGGCATATGATTTATATATTTATTACCTAAAAAAAGAAAATGTAATTTAATGTGTAGAAAATGTCAAAATTATGCATTATTCAGAAGTTTTTATGACAACGGTCCAGATTTTTCACTACTTTAAAACATGAATAACGAGCTACTGCATTAATTTATTTAAAAAAGGTTCTGTTAAGTTCTGTAGTTTCCAAAAATGGCAATAATTAAAATATAAAATCAAATTATGCTTATATACATCTTACTTTTTCATACATACAGTATATATCACCTGGGTATTTGTAATATTTCCATTGAATTAAGTAAAGGCTCAACGTTTTTATAACTTCTTCCACCACAATGGAAATTATTATTGGTATTTTTAGTGTTAATTAAAAGTGCAACAGACGAATAAGCTGAACTCCTCTGATAATAACCTGTAAACCTGTCTCTTCCAGGACGAGGAGGAGGAGATTAAAGCCGAGATCAACATGCTGAAGAAGTACAGCCACCACAGGAACATCGCCACGTACTACGGCGCCTTCGTCAAGAAGAACCCGCCGGGGATGGACGACCAGCTCTGGGTACGCGCGCCTTCGGAAGACGTCTGGTTTAACGAGTGTGACATTTTCGAGGACAATGATTCCCAATTTACCGACGGTGACTAAAGAGGCCAGGGATTCACAATTGGAAATGTGTGTCGCTTTTCACACCACAGATGCCACTTTGAATTTAAGGATTTGCAGAAAGACTTGGACGATGTCTTTTTAGTAATGATCCAAACTCAAAACATTGTGGCCTTTTTATGGACTGGTAATAAGTTAGATGAAGTAAAGTAAAGCCTGACTAGTCCTGACTCTTCTTGTCCTGCTTTGGTTTCGATGGGTCTTGGTCTAATTTAGTCTAGGTTTAGTTCACATTTAGACCTCCGGAAGTTATTAACAGGCTACAAAGCTGTAATCAAGCAAGAAAAAGTGCATTATTGACTAACATTTTGCACAAATTAACTGACTTTATGTAATATTTAAGCCACTGGCAAGACTTTTCTCCAGTTTTCCACTTAAATTAATGGAATTCCTGCTTTCAGCGCATGACAGGTTTACATGTTTGTATAATTATTGCACGATCTGGTTGGCTGGACAGTGCCTGGGGTTAATAAATATCATAGTTTTTCACCAGTCAAGTGGCAGTTTGTGTATAAAAGTGACATTACATGAGAAGACGTGAGTTCTAAAATGGAAACGTCACAATGTTCCATCCAAAATGCAGGAAAATGATTGTGCCAGCTTGAATGTTCATTTACTCAAACAAAAGTGTTGTCGTACACCGAGAGCTCCTGTGACACGTAATTATATTTGTGGAGGACGTCATTACGGCACAGAAGATGTAATGAACGAGTCTGAGATTAAGTGTTCGGAGCTTATCTCTGTCATTAAAACGAATCAGATTAAACGTTAGCGACGCTCACCTGGTCCGAGTGGCTTTTAAAGACTTTAGATTGAATAGATTGAGCTTAAATCTGCAAAATCTGGACGTCTGATTCACTTTTCACCTTCTAATGTCATCACAAAGCCACTCTGATGATGTTTGTGAATACACTTAATTATAAACCCTGTACATATATAACGTTTACTGATATTGACGATTAAAATTATGTACTATTGGTTAAACAGTATAAGAAAATATTGTACTGACTAATATGAAGCTGTTTTACATGACAGAGGCAATTGGTTTAACTTTAGTTTGTGATTTTATTTAACAATGTTAAAAGTGTGAAAAGCTTTTGTAATTATTATTTTTTTTATACTCAAACTTCTCTTTCTCTCTCGATTTATAAATAATACAATACACGATCTGAATAAAGAGGTTGAATTGTTTGTCATTGTCATTTTGCCTAAAGAGCTGTTACTCCTGGTCTAGTCCAGTTTAGGCTTTTATTTATTCCCAATTTAGCCATTTTTAATCCCCATTTTAACTTAACAGAGCAACTTGAAAATCAAAAGGAAGCGCTTTGTCTGACAAGCTTGAGAAATGCTAATTTACAACCCAGATGTTAATGATGCTAACGCTGATGCTAACGCTGATGCTAACGCTGATGCTAACGCTGATGCTAACGCTGATGCTAACGCTGATGCTAACGCTGATGCTAACGCTGATGCCAATGATGGTAAGGCTGATGCTAACGATGTGATGCCAATGATGCTAAGGCTGATGCTAACGATGCTAACGCTGATGCCAATGATGCCAAGGCTGATGCTAAGGCTGATGCTAAGGTTGATGCTAATGTTGTGCTAATTGTGCGTTGGCAGCTGGTGATGGAGTTCTGTGGAGCTGGATCCATCACAGATCTGATTAAAAACACCAAAGGAAACTCGCTGAAGGAGGAGTGGATCGCCTACGTTTGCAGAGAGATACTAAGGGTGAGAAAACACTTTCATATTTGTATAAATCTTGTTTATTTCGAGGTGTAATCGGATTGACGTTGACACTGAATGTTATTGACAGCTTGTGCGTGGGGTGCGCTTGTGTTTGGCCTGTCAGCCTTTCTTAGTTGACCAGTTTTGTAGTTGTTTTAATAAAATGTCAGTGTTTGGACAGCAATGCCTTTTCAAGCTTATAAATACTGTGACTCCTACTTCCATATATAACGCTACTTTCAAGTTCTTTAGTGAGATCTTCTGCCAGTGTCATGATTTTTTTCAGTCAGCTGCAGCTGTAGTTGTTAGTACTTTCAAAAGTCAAAAAGGCTCAATTGCTTTGTGAAAGATTTGTTTGACCAGTAAGTTTTATTTGACAGGATCATAGGGGGACCACACACACCTGATCAATACTGTGAGTCTGATGGATGCAACTCGACCTCTAATAGTTTTATGTATTTTATGTCTGTATCGCAACAATATCATGTTATTGAGGTTATAGCGGATATTATGCTTATTTGAGCCAATTCAACAAGAGGCCAAAACAAATAATAGTCTGAGAGCTGCATTTGGGGCCGGGTCATAGTTTGGACATCGCTTTTTTAGGGAAACAGGGGGTAAAGAGCAGATGAGGACATTCAGCAGATCATCAGAGCTGATCTCACGGGCAATGGCCAGCAGAGTTACAGCAACACAGAAAAGATGAGATTCAGTAACGAGACAGACATTTCCCTCCTTTATTTTACTTTTATGTTACTAACTTGTGGTATTACCATTTAAATTCAATAAATACTCAAAAGTGTCATGCTTTATAATCTATATTCTGTTCCTCAGGGTCTGACCCATCTGCACCAGCACAAAGTCATCCACAGAGACATCAAGGGCCAAAACGTGTTGTTGACGGAAAACGCAGAGGTTAAACTTGGTGAGCGACTTCATCTGAACAAGTGTTTCTCTTAAAAGTGTGAGGACAAAACTAGGATTAAACGAGGACTAGCTCTGGTTCTAGTTTAGCCTGATGTAAACAAAAGGAAACTCCAATGGAAACATGCATTAACTGACCAAATTATCTGTATTAAATCAGTTTTGTGCTTTTGAGCCTTCATGGATTAATAACCGCCTCTGTTATAAATAAGATAAGATATTCCTTTATTGTCCCACATGGGGAAATTTCATTTGTGCAACGCAGGTAGATACAAAGGTAGATACAGAAGAACAGATCACTTATAGGAAGTATGAAAAACACTTTCAGTAGAAGATCTCCTATAAATAAATAAAAACTCCCATAGACAAATAAATAAATAAATAAATACCATTGCAAAGCCGTGGAAAAGCCGTTCACAAGAGACAATATGGTGCCGACTTCCCCAATATCTGTGTTCGCAAAAAACAATAACAGATCTTAACCAGGACTAAACCATGAACAAGTACTCATTAAAAATCTATTTATTAGCAGTAAACGGTGCTGTACCTCATTTTTACCATCTGTAAAACATTAAATGGTTCACGGTTTAAAATTAAGTACAGTTAGCCGTAACGGTAAAGCTAGCAACGACAAGCATTCTAACAGTGCGCGTTCTGAGAGTAAAATGTTCTATAATTAGACGCAGACGGCACACAGCGGTCTCATTTTGTCCCTGAGAGCTGCTTTTACAACATGGAGCATAACACCAGCATATGTATTTCTTTACTATAGCATAAGACTATATAAAACGCTAACAGTTAGCCCAGCGTACCTCTGAACGGTTGCACGTTTTCTCTCTTCAGTGGACTTCGGCGTGAGCGCTCAGCTGGACCGGACCGTCGGGCGCAGGAACACGTTCATCGGGACGCCGTATTGGATGGCTCCGGAGGTCATCGCCTGCGATGAGAATCCAGACGCCACGTACGACTTCAAGGTCAATCCCACGTTTATACCACTTCACGCAGTGTTTCTTTTGTGTTCTTTTTGTGTGAGTGAAAGTGTCTGTGCGTACTATGTCATTTAATTTCCCCATTGTGTGGACAATAAAGGAATATCTTATCTTATCTTAATGACCAAAGAAATGCATGTATTTGGTGATTTTGTGTAAATGATCCTTATTGAGTCAGTAAAAAAAACAAATAAAGACATATTTGTGTTTTTAAAAAGGGCTGCACAATATATTGGAAAGGATTTGATTCCGCAATATTCAGAATTAAACTAAATATTGCAATAAAATGTCCTCCATCTGAAAGAAATGTACTGCTTTTAAAATGTAAACATTGAAAGTTTAACTAATGATTTTCCTTATTCAGTTTAAATTAGCCTTGATTTAATCTTGGTTTTGTCTCTGTCAGGTTTTTATTTTGACAATTTGAATAATACATTAAGGTGTAAACATATTAAACATATGAACAGAAATGATGGTGTCTAGGAATGTCGCGATATAAAATATTTGTGTTGCGATTATTGTGCGGAAAAATGTCACGATTTAACGATCATTTATGTTGAGACAGTGAAATCTTTAATTTTCTGTCATTCCCGTGGTCTGTTACGTCACTGTTCCTCAAGTTTGTGACAAAATAAGACAAAATAAAGTGAAATGTGACTAAAACAGCCAGACAAAAAAATATATATTTACAGTTGAATATATTGTTTGGACTAAAGAAAGAACAAAAAGTACTTATTTTACTTCTGAAGTTCTGAAACAATTATTATTTTTTGGTTCTCACGATTATACTGTGACCTGAATAATCACGATTATCGATGAACCTGATATTCTTGACGTTATGGTGTCAAAAAGTACATTTTCACAAATCACAATCATATCCAATATTCCAATAATGACAATATCAACTCTTCATTCAATAAATCAAAGCTGGGACTATATTTTTTAGGGTTTAGTTGTTATTGCGGGTCAATAGTTTGTCTTTTTATTTGTAGAACGATAAGATTTAAGATGTAGACGGTTGAATAAGTGACTTTAAGACTTCTAAATACGTTCTTAAGTGTTTAATTCTACTACTTATTTATTGCAGCTCATATTTATAACCGCTTTATGAATTTAGACAAGGGTTTACCGGGCTTTCTCACAGTCACATACAGACTTATCGTTTATCGTGATATTTTTTCTGCAGCAACATACTTTTTAAGTCGCTTAAAAAATCAATTAATTGTCCATTCCGGTCGAGACGGGAAGGACATCAGGCAGACGGGAAGGACATCAGGCTTAAAACTCTTTGCCGCCGACTTTAATGACATTTTCACGCCATTTTCCCCGCCACATTAATCTCGCCGTTCTCCCACTCGAGCGCATGAACCGTTTCCCCCGGCGACTCATCCCGGAGCTCGCAAATACCGCCGATTTCCCTGCGTTTCCCGCCCCTCTCTTCTCGCGGAGAGCGGCGTAACGGGGCCGGTTCCCTGCGTGTTCAAACTCTATTAAAACGCTGAGTCTCTGGAGCTCGGCGAGTCGCGGGGAGGCTTCGCGGCGCCAGATTAAATGCTTTAAATAGGCGAAAAAGCCGGCGCCGCGCTCAGATAGGAGTTCAAATGGTCACGCGGCGGGTTGAGAATGCACGGCGTGGTTTTTAACGGCTGAAAATGTAATTCGCTCAGTGGGAGAAACTGCAGCGTTTGGCCTTAAATGACAACCGGCTTTTAGCAGGTGATGTCGGGCCGGGGAGAAGTTTTAAACGCTACTAAACAACTTTAAAAAATTTTCTGCAAAACTTTTTTTGAGCCTTTACCGTTAAAAGAAACACGTTCATTGATGTTTGTTAGTTAGCACCGATGTTTTCCAAAATACATAGTTTGTAAGATAAGATAATCCTTTATTGTCCACACATGGGGAAATTTCATTGTTGCAACGCAGGTAGATACAGAGGAAAAGACAGATAACTTATAGGAAGTTTAAAAAACACTCTCAATAGAAGAACTCTTATAAACAAAAACTCTTATAAACAAAACTCCTATTGACAGAACCTCCCATTTCCCTACAAGGGATGGAGGGGATAAATAAAAATAAAAATAAATAAATGAATAAATAAAATAAAAAAATAAATTAAATTAAAAACAGCTAGTGTAAGACAAGATAATACTACTAATAATAATCAAATCAAATCAAATCAATTTATTTTTGTAAGGCCCAAAATCACAACAACAGTTGCCTCTGAGGGCCACAGGGAGAAATGAATCAACAATGTCTGTGGTGGCGATGGAGTCAGACAATGTCTGTGGTGGCGATGGAGTCAGACAATGTCTGTGGTGGCGAGGGACGATGTCCCAGGGTCCTCTGTCCTTAGACTCTCCTTCTCGGCCAGGAAAAACTACAAAAAAAAAACTCTTTGGGAAAAAAGCGTAGAAACCTGGAGGAGTTCCAGTGAAGGAGAGATCCGACTCTCACAGACGGACAGACGGACACGAGGGAGACTGGAGCTGGACCCACTCTTCAGGCAGATGAGGGACCGACTGAGGCGAACTGGACCCACTCTTCAGGCAGATGAGGGACCGACTGAGGCGAACTGGACCCACTCCTCAGTCAGATGAGGGACCGACTGAGGCGAACTGGACCCACTCTTCAGGCAGATGAGGGACCGACTGAGGCGAACTGGACCCACTCCTCAGTCAGATGAGGGACCGTCGGAGGCGAGCTGGAGCCACTCTTCACGCAGATGAGGGACCGTCTGAGTCGAGCTGGAGCCACTCTTCAGGCAGATGAGGGACCGTCCACACAGGGCAGGGACCACTTCACCAGGGGAGGGGCATCTGGGTCCACAGGTCCTCAGGAGTGAGAGAAAGAAAAGAAGGCGGTGAACAGTTTGCAAGTGGAATTAAAAAATAAATATTGTTTGATAGCATAAGTAGTCAGAAGAAGAGGATAGTGCTCAAGCTGTCATACTTCCCCCAGCATAGTTACTCCTAGGGCAGCGTAGCTGAAGCTGTGGGTTTATGTTTCTGTTCCTAACTAGTCTAACCATAAGCGATTTCGAAGAGGAACGTTTTAAGCCTGGACTTAAATGAAGAGACTGTGTCAGCATATTTAGCATGGGTCGGGAGCTGATTCCATAACACTGGAGCTTGGGAGCTAAACGCTCTACCTCCTACAGTACTTTTAGAGACTCTTTGCACCACCAGAAGGCCAGCATTCTGAGAGCGAAGAGCTCTGTTTGGATGATATGGTTCTATAGCATCTTTGAGGTAGGATGGGGCCATGTCATTTATGGCTTTGTAGGTCAAGAGTAGAATTTTAAATTTGATTCTAAACTGGACAGGGAGCCAGTGAAGAGACTTCAGCACTGGCGTAATGTGCTCTCTTCTTTTTGTTCCTGTTAGTAATCTTGCTGCTGCATTTTGAACCAGTTGAAAGCTTTTTATGGAGCTTTTAGGACACGCTGCAAGCAGGGAGTTACAGTAGTCTAATCTAGTCGTTACAAATGCATGGATAAGTTTTTCGGCATCACTTTTAGGCAGGATTCTTCTGATTTTGGCTCTTGTTGCGCAAATGGAAATAGGCTGTTTTACAAGCTTGATTTATATGAGCTTTAAATGAGAGCTCCTGGTCAAATAAGACTCCAAGGTTTTTTACAGTAGAACTGGAGGCTACACTGACATTGTCCAGTGTGACTATCTGCTCAGATAGAGAGTCTCGTAGATGCTTACGGCCAAGCACAATGACCTCGGTTTTTTCAGGGTTAAGAAGCAGGTAGTTTAGTGTCATCCAGGTTTTTATCTCCTTCACACAAGTACTAAGTCTGTCTACTTGATCGCTCTGATAATAATAATAATAATAATAAACACTCTGTTTATTTACTATTTAATATGATGAGAATACTCTATTCTAATAAATAGTTAGTACTCTGTTACACTCTATTCTCATCATTAATTATATCTTGGTTCGGGCGATTTCTTTATGTCACATGAAATAATCTGTGAACAAACGTATTCTGTCTCTGTTGGGTTTTGTTGTGGAAGCCTTTCTGTGCCGTTTGCATGTTCTTCCTGTGGCGTATGTGGGTTTCCTCCGGGTAATCCGCTCTCCGCATCGAATATGATCGAATATGCCGAAGCAGAAAGTCTGCGCAGCACTGGAAATGATCGTGGTGTGCGATATTAGTGCTGCAATATCGATATTTGTGGGATTTTTGGAAGTCATTTGTTCATGCTTGATTGTATTAGTCGATATCTGTCAAATCATATGCTTAACAGAGAAAAAAAAGAGACAAAATCGAGGCTAATTTAAACCAAATAAGGAAAAACATGAATAAAAATCACGCATTTTCAACTTTTTTCATTTTTAAAGCAGTCCATTTCTGTCAGATGTGTTATTGTGACATACTTTGCTTAGTGCGAACAAAGTACTGTATTTGTTTCTACGTATAATATTTATTCATTTGAAGATTGCACCTCGAGAAGCTCCATCGCTCCAACACAGAAGTTTATTATTATTAGTGGTGCCCTTTCCACACGAGGAATACAAGGAAAGCATTTACAATTCAGAATGACGACAATAAAACACATAAAAGTCAGTCAAAGCATGTACATTTGTCAGTTAACGCCGTAAAAACGACATTTAAAATTGCCCATAGAAGTCACTTTTTAAGAACAGTCTGTCTCTTGTTCCATCTGTGCGGAGCATGAAATGACCTTTAGCAACCAAGCAACAGGTTGTTTTTAGCAGCCTATTTAGATAAAGTGTTAGTTTGTTTGAAATGGCTTTGAACATAAAGATAAGGCGGCGCTGTCCACGACGTGTTGAGGGGAAAAGGCCGACCTAGTTTCTCACGTTCACGACATCAGTCTCTAGCGATGGATCTGACGGAGCAGCGCGTCGAGGTGTGCGCACGAACGTGTAAATACATCTAAAAAGAGCTGCACAGGACTCTTCATTGTCTAGTGCTGATATCATTTACTACTTATGCGGAAAAGTACCAGGAAACAGTGTATTTACATGTAAAAATGCAGATTACCGTATTACCGTACCGTATTATTGTCATTGAATGGTCTATTTTTGATCATTTTTCATATATAAGGCGCACCGGACTATAAGGCGCACTGGATTAAAGGGCGCAGTGTCTATGAATGGACTATTTTCGATCATTTTTCATATATAAGGCGCATTAATACGTCATAAGGCGCTGGTACAGCTGGCAGCCCGGTGTAAACGCTCTCTCTTCTTTCTCACACTTATTGTGCTTTATCTCCTATATTTTGTAAATATAGTTAGTATATTTTTTCTATTTTACTGTACGATAGGGACACGCGCTGGAATAGTTTTTTAATTCAACTGTTTTTGACTTTTTTCGGCTGGATTTTAGCGTTTTTCGTCGTGTTGTTGTGACGTGAGCTAGCTCCGAGTGAGCCCACCAGCCCCCCCCGCGCCTTCCGGCCGCGCTAAAGTACGGCGTGTCGTCGGTACACGTTTATGTACACGTTTATATGAAAGAGGAACTTCACGAACGATCGGGACACGCACTGGAATCGCTTTAAATTAACTTGTTTTGACTTTATTCGGCTGGATTGAGTGTTTTCGTCGTGTCGTTGCGATGTGTCTTGGCTCTGAGTCCCCCGGCCCCGCCCCCCGGCTCCGGCCCCGCCCCCCGGCTCCGGCCCCGCCCCCCGGCTCCGGCCCCGCCCCGCCCCCCGGCTCCGGCCCCGCCCCCCGGCCGGCGCCGTACCGCGTTTACACAAAGGAGGAACTCATGAAACTGCGGAGAACAGTCGTCTTACCCGGAGATCGTCACGTTATCCCGGCGCAATACTGACCTAACCTAATACTGATGTGCAATTCTGTCGTATGTGCAATTGCTGTTGGAATTCATGTGCAATTCATGTGCAATTACTGTGAAATTCATGTGCAATCTATGTGCTGTCGTGACACATATTCATGTGCAATTACTGTCGTGATCACATGCAATGGTATTTATTTATTTATTTGTCTATGGGAGTTTTTATTTATTTATAGGAGATCTTCTACTGAAAGTGTTTTTCAGACTTCCTATAAGTGATCTGTTCTTCTGTATCTACCTCTGTATCTTCCTGCGTTGCACCAATGAAATTTCCCCATGTGGGACAATAAAGGAATATCTTATCTTATCTTATCTTATCTTAAGCGAAACAAAACGTGTACCGCACAAAATCGCTTCCAGAATTAATCCATATATAAGGCGCACTGTCGTTTTTTTGGGAAAATGAAAGGCTTCTACGTGCGCCTTATAGTGCAGAAAATACGGTAAAGTCATGATTCACGTCCAAATCTTTAGCCAACTCACTTCATGCCTTCTCCCTTCTCCTGTTGTCACATACAAACCGTTGAATCCAAACAAAATAACGTCGACCAGTTCAAACTTTGATCGACTAAATGACTAAAAATTGCCACTGCTGAATGTCTGAATCGTTGTATTAGACGTTGTATTAGTTCTGCACGACAGGCCTAATGTTCTCGGGACAGACGGGCGTGCGGGCAGTATTTTTATCCGCTCGCAGGAACAGTGACCGCTGGACGCCGCCCCGGAGACGTGTGAATGCGCCACTCGTTCAGAACCGTGTCACACTTGTCGTTTTTTCTCTTTCCGTTTCAGAGCGATCTGTGGTCTCTCGGCATCACCGCGATAGAGATGGCGGAGGGGGCGCCACGTAAGTCAAAAATACTATATACAACTGGTATGGAAAGAAGCAGGGCGGGGCGGTGTTGGCAAAAAATATATCAATGTTTTTAAAAGAAATATGTCAAAACGTGTCTTCAAACCTGTTCGTTGATGTTTAAATATAAGACAAATGTGCAAAAATACCACCTTATATCCTTTTTTTCTTAATTTTAATTTTTAATTAGCTCATTTTATAGCATTTTTAACTAAATATTCAAATTTCTCATATTTCAAAACAAGATTCTTGATATCTATATTTCTCTATTTTGCCCACCTCTAATTAAATGTATTATGATTTAGAAGAGACTATCATCGTTATTAAAGATACATCAGCAGCTTCTCCCTGTATTATGATTACTATGATTATTAATATTTTGATTGTCAAATACTCTGGGACGTCCACAAATCAAAGTGAACATATTTTATCATCCATTGAATTTTGTTTTGTTTCATTATATTATTTATTCTGCAGCAGCATTGACTCTTAAACTGCTAAACTAAAGCGCTGGGATCAAACCAGGACTAAACTAAGTGCTCCAATGACTCAAATTTGTCAAATGTGTTTACTTTTCTGGAGTCACGTCATGGCAACAACATCTGTGACTTGAATTGGTTGTGTTTGAGGCGAGACGCTGCAGGTTAAAGGGGAAAAAGCTTAAATTTAGAGAACTTCTCCTGTCGTTCACGCACATAAATCGTGCGACGTTTTCGTACAGAAATAAGGCATTTTTTTAAGTGTGAAAACTGACTAAATTGCACATATTTGGGACTGTTAAATCTGAAAAATGGACAGTTTTAAATGTCTCATGTTCATTTAGTTAGCAGATTAGATACAAAAACATTTACGGAGGAGATTTTGAATTTCTTATTTAGTTTTTGAGTAAACTAGATTTGACTGAAAATTTTCCTAAAATATCAAATTTTGTCTCATTTTTTGACTTAAAATTTGAATAAATCATGCTTCGAATTAGATATTGACAAATCCTTCTGTACGTTCAGTCAGAATCTAGTTCAGTTCAAGTTTGTAAAGTTTGGCGTGAGTAGGAGCCACTTTAAGGCCTGATATTTACGTCTCTGTGGGAGAAAAAAATGCATTTTAAGAAGTTACAATGTCCCACACACTGTAAATCTATGAATGTGAGTGGATCCAATGAAATAATATGAAAAATGTAGGAGCAGATTGAACAATGTTGCTGTTCACACGTGAAAACCAACATGCTGAGAGAGCAAACGGACTAAAAATGTAAAAAAATAGTTTGCCTGCCTTATGGTAACACATACATCTGCCAAAGAAATGTCTCAAAAGAAGAAAAAAGTTGCGTTTCCCATCGAGCGTTTTACCCACGCCACAACAAACGATGAACAGTATCATTTATATTAACTGTGTGATGTCATTTTCAGCTCTGTGTGACATGCATCCAATGAGAGCCCTCTTCCTCATCCCCAGAAACCCCGCCCCCAGACTCAAGTCCAAGAAATGGTCAGAACAAATTGTGGTTTTGTTGTTGTTTTCTTTTGATCTCCTGGTGTTTGCATGTTCTTCTCGTGTCTGCAGTGTTTTCCCCCACACACTGTAAAAACATGCACAATTTGTCTAATTCTAGTGGGATTAGCCTGGTTAAATAAAGATGACAAAATAAATACAGCGCGCCTTTAAGTGTGTTTTTCTTCTTCCAGCTCCAGTTTCTACAGTTCACTAATTAATGCAGGTTTTTTATTTTCTGGAAGAATGAAAACAAAACATTCCCTTGTCAAAATTGCTAATAGCAATCGTCTGGAGGCTAACACTAATTCTCCCATTGAAACTGCATTGGAGCTTATGTACCAGCCTTTAGAATCTGTGCATTCAGTTTAAAAAACACTGGACGCAGCGGTGTCGACCCTTGAAGTACGTAAAGAAAAATACAGTCTAAATTGTGGAATGGAGGAAACTGGAGGCAAAAGTAAAATTATTTCAGTGGAGAAACTGGAATTAACCACAGAATATCACAAAAATATGACAACTCAAGATGTTTTTGGCAGATGAAGACCACTCAGACACTTGTGAGTGATGTCAAAGTCTGGTGTATAAACATTTACAATTGTATTTTACATAATGTGTTTATTTATTAGAAATATATATATTCTAAAGACATGTAAAAAAATTGATTTTCACGTTTTACTGGACAAATGTTGACCCCACTGTAGTTTTCTCTCTTATCTACAACAGACATTACATACTTAACCAGAAATTATACCATCTGTGAAGCTCAAATACAATTTTGAAGCTAGAACATTTAATTTTCTTCATCAATTGTAAGAGAAAAACATATTTTTACACCGGAATTTCCAAATTGTCTCGTCAAATCATTAGCCTTTAGCTCTGATGCTAGCTAATTATTGATGACATTTTAAAAGGTTTATATATCACACTGCAAAAGTCCCTGATTCTCACACCATGACTTCCTTTTCCCACCTTCTATTACATTATTACATTATTATATTTCAGCACATTTAAATCCCCCTGTGACTTTAGGTCCAAGAAGTTCCAGTCGTTCATCGATAGCTGCCTGATGAAGAGCCACAGTCAGAGGCCGAGCACGGAGCAGCTCCTGAAGCACCCGTTCATCCGGGACCTGCCCAACGAGAGGCAGGTCCGGATCCAGCTCAAGGACCACATCGACCGCACCAAGAAGAGGCGTGGCGAGAGGGGTGAGCACACGCCACGTCTCACTCACGCAACCGTTTCACTCACGCAACCGTCTCACACACGCCACGTCTCACTCACGCAACCGTTTCACTCACGCAACCGTCTCACACACGCAACCGTTTCACTCACGCAACCGTTTCACTCACGCAACCGTCTCACACACGCAACCGTTTCACTCACGCAACCGTTTCACTCACGCAACCGTCTCACACACGCAACCGTTTCACTCACGCAACCGTTTCACTCACGCAACCGTCTCACACACGCAACCGTTTCACTCACGCAACCGTTTCACTCACGCAACCGTCTCACACACGCAACCGTTTCACTCACGCAACCGTTTCACTCACGCAACCGTCTCACACACGCAACCGTTTCACTCACGCAACCGTTTCACTCACGCAACCGTCTCACACACGCAACCGTTTCACTCACGCAACCGTTTCACTCACGCAACCGTTTCACTCACGCAACCGTCTCACACACGCAACCGTTTCACTCACGCAACCGTTTCACTCACGCAACCGTTTCACTCACGCAACCGTCTCACACACGCAACCGTTTCACTCACGCAACCGTCTCACTCACGCAACCGTCTCACACACGCAACCGTTTCACTCACGCAACCGTTTCACTCACGCAACCGTCTCACTCACGCAACCGTTTCACACACGCAAACCGTTTCACTCACGCAACCGTCTCACTCACGCAACCGTTTCACTCACGCAACCGTCTCACACACGCAACCGTTTCACTTACGCAACCGTTTCACTCACGCAACCGTCTCACACACGCAACCGTTTCACTCACGCAACCGTTTCACTCACGCAACCGTTTCACTCACGCAACCGTTTCACACACGCAAACCGTTTCACTCACGCAACCGTTTCACTCACGCAAACCGTTTCACTCACGCAACCGTTTCACTCACGCAAACCGTTTCACTCACGCAACCGTTTCACTCAAGCAACCGTTTCACTCACGCAACCGTTTCACTCACGCAACCGTTTCACTCACGCAACCGTTTCACTCACGCAACCGTCTCACACACGCAACCGTTTCACTCACGCAACCGTTTCACTCACGCAACCGTTTCACACACGCAACCGTTTCACTCACGCAACCGTTTCACTCACGCAACCGTTTCACTCACGCAACCGTTTCACACACGCAACCGTTTCAGTCACGCAACCGTTTCACACACGCAACCGTCTCACACACACACGCAACCGTTTCACACACGCAACCGTTTCAGACACGCAAACCGTTTCACTCGCGCAACCGTTTCAGTCACGCAACCGTTTCAGTCACGCAACCGTTTCACACACGCAACCGTTTCACTCACGCACGCAACCAATTCAGTCACGCAACCGTTTCACACACGCAACCGTTTCACTCACGCAACCGTTTCACACACGCAACCGTTTCAATCACGCAACCGTTTCACACACGCAAACCGTTTCACTCACGCAACCGTTTCACTCACGCAACCGTTTCACTCACGCGACCGTTTCACTCACGCAACCGTTTCACACACGCAAACCGTTTCACTCACGCAACCGTTTCAGTCACGCAACCGTCTCACTCACGCAACCGTCTCACTCACGCAACCGTTTCACTCACGCAACCGTCTCACACACGCAAACCGTTTCACTCACGCAACCGTTTCACTCACGCAACCGTCTCACTCACGCAACCGTCTCACTCACGCAACCGTTTCACACACGCAAACCGTCTCACACACGCAACCGTTTCACTCACGCAAACCGTTTCACACACGCAACCGTTTCACACACGCAACCGTTTCACTCACGCAAACCGTTTCACACACGCAACCGTTTCACTCACGCAACCGTTTCACACACACAACCGTTTCAGTCACGCAACCGTCTCACTCACGCTACCGTCTCACTCACGCAACCGTCTCAGTCACGCAACCGTTTCAGTCACGCAACCGTTTCAGTCACGCAACCGTCTCACACACGCAACCGTTTCACACACGCAACCGTTTCACTCACGCAACCGTCTCACTCACGCAACCGTCTCACACACGCAACCGTTTCACACACGCAACCGTTTCACTCACGCAACCGTTTCACACACGCAACCGTTTCAGTCACGCAACCGTTTCAGTCACGCAACCGTTTCAGTCACGCAACCGTTTCACACACGCAACCGTTTCACACACGCAACCGTCTCACACACACACGCAACCGTTTCACACACGCAACCGTTTCACACACGCAAACCGTTTCACGCACGCAACCGTTTCACTCACGCAACCGTTTCACACACGCAACCGTTTCACTCACGCAACCGTTTCACTCACGCAACCGTTTCACTCACGCAACCGTTTCACTCACGCAACCGTTTCACTCACGCAACCGTTTCACTCACGCAACCGTTTCACACACGCAACCGTTTCAGTCACGCAACCGTTTCACACACGCAACCGTCTCACACACACACGCAACCGTTTCACACACGCAACCGTTTCAGACACGCAAACCGTTTCACTCACGCAACCGTTTCACTCACGCAACCGTCTCACTCACGCAACCGTCTCACTCACGCAACCGTTTCACACACGCAAACCGTCTCACACACGCAACCGTTTCACTCACGCAAACCGTTTCACACACGCAACCGTTTCACTCACGCAAACCGTTTCACACACGCAACCGTTTCACACACGCAACCGTTTCACTCACGCAAACCGTTTCACACACGCAACCGTTTCACTCACGCAACCGTTTCACACACACAACCGTTTCAGTCACGCAACCGTCTCACTCACGCTACCGTCTCACTCACGCAACCGTCTCAGTCACGCAACCGTTTCAGTCACGCAACCGTTTCAGTCACGCAACCGTCTCACACACGCAACCGTTTCACACACGCAACCGTTTCACTCACGCAACCGTCTCACTCACGCAACCGTCTCACACACGCAACCGTCTCACTCACGCAACCGTTTCACACACGCAACCGTTTCACTCACGCAACCGTTTCACACACGCAACCGTTTCAGTCACGCAACCGTTTCAGTCACGCAACCGTTTCAGTCACGCAACCGTTTCACACACGCAACCGTTTCACACACGCAACCGTCTCACACACACACGCAACCGTTTCACACACGCAACCGTTTCACACACGCAAACCGTTTCACGCACGCAACCGTTTCAGTCACGCAACCGTTTCACACACGCAACCGTTTCACACACGCAACCGTTTCACACACGCAAACCGTTTCAGTCACGCAACCGTTTCAGTCACGCAACCGTTTCAGTCACGCAACCGTTTCAGTCACGCAACCGTTTCAGTCACGCAACCGTCTCACTCACGCAACCGTCTCACTCACGCAACCGTCTCACTCACGCAACCGTCTCACTCACGCAACCGTCTCACTCACGCAACCGTTTCACACACGCAACCGTTTCAGTCACGCAACCGTCTCACTCACGCAACCGTCTCAGTCACGCAACCGTTTCAGTCACGCAACCGTTTCAGTCACGCAACCGTCTCACACACGCAACCGTTTCACACACTTAAACCGTTTCACACACGCAACCGTTTCACACACGCAAACCGTTTCACACACGCAAACCGTTTCACTCACGCAACCGTCTCACACACGCAACCGTCTCACTCACGCAACCGTCTCACTCACGCAACCGTCTCAGTCACGCAACCGTCTCAGTCACGCAACCGTTTCAGTCACGCAACCGTTTCAGTCACGCAACCGTCTCACACACGCAAACCGTTTCACTCACGCAAACCGTTTCACTCACGCAACCGTTTCACTCACGCAACCGTTTCACACACGCAACCGTTTAACTCACGCAACCGTCTCACTCACGCAACCGTCTCACTCACGCAACCGTCTCACACACGCAACCGTTTCACACACGCAACCGTTTCACACACGCAACCGTTTCACTCACCCAACCGTTTCACACACGCAACCGTTTCACACACGCCACCGTTTCACACACGCCACCGTTTCACTCACGCAACCGTTTCACTCACGCAACCGTTTCACACACGCAACCGTTTCACTCACGCAACCGTCTCACACACGCAACCGTTTCACTCACGCAACCGTTTCACTCACGCAACCGTCTCACACACGCAACCGTTTCACACACGCAACCCTTTCACTCACGCAACCGTTTCACACACGCAACCGTTTCACTCACGCAACCGTCTCACACACGCAACCGTTTCACTCACGCAACCGTTTCACTCACGCAACCGTCTCACACACGCAACCGTTTCACTCACGCAACCGTTTCACTCACGCAACCGTCTCACACACGCAACCGTTTCACTCACGCAACCGTTTCACTCACGCAACCGTTTCACTCACGCAACCGTTTCACACACGCAAACCGTTTCACTCACGCAACCGTTTCACTCACGCAAACCGTTTCACTCACGCAACCGTTTCACTCACGCAACCGTTTCACTCACGCAACCGTTTCACTCACGCAACCGTTTCACTCACGCAACCGTCTCACACACGCAACCGTTTCACTCACGCAACCGTTTCACTCACGCAACCGTTTCACTCACGCAACCGTTTCACTCACGCAACCGTTTCACACACGCAACCGTTTCACTCACGCAACCGTTTCACTCACGCAACCGTTTCACTCACGCAACCGTCTCACTCACGCAACCGTTTCACTCACGCAACCGTTTCACTCACGCAACCGTTTCACTCACGCAACCGTTTCACACACGCAACCGTTTCAGTCACGCAACCGTTTCACACACGCAACCGTCTCACACACACACGCAACCGTTTCACACACGCAACCGTTTCAGACACGCAAACCGTTTCACTCACGCAACCGTTTCAGTCACGCAACCGTTTCAGTCACGCAACCGTTTCACACACGCAACCGTTTCACTCACGCACGCAACCAATTCAGTCACGCAACCGTTTCACACACGCAACCGTTTCACTCACGCAACCGTTTCACACACGCAACCGTTTCAGTCACGCAACCGTTTCACACACGCAAACCGTTTCACTCACGCGACCGTTTCACTCACGCGACCGTTTCACTCACGCGACCGTTTCACACACGCAAACCGTTTCACTCACGCAACCGTTTCAGTCACGCAACCGTCTCACTCACGCAACCGTCTCACTCACGCAACCGTTTCACTCACGCAACCGTCTCACACACGCAAACCGTTTCACTCACGCAACCGTTTCACTCACGCAACCGTCTCACTCACGCAACCGTCTCACTCACGCAACCGTTTCACACACGCAAACCGTCTCACTCACGCAACCGTCTCACTCACGCAACCGTTTCACTCACGCAACCGTCTCACACACGCAAACCGTTTCACTCACGCAACCGTTTCACTCACGCAACCGTCTCACTCACGCAACCGTCTCACTCACGCAACCGTTTCACACACGCAAACCGTCTCACACACGCAACCGTTTCACTCACGCAAACCGTTTCACACACGCAACCGTTTCACTCACGCAAACCGTTTCACACACGCAACCGTTTCACACACGCAACCGTTTCACTCACGCAAACCGTTTCACACACGCAACCGTTTCACTCACGCAACCGTTTCACACACGCAACCGTTTCAGTCACGCAACCGTCTCACTCACGCTACCGTCTCACTCACGCAACCGTCTCAGTCACGCAACCGTTTCAGTCAAGCAACCGTTTCAGTCACGCAACCGTCTCACACACGCAACCGTTTCACACACGCAACCGTTTCACTCATGCAACCGTCTCACTCACGCAACCGTCTCACACACGCAACCGTTTCACACACGCAACCGTTTCACTCACGCAACCGTTTCACACACGCAACCGTTTCACACACGCAACCGTTTCAGTCACGCAACCGTTTCAGTCACGCAACCGTTTCAGTCACGCAACCGTTTCACACACGCAACCGTTTCACACACGCAACCGTCTCACACACACACGCAACCGTTTCACAGACGCAACCGTTTCACACACGCAAACCGTTTCACGCACGCAACCGTTTCAGTCACGCAACCGTTTCAATCACGCAACCGTTTCACACACGCAACCGTTTCACTCACGCAACCGTTTCACACACGCAAACCGTTTCAGTCACGCAACCGTTTCAGTCACGCAACCGTTTCAGTCACGCAACCGTTTCACTCACGCAACCGTCTCACTCACGCAACCGTCTCACTCACGCAACCGTTTCACACACGCAAACCGTCTCACTCACGCAACCGTCTCACTCACGCAACCGTTTCACTCACGCAACCGTCTCACACACGCAAACCGTTTCACTCACGCAACCGTTTCACTCACGCAACCGTCTCACTCACGCAACCGTCTCACTCACGCAACCGTTTCACACACGCAAACCGTCTCACACACGCAACCGTCTCACACACGCAAACCGTTTCACTCACGCAAACCGTTTCACACACGCAACCGTTTCACTCACGCAAACCGTTTCACACACGCAACCGTTTCACACACGCAACCGTTTCACTCACGCAACCGTTTCACACACACAACCGTTTCAGTCACGCAACCGTCTCACTCACGCTACCGTCTCACTCACGCAACCGTCTCAGTCACGCAACCGTTTCAGTCACGCAACCGTTTCAGTCACGCAACCGTCTCACACACGCAACCGTTTCACACACGCAACCGTTTCACTCACGCAACCGTCTCACTCACGCAACCGTCTCACACACGCAACCGTTTCACACACGCAACCGTTTCACTCACGCAACCGTTTCACACACGCAACCGTTTCAGTCACGCAACCGTTTCAGTCACGCAACCGTTTCAGTCACGCAACCGTTTCACACACGCAACCGTTTCACACACGCAACCGTCTCACACACACACGCAACCGTTTCACACACGCAACCGTTTCACACACGCAAACCGTTTCACGCACGCAACCGTTTCAGTCACGCAACCGTTTCAATCACGCAACCGTTTCACACACGCAACCGTTTCAGTCACGCAACCGTTTCAGTCACGCAACCGTTTCAGTCACGCAACCGTTTCAGTCACGCAACCGTTTCACACACGCAACCGTTTCACTCACGCAACCGTCTCACTCACGCAACCGTCTCACACACGCAACCGTTTCACACACGCAACCGTTTCACTCACGCAACCGTTTCACACACGCAACCGTTTCAGTCACGCAACCGTTTCAGTCACGCAACCGTTTCAGTCACGCAACCGTTTCACACACGCAACCGTTTCACACACGCAACCGTCTCACACACACACGCAACCGTTTCACACACGCAACCGTTTCACACACGCAAACCGTTTCACGCACGCAACCGTTTCAGTCACGCAACCGTTTCAATCACGCAACCGTTTCACACACGCAAACCGTTTCAGTCACGCAACCGTTTCAGTCACGCAACCGTTTCAGTCACGCAACCGTTTCAGTCACGCAACCGTTTCAGTCACGCAACCGTTTCAGTCACGCAACCGTCTCACTCACGCAACCGTCTCACTCACGCAACCGTCTCACTCACGCAACCGTCTCACTCACGCAACCGTTTCACTCACGCAACCGTTTCACACACGCAACCGTTTCAGTCACGCAACCGTCTCACTCACGCAACCGTCTCAGTCACGCAACCGTCTCACACACGCAACCGTTTCACACACGCAAACCGTTTCACACACGCAACCGTTTCACACACGCAAACCGTTTCACACACGCAAACCGTTTCACTCACGCAACCGTCTCACACACGCAACCGTCTCACTCACGCAACCGTCTCACTCACGCAACCGTCTCAGTCACGCAACCGTCTCAGTCACGCAACCGTCTCAGTCACGCAACCGTTTCAGTCACGCAACCGTTTCAGTCACGCAACCGTCTCACACACGCAAACCGTTTCACTCACGCAACCGTTTCACACACAACCGTTTCACTCACGCAACCGTTTCACTCACGCAACCGTTTCACTCACGCAACCGTTTCACACACGCAACCGTTTCACTCACGCAACCGTCTCACACACGCAACCGTTTCACTCACGCAACCGTTTCACTCACGCAACCGTCTCACACACGCAACCGTTTCACACACGCAACCCTTTCACTCACGCAACCGTGTCACACACGCAACCGTTTCACTCACGCAACCGTCTCACACACGCAACCGTTTCACTCACGCAACCGTTTCACTCACGCAACCGTTTCACTCACGCAACCGTTTCACTCACGCAACCGTCTCACACACGCAACCGTTTCACTCACGCAACCGTTTCACTCACGCAACCGTTTCACTCACGCAACCGTTTCACACACGCAAACCGTTTCACTCACGCAACCGTTTCACTCACGCAAACCGTTTCACTCACGCAACCGTTTCACTCACGCAACCGTTTCACTCACGCAACCGTCTCACACACGCAACCGTCTCACTCACGCAACCGTTTCACTCACGCAACCGTTTCACTCACGCAACCGTTTCACACACGCAACCGTTTCAGTCACGCAACCGTTTCAGTCACGCAACCGTTTCAGTCACGCAACCGTTTCAGTCACGCAACCGTTTCACACACGCAACCGTTTCACTCACGCAACCGTTTCACACACGCAAACCGTTTCACTCACGCAACCGTTTCACTCACGCAAACCGTTTCACTCACGCAACCGTTTCACTCACGCAACCGTTTCACTCACGCAACCGTCTCACACACGCAACCGTCTCACTCACGCAACCGTTTCACTCACGCAACCGTTTCACTCACGCAACCGTTTCACTCACGCAACCGTTTCACACACGCAACCGTTTCACTCACGCAACCGTTTCACTCACGCAACCGTTTCACTCACGCAACCGTCTCACTCACGCAACCGTTTCACTCACGCAACCGTTTCACTCACGCAACCGTTTCACTCACGCACCCGTTTCACACACGCAACCGTTTCAGTCACGCAACCGTTTCACACACGCAACCGTCTCACACACACACGCAACCGTTTCACACACGCAACCGTTTCAGACACGCAAACCGTTTCACTCACGCAACCGTTTCAGTCACGCAACCGTTTCAGTCACGCAACCGTTTCACACACGCAACCGTTTCACTCACGCACGCAACCAATTCAGTCACGCAACCGTTTCACACACGCAACCGTTTCACTCACGCAACCGTTTCACACACGCAACCGTTTCAGTCACGCAACCGTTTCACACACGCAAACCGTTTCACTCACGCAACCGTTTCACTCACGCAACCGTTTCACTCACGCGACCGTTTCACTCACGCGACCGTTTCACTCACGCAACCGTTTCACACACGCAAACCATTTCACTCACGCAACCGTTTCAGTCACGCAACCGTCTCACTCACGCAACCGTCTCACTCACGCAACCGTTTCACTCACGCAACCGTCTCACACACGCAAACCGTTTCACTCACGCAACCGTTTCACTCACGCAACCGTCTCACTCACGCAACCGTCTCACTCACGCAACCGTTTCACACACGCAAACCGTCTCACACACGCAACCGTTTCACACACGCAACCGTTTCACACACGCAAACCGTTTCACGCACGCAACCGTTTCAGTCACGCAACCGTTTCAATCACGCAACCGTTTCACACACGCAACCGTTTCACTCACGCAACCGTTTCACACACGCAAACCGTTTCAGTCACGCAACCGTTTCAGTCACGCAACCGTTTCAGTCACGCAACCGTTTCAGTCACGCAACCGTCTCAGTCACGCAACCGTCTCACTCACGCAACCGTCTCACTCACGCAACCGTCTCACTCACGCAACCGTCTCACTCACGCAACCGTTTCACACACGCAACCGTTTCAGTCACGCAACCGTCTCACTCACGCAACCGTCTCAGTCACGCAACCGTTTCAGTCACGCAACCGTTTCAGTCACGCAACCGTTTCAGTCACGCAACCGTCTCACACACGCAACCGTTTCACACACGCAAACCGTTTCACACACGCAAACCGTTTCACTCACGCAACCGTTTCACACACGCAACCGTTTCAGTCACGCAACCGTCTCAGTCACGCAACCGTTTCAGTCACGCAACCGTCTCAGTCACGCAACCGTTTCAGTCACGCAACCGTTTCAGTCACGCAACCGTCTCACACACGCAAACCGTTTCACTCACGCAACCGTTTCACACACAACCGTTTCACTCACGCAACCGTTTCACACACGCAACCGTTTCACTCACGCAACCGTCTCACTCACGCAACCGTCTCACTCATGCAACCGTCTCACACACGCAACCGTTTCACACACGCAACCGTTTCACACACGCAACCGTTTCACTCACCCAACCGTTTCACACACGCAACCGTTTCACACACGCAACCGTTTCACACACGCCACCGTTTCACTCACGCAACCGTTTCACACATGCAACCGTTTCACACACGCAACCGTTTCACACACGCAACCGTTTCACACACGCAACCGTTTCACACACGCAACCGTTTCACTCACGCAGCCGTTTCACTCACGCAGCCGTTTCACTCACGCAGCCGTTTCACTCACGCCGCCGTTTCACACACGCAACCCTTTCACTCACGCAACCGTTTCACACACGCAACCGTTTCACTCACGCAACCGTCTCACTCACGCAACCGTTTCACACACGCAACCGTTTCACACACGCAACCGTTTCACTCACGCAACCGTTTCACACACGCAACCGTTTCACACACGCAACCGTTTCACTCACGCAACCGTTTCAGTCACGCAACCGTTTCACACACGCAAACCGTTTCACTCACGCAACCGTCTCACACACACACGCAACCGTCTCACACACACACGCAACCGTTTCACACACGCAACCGTTTCAGTCACGCAACCGTCTCACTCACGCAACCGTCTCACTCACGCAACCGTTTCAGTCACGCAACCGTTTCAGTCACGCAACCGTTTCAGTCAAGCAACCGTCTCACACACGCAACCGTTTCACTCACGCAACCGTTTCACACACCCAAACCGTTTCAGTCACGCAACCGTTTCACTCACGCAACCGTTTCACTCACGCAACCGTCTCACGCAACCGTCTCACTCACGCAACCGTCTCACTCACGCAACCGTTTCAGTCACGCAACCGTTTCAGTCACGCAACCGTCTCACTCACGCAACCGTTTCAGTCACGCAACCGTTTCACACACGCAACCGTTTCAGTCACGCAACCGTCTCACTCACGCAACCGTCTCACTCACGCAACCGTCTCACTCACGCAACCGTCTCACTCACGCAACCGTTTCAGTCACGCAACCGTTTCACACACGCAACCGTTTCACACACGCAAACCGTTTCACTCACGCAACCGTTTCAGTCACGCAACCGTTTCAGTCACGCAACCGTCTCACACACACACGCAACCGTTTCACTCACGCAACCGTTTCAGTCACGCAACCGTCTCACTCACGCAACCGTCTCACTCACGCAACCGTCTCACTCACGCAACCGTCTCACTCACGCAACCGTTTCAGTCACGCAACCGTTTCAGTCACGCAACCGTTTCACACACGCAACCGTTTCACTCACGCAACCGTTTCACACACGCAAACCGTTTCAGTCACGCAACCGTTTCACTCACGCAACCGTTTCACACACGCAAACCGTTTCAGTCACGCAACCGTTTCACTCACGCAACCGTCTCACTCACGCAACCGTCTCACTCACGCAACCGTCTCACTCACGCAACCGTTTCAGTCACGCAACCGTTTCAGTCACGCAACCGTCTCACTCACGCAACCGTTTCAGTCACGCAACCGTTTCACACACGCAACCGTTTCAGTCACGCAACCGTCTCACTCACGCAACCGTCTCACTCACGCAACCGTCTCACTCACGCAACCGTTTCAGTCACGCAACCGTTTCAGTCACGCAACCGTCTCACTCACGCAACCGTTTCAGTCACGCAACCGTTTCAGTCACGCAACCGTCTCACACACGCAACCGTTTCACACACGCAACCGTTTCACACATGCAAACCGTTTCACTCACGCAACCGTTTCACTCACGCAACCGTTTCACTCACGCAACCGTTTCACACACGCAAACCGTTTCACACACGCAACCGTTTCACACACGCAACCGTTTCACACACGCAACCGTTTCACTCACGCAACCGTTTCACTCACGCAACCGTTTCACACACGCAACCGTTTCACTCACGCAACCGTTTCACTCACGCAACCGTTTCACTCACGCAACCGTCTCACTCACGCAACCGTTTCACTCACGCAACCGTTTCACTCACGCAAACCGTTTCACACACGCAACCGTTTCACACACGCAACCGTTTCACTCACGCAACCGTCTCACGCAACCGTCTCACTCACGCAACCGTCTCACTCACGCAACCGTTTCAGTCACGCAACCGTTTCACACACGCAACCGTTTCAGTCACGCAACCGTCTCACTCACGCAACCGTCTCACTCACGCAACCGTCTCACTCACGCAACCGTTTCAGTCACGCAACTGTTTCACACACGCAACCGTTTCACACACGCAAACCGTTTCACTCACGCAACCGTTTCAGTCACGCAACCGTTTCAGTCACGCAACCGTCTCACACACACACGCAACCGTTTCACTCACGCAACCGTTTCAGTCACGCAACCGTCTCACTCACGCAACCGTCTCACTCACGCAACCGTCTCACTCACGCAACCGTTTCAGTCACGCAACCGTTTCAGTCACGCAACCGTTTCACACACGCAACCGTTTCACTCACGCAACCGTTTCACACACGCAAACCGTTTCAGTCACGCAACCGTTTCACTCACGCAACCGTTTCACACACGTAAACCGTTTCAGTCACGCAACCGTTTCACTCACGCAACCGTCTCACTCACGCAACCGTCTCACTCACGCAACCGTCTCACTCACGCAACCGTTTCAGTCACGCAACCGTTTCAGTCACGCAACCGTCTCACTCACGCAACCGTTTCAGTCACGCAACCGTTTCACACACGCAACCGTTTCAGTCACGCAACCGTCTCACTCACGCAACCGTCTCACTCACGCAACCGTCTCACTCACGCAACCGTTTCAGTCACGCAACCGTTTCAGTCACGCAACCGTCTCACTCACGCAACCGTCTCACACACGCAACCGTTTCACACACGCAACCGTTTCACACACGCAACCGTTTCACTCACGCAACCGTTTCACTCACGCAACCGTTTCACTCACGCAACCGTTTCACACACGCAAACCGTTTCACACACGCAACCGTTTCACACACGCAACCGTTTCACACACGCAACCGTTTCACTCACGCAACCGTTTCACTCACGCAACCGTTTCACACACGCAACCGTTTCACTCACGCAACCGTTTCACTCACGCAACCGTTTCACTCACGCAACCGTCTCACTCACGCAACCGTTTCACTCACGCAACCGTTTCACACACGCAACCGTTTCACTCACGCAACCGTTTCACACGCGCTCGGGTCTGACTCTGGTTCTGTGCAGACGAGACGGAGTACGAGTACAGCGGCAGCGAAGAGGAGGACGAGGAGCGGGACGTGGGCGAGCCCAGGTGAGGAGAAACCGAGCAGTACTTTAGTTTATTAGTATTATAAATGAGTATTAATATTAACTACTGCTAATACCGGTATTAGTATTAGAAGTTGTTTATTTATGTGCCATTTACAGTTATTACTGGAAAGACAAACAGCAAAACAAACAAACAAGCATGGAAACAAACAATGGTTACAAAACACTAACAGCACCATGGAACATTTGACAGTGTGAAAGCAAGCAAGCTAATTATGATTGAAAATAATGATAACAATAATAATGATGAAATGAATAAAATAAAACTAAACCAAACAATAAAACGCAATAAATTAAATTACATAAAAAAATTACATTAAATTACATTAAAGGTGGTATGGACGAAATATGGATCATATTTCCTCGTGGCGTGGATAAATCATTTGTCCTGCCACGTATCAATCATAAAACGGACCTATCGCTCACCTGCAGCCGCGTCAGGCTCGTCCCCACGTTTTTGCGTGCCTAAGCGCATGGATCTATCATAATATAGTTCCCTCAGTGTACGGGGCAAAATGAAGACGGAGAAAGACAGTTCGAGCTGACGCAGAAGTGGACAGAAATCTTCAGGAGACGAGCGATGCGATGCGCTAATAAACAAACGCACGTGTGTGTTGTATCAGTCCGCACGGGGGAGTGCGCATGCGCACTTCCGCCTGCGTTCTCAAATCGCCGAAAAATCGTCCATACCGCCTTTAAATTACAATAAATTACATTTAATTACATTAAATTCATGTTGTCAGTGGTGGATCTCTGAGTTCTTCTGTGCTGTTTTTAAGTGCATAAATTATCGCTAGACTTGATATGAGCATTCCTGCCATAGCATTTATTCATCTCACCTATGTAATTCCCTCTGCAGCCAGTAGATGAAGCCTTAACTCCATTCCTGGCGTGGGAAAAGCCAGCGTGACGTGACAGATTTTTTACGTTCTAAAACACAAAATGCCAAAGTAAAGGTGCTCAAAAGCATGTTTAAAGGCCAATAACAATACAAATAATGCATCATATTTGTCCTGTTTTACTTTAAACTCAATATTACTCAAGTAGGAGCAAAAAGTATGGTGTTCTAAAACTATCCAAAGAAGTTACTCAAGTAAATGTAACAGAGTACAACCCACCTCTGCTCAACTCACACTATATTCACCAAAAATACACAACTGCCGTGCCACTCCCGATATTGTGTACTACAAACGGTGCGTCGTTGTCCGTCCTCAGCTCCATCATAAACATCCCCGGGGAGTCGACTCTGAGGCGGGACTTCCTGCGTCTTCAGCTGGCCAATAAGGAGCGCTCCGAGCTGATTCGCCGACAGCAGCTGGAGCAGCAGCAGAACGAGGAGCACAAGAGGCAGCTGCTTGCCGAGCGGCAGAAACGCATCGAGGAGCAGAAGGAGCAGCGGCGGCGACTGGAGGAGGTCAGCACCAACACATGTCAAAAACAACAAACTTACATGTCACCAGAGTTTATGGCCACCACCAGAAACACTGTAACTAGTATGGTCCGAGGAGTTTATTACCGTATTTTATGTATTAGAGTATAAGTCGCCCAAAAAATGCATAATAGAGAAGAAAAAAACATATATAAGTCGCACTGGAGTATGAAATGCAGTTGCAAGTGTGAAAATAACAAATACTATCACATACAAGTCACTCCAGAGTATATAAGTATATAAGTATAAATATAAGTATAAGTCGCACCCCGGCCAAAACTATGAAAAAAGGTGCCACTTATAGTCCGGAAAATACGGTATGTTTAGTATAATACAGTCATAGGTTTACGTTGTTTACAAATGTATAGGAATAATACAAAACGTTACAAAAAACAAACTACCGTATTTTTTGGACTTGGAGTATAAGTCGCACCAGCCAAAAAATGCATAATAGAGAAGAAAAAAACATATATAAGTCACACTGGAGTATAAGTATATAGTATAAATATAAGTTTAAGTCGCACCCCGGCCAAAAGTAGGAAAAAAGTTATAGTCATAGTCCGGAAAATACGATACAAGCATTTTTGGAAGATCTAAGACTATAAATGGAGAGTTTCGTTTCAATTCACCTTCACTGTCATTGTCAAAGTCATAGTCAAAGTACAACAGCAGCTGCAAATATCGATTTATATAAATATTGGCCCGATATATCGTCTCTAGTTCCAGGTTTGAATAAATGTCCAGTGGTTTGGTCCAATTTCTTCTAAATGCCGAGTTTGTAGTAATTTATTGTTTTTTATAGTTTATCATCCGTTGGTTTCTCTGGATTCAAAACAATCTCATATATTAGGTCCGTCTCACAAAGAAATGTGAAAATACTGAGGTTATGATTGTTGAGGTTATCAGAACTTGCAATAAAAAGTACAGCCTCTGATTCGGCCAGTTTACCAGGAAGTTAAAGTTAAAGTTAAAGGTAAAATAATCCCAAAAGCTGATGTACAGAGTAACATAATGACCTCAAACAAAGCGATTCTTCTTCTTCATTTGCCTGAACATTATGTAAGTTTCTCCCGCTGTACCCGAACAACGAAAAGGCCTCGACAAACACGGCCGCACCTGCTTCACACCTGGATCGCGGCGACACGTCCCAGACCGAGTGCGAATGAGTTTCCTGTTTGTTCACAGCAACAGCGGCGAGAGCGAGACATGCGAAAGCAACAAGAGCGGGAGCAGAGGAGGCGCTACGAAGAGATGGAGCAGATCCGGAGGGAGGAGGAGAGGAGGCACGCCGAGCGGGAGCAGGTAAAGACGCCACAATACGGAGCAGGGCGTGGCCATGTGTAAAGTGACGCCGTGTTACAATCACGATAAAAAAAGCATGAACGATCACTGTAAAGAGACGAGAGCAGCTCATAATCAAAAAGAGAGTGACGAGGAGGAAGTGTGAAGAGAAAGGAGGAGAGTTTTGGAGTCTCTTGTGTTTACGACGCCCTTAACCGCCCAAGTAATCGTTTGTTTCTGTACGTTCAGCTCGATAATGAATGGAGGAGGCACCACGCTGAGAAGGAAGAGGTAAAGACACATGCATAAAAGAGATGTACGGCACTGGGAGGCAGAAAGAGGAGGAAAAGGAGGAAGAGGAGGAAGAGGGAACAGCTCAAGTGACAGACGAAGCTACGGTGAGGGTGAGAGGAAAACAGACGGAGGGGTAAACGAAACAGAGGGGTGAGGAGAAAGGGGAGGACGAGGTATGAAGAGAAAGGAGGCACAGCGTACGGATAAAGAAACGTGTGAAGAGAGAGAAGGCAAGGAGGAAACGGTTAAAACGTTGGAAGCTACGCAGCGGGTGAGATGAACAGAGAGGAGGAAGGGGAAGGAGGAGAAAGGAGACGTGAAAAGAAGCCAGAGCGAGAGAAAGAGAGAGTATCAAGGAAGTCGTGCTTTAAGAGAACAGGTTAAAGCGGTAGAGGAAAGGATGCATAGAAATAAGAGGGGGGAGAAAATAGTCCGGAACATTCAGAATAGACAGATGGGTGAGCAGAGGAGCGACATCACGCTGAGACGTTGCTACTTGCTACGTTGTATTGCACCGACAACACAAACCGCATCGATCGGTAACGCGCACAGAAAATACCGGTATAGCGTCTCGGCCTATCGCCCGACGGGCCTCAGCTTGAGAAACGTTTGAACACATGACCAGCTGAGAAGCGTGTGACCGAGCGCTCGAGTGAGACACGGTTTCCCCACAAAGAGCTGTAAAAGCTCTGCATAAAACATAATGAGCGTGAGAATCATAGGCAGCGACAAACAAGTCAAACTAAATGTAACGTACTGTACCTTTTTATGTGACTACCGTATTTTCCAGACTATAAGTTACATTGGAGTATAAGTTACATTTTAGGGGGAAATGTATTTGATAAAATCCAGGACCAAGAACAGACATTTCATCTTGAAATGCAGTTTAAAATAATAACAGATGAGAGAACATGGTGAATAGGTGTACGTATGCTAACGCTAACACCTTCAGCTACATGAGGCACAGACAGAACTGTGGTAAGTGTCTGGTATGTTAACGTAACATATGAACAGTTATTCAGATAACTATAGCATAAAGAACATGCTAACAAGTTTACCAAAGCATCAGTTTTACCCCAAATCACTAAATCCATTGAATTCTTCTTCCTCTGTGTCACTTCTAAACAACTCCACAAACTCCAGAGGAAGAGGAAGTGCAGATTCTTCTTCTGCGTCGCTTAGAGCCTAGAGCGCCCTCTTGTGGTCGTCATGTGTGAAAATAATCAACATGTAAAATGCTGTTGCCAGTGTGAAAATAACAAATAATATCACATATAAGTCGCACCCCGGCCAAAACTATGAAAAAAGGTGCAACTTATAGTCCGGAAAATACGGTATATAAGTCAGAAAGTTCACAAAGCTATATTTACAAAAGGAAGGCAACCAAAACACTCAAATTCGATCTCGTGACGCTTTATACCCGCGCCGTGTTTCTGGAAATCCCGCTCTACCTCAGAAATATCAACACATTATATGATTTAGCAGCGATTGGCCACAGTTCGTTTCAAAAAGTCGGTTACTTCATCCTCTTTTGCATGCGCGACGTGCTCTTCCGGACATACTTCCACATAAATCAAGCTCTCTGATTATTTCTACGGCAAATCACAAACGGTAAAGTCATAATTCTTTATCGTACGGCTCCGTGATCTGCTGTTTCTAAAGACTGCGGATCTCACTGTCGCTTCTGTTTCCTGAAATGTATTTGGAAAAGAAAGTACTTCTTTGTTTCAGGGCTGATTTCATAACGCTCTTTAACACGTCTTAATCATGGACTTTTTCTCGCACTAATCACAGCTTCTTCACATCTTTTCAATAACAATCGTTTGCTTCTCTCTCTCTCTCTCTCTCCTCTTCCCTTCCCTCTTCCCTTTTCGGTGTTTTTCTGCCCGTTTTCCCGTCACTGCCGCCGCTCGCCCTGGGCCGCCATTGGTCGCGCTCGGTGTGCCGTCCGCGCTCCCGATTGGGCCGTTGCCGCGGCGCCGATCGCTTAGGAGTACATCCGCAGGCAGCTGGAGGAGGAGCAGAGGCAGTTGGAAATCCTGCAGCAGCAACTTTTACAGGAGCAGGCTTTGCTTCTGGTAACACCACACACGTCGACACACACTCTCTCTGCTCGATTAACCCCCGCGCTCGTTAAAACCGTACGATCAAATGTAACCTCGTCAGTGTCACCCGCCTGCACGACCAAAGGTAAACGGAACACGTATAATCATCTGCTCGAGGGCAAGTATTGAAGAACATGTAAAGAGTGAAAGTGTCTCTTGGCCTCGGATATTTTACGCTCGATTTTGACTGTTTTTTCAGTTTATATTTGTATATTTTTGTTCGCTCAAACCCGAGACTTGAACTCAAAGCGTTTATGCAGTGTCACCATGAAAAAACACGTCTAAAGTACTTTTTGATAAGTAATTGTTGTCAAATGTACCACTTTTACTTTTACTTTGCGTTCTTTGCTCGGAGGGAAGGCTTTGTATCGGCGCTAATACAACTACCTCGTTTGTACAGTGTAAACGACGTGTAATAATGTCAAAACTGTCAAATATCTAAATGTTCAGACCACGTTTCTGACCCGAAGTGCACTGACAACACCACAGGATTGCAGGAGATCACGCAATTACAAATATTCTGACAGAAAACTGCAGAACCTGTGTATTTATCTGTAAAACGGCAGATCAAACTCACATTTCACTCCCAAATCTCAAGTTAACGCGCTCCAAGTCTTTTCCTTTTCAAAGCCAGTGTTTTTAAACCCTTTTTCACACTTTTCTGGTTGAAAATATCCCGCGACACTAAATTATTACAAAATTGCACCATGTAGAGAAAAAAAGTGGTATTGAATGTAGCAAAAATTGTCCTTTAATCTGTTTCTGGTTCTTAAAATTTGCTTTATTTGCTCAAAGAAGTTGCACAAGACACTCCAAAACCGCAAATTATTCATTTAAATCAATTTGTTTGCTCGAATTGGACATTTTTCAACGACAAATTGATCTAAATAACATGTATCCAAAACCCTCCATCCGTTTTATTACATGTTTTTAGAACCTGGTGCTCTAAAGTCCGACCAAAACAATTTAAATACATATTCTGCATTCACTATCTACATCTCACTGTGCAAAAACTAAGAAAGAAAGACTATATACTTTATACTTTACTACTTAAATAAAACCTGAACTGTGTCTGTCTGTCTGGCTGAGAACTGAATGAAAAAAAGCATCACTACGCAGTAAAATGATCAGTATAGACATGTTTATCGTTGCCAAACCCGCCACAATAAAAGCAGTGTTATTAATATTGTGAATAATGACTGTAGTGGATGCACGATTTAAAGGGTTGTTGAAAGCAGAGGAAGTTTGTCTGAAAAGTGTCTTGTGATTTGGTATGACGGCTCATGTTTTTAGTTTTACTTGACACGTTCTGCTTCATTTTCACATGTTCCTCTCATAAATGGTGACCTTCGACCTCAGGCCTCTGACAGGACGATGTTAAAAATGTGTTCGGACACTTTCAACCTCAACTCTGTCAACACAGTCACCCAGAACTACTCTTTAGTAAATATCTATCCCGATTTATGAAAGCACTTTTCCATCCTTCAGTTTTGTCCTGTTTTAAGTGGGGAGAGTTTGGATTGGATTTGGAAAAAAAAAATAAAAAAAGATAAACGAGGTAATAACAGCTATTTTACTTCCGGAGGGCGCGTGTTGTCACCTTCTTACACAAAATAGCTGTTATTAATTGTGTTGTTTGTTGTGTGTTTCCTACATTTGAATTGTTCCACACTGTGAAAGTTGCATTTCCACATTTCCTTGAGCCTCCATTCAATAATAAAATAGATAATAGTAATATGATTGTAATAACAGCATGTGTATTTGATAGTATGATTACATGATAGTTACTTACTGACCCTTTAAACTTTTGTAAATAAATAGAGACAAAAGGTGAAGTCGAACATGGATAGACTTTTAGTATTGTGTAAGTAATATAGATTTTAATAGACTTTAAGCATTTTTTACAGGCAAGATTTTCATTTTAACTGGACAAATACTTCTTATCTTGAGCCCACAGTGGTTTTTCATGTTATCTACAGATGTATTACATATTTTACATATTTTGGGTGCATCTTAAACACGATTTTAAGGCTAGAAAAGTTTATTTTCTCCATTCTTTGTAAACTAACTAAATTTTTACCTTGAAAATTCAGAATTGCTGCTCGATTTTAGTTGTAAAGAATTAAATCATTAGCATTAGATCTGATGTCAGTTAATCTGTGTGTTCTATGGTCGACTTCGCTTTGCCTCCAGTCACTTTTATTCTGGAATTTGAAAATTGAGCATTTTAAAGGGTCTATCTATAGAAGCAAGTCACATCTGTCATTCGAATATGATTTGCCCTAACTTTATGCCAGTGTGTTGACTGTAAATGTTAGTATTTTCCTCATAATAATATGGAAGTGTGACAGAATATCTGATGAGTCCATTGAGATTCCAGTTGTATCTGTGTCCAGCTTATCCCGCTGTGTAAAAGTATGAACACGACTCCTTTGTATCGTGTAGGAGTACAAGAGGAAGCAGATCGAGGAGCAGCGTCAGGCCGAGCGCTTGCAGAGGCAGCTCCAGCAGGAGAGGGCTTACCTGGTCTCGCTTCAGCAGCAGCAGGAGTCCAGGCCTCAGGACAAGAAGCAGCTGTACCACTACAAAGACCAGGCTCCAGGGAACAACGACAAGCCGGCCTGGGCCAAAGAGGTACGACTGTCCAACACTGTCTCGTCCCGACACTGTCCCACACTGTCTGACACTGTCCCAACACTGTTGGAATGTGTGCTTTGACTGTTTATCGTGCAAAATCAACTTTAATGAGCTTTAACCTTGTGACGACGGTGTTTCCTCTTCATTTAGTTTACTCAAAGTTGTATTTTGGTTGATTCTTATATGTTTGAGTTAATCGTGTTTTGTTCTGCAGCTGAAGCTTGAGTGCTAAGAAAATTGCTGTTGTCACCTTCCCCCTATCCCCGCCTACATCCTTATTTTTAATTGTGATTATTGTGATTATTGAAAAAGTAAGACCCCAAGTGATGCATGTTGCTCATCAGTTCTACAGTTTTGAACAGGAAGTTAATGGAGTAGCTGTTTTTGATCAATATTGTAGCTTAGACTTTATTTTATTTATAGTATTTATTTATTTATTTTTTATTTATTTTTTATTTATTTTTTATTTATTTTTTATTTATTTTATTTATTTTATTTATTTTATTTATTTTATTTATTTTATTTATTTTATTTATTTGAAAAGGGACATTGCACATTATTCAACATAATCTGATGAGCTCATGTGTATGGTTAGTCCCTTTGCCCGATGTCAAAAAGGCGTCCTAAAAGAGAAAACATTTTGAAATCACTGAACAAAACCTAAAATTATGATTTATTTATGTTTTATTGTGCAATAATAAGTACATGGAAAAAGTGTATGAGAAAGTGTAAAAATGTTTCCTTTCCAATTAAACGGGGAATTATGCTGAATTTTGAACTTTCTGCCATATAATAATCCTGTTGCTGACTGAAACTGCAAAAGTATTGTTTTTACGCAGAACATTTAATGAAGCGCTCTAAATCCTGCCTGTGATAAAGGTGAAAATATTGGTTTAGATAATAATAATAATAATAATAATAATAATAATAATAATAATAATAATAATAATAAATATAATAATAATAAATATAGCCGCAAGCGGCAATGATCGGCCCTCGCCACGCCGCCGCCGCCACGCCGCAAGAGGAGGGGGCGCTAACGCGCCCCAATGGTCCTTTTATTACGCCTACTGCTGAATCTGTGACGCTGTCACATCTTCTCCCCTTTGTTTTACCATCAAAAAGCAATTTTATTTTGAATTCTTGGCAAAATGTGCGGCTTTGCCGCACAGACACCGTGACTCTTAGAATAAAAATGTGGATAACTTTTGATGGTCCACCCCTGAAGATGAGTCTCACCAAATTTCAGGTTAATAGGGCTGACGCCCTAAGAGGAGTTTGTGAAAGTCTAAAGTGTAAACATGTTCTGGCGATTTCCCCATTGGAATAACATGGAAGGTTTCGGTCATCGTTACGGCAAAGCCATAACAATTATGACATGGGTCTCATTGACTTTTTTGATGGGGATGCTAAAATTGAGTTGTGTGTCAAATTTCATATAATTTCGCAAAACTAAATATTTAACCTCCATATAAAATCTGTAGGGGGCGCTGTGGCTCCAAATTAATTTATTTCACTTCAAGTAGGTTTAGGGCAAAGAGTTTAACAACTGATTCTAATTTGACGCAATTCGGACTTTATCTGCGCAAACGGCAGAAATGTTAAATTTGGGAGATTTCTGAAATTCTTGCTACAGTTTGCGGCTTTGCCGCACAGAGACCGTGAGAGGTATCAATGTAATTTGGATAACTTTTGATGTCCCACTCCTCAGTAGCATTTTCACAAAATTTCAGCTTTTTAGGGCCAACGCCCTGGGAGGAGTTCGTAAAAGTACGACGTTTGGAAAAACTCCGTAGTCATGTTTAGCCATTTTTGAAGCAATATGGCCGACATTTGGTTGGGCGGACGGCGTTGCCGTAATAATATTTTTTACTTCTCTTGTCACCATCTACCTCTGCGCCAAATTTCATGATTCTACGATCAGATTTTTTTTGGGTCATTTCCCATCTCTCAATGCATTTTTGGTACATTTGGGGGCGCTGACGCGCCAATTTTTTTATTTTAGAAAAGGGAAATAGCCAGAATGTAGAGAGGCACGATTTTTAGAGGTGTGCAAATTTTTGTGACTTTTCGTCAATGTTCACTGGGTGAAAAATAGGGGGGTTGGTCCCGAGAAGAAAGAAAGAAAGAAGAAAGCCGCAAGCGGCATCCAACGGCCCTCGCGGGCCGCCGGCCTTCCGACTCTGCGCTTTCGACTTGATAAAAATGGCGCCCTTAATGTCGGTCAAATTTGCTGCGCCGCCGCACAGAGACCGTAGCACTTAGAATAAAAATATGGATAACTTTTGATGCCCCGCTTGTGTAGATGATTTTCCCCAAATATGAGTTTGATCGAGCTATTGCCCTTAGAGGAGTTTGTTAAAGTGTGAAGCGTAAATGTGAACATTTCAGAGATTTCGCTGTTTTCCCATTTCTGACATATATTTGCGGGTCTGCCACACAGAGACCGTAGCACTTAGAATCAAAATATGGATACGTTTTGATGCCCCGCTTGTGTAGATGATATTCTCCAAATATGAACTTGATCGGACAATCGCCCTAGGAGGAGTTCGTTAAAGTGTGAAGAAAAAATGTGGTGATTTGAGCGATTCTACGATTTTCCCATAAGGATAACATGGGATGTTTCTGTCATCGCTACGGTTACGCCGTACAAAATATGACTTTGGCTCTCATACTTTTATGATCAGGATGGCAAATTAGAATTTTGTTCAAAATATCATGTCATTTGGAAAAACTATTGTTTATAGGCCACTCTGAAGGCCAAATAGTCAGAATTCTGGGAAACGTTTGCGGCTCCGACGCACAGAGACCGTAATAGCTATCCTTAAAATTTGGATAACTTTAGATGCCCCACTTGTCTAGAGGACGTACACCGATTTTGAGGTCGGTGGGCAAAACGCACTAGGAGGAGTTCGTTAAAGTGTGAAACAGAAAAATGTGGATATTTGAGAGATTTAGCGGTTTTCCCATAGGGATAACATGGGAGGTTTATGTCATCGCTACAACTACGCCGTAAAAATTAAGGCATTTGTCTGATTGGCTTTTTTGATCGCGACGCCAAAATAGAATTTTGGGTAAAGTTTAGAAAATTTTGGTAAAACTAATTTTTGACCTTCAATGTTAATTTAAAGGTCACTCTGTAGGGGGCGCTATCGCGCCCATTTCAATGTTGTCATCATAAACTGGTCCAAACTAGAAAGTTGAACAACTGATTCAAATTTGGTCCTAATCGGACTTGTTTTGATCAAATGGGAACAATTTTTAGATCTGCAATATCCCAAAATAAGTTGTCCAACTTTGCGGCTGCGCCGCACACAGACCGTAAGAGGTATCTCAAAAAATTGGATAACTTTAGATGCCCCACTTGTCCAGAGGACGTCCGCCGATTTTGAAGTCGGTGGGCAAAACGCCCTAGGAGGAGTTCGTCAAAGTTTGACGTGAACAACATTTGAGTGAGTCAAGTGAGTGAATGGGCGTAGCCCATTCACTCATTCTTGACTATTTCTGTCATAGCAGGAGTAAGTATGCATGATCCATGCCTTCGGCATGGGCTAGTTCACTGTACTTGCCAGGGCGACGGGGTTCACTGTACTTGCCAGGGCGACGGGGTACCCCCCAGTACCCCGGGAGCAATAGGCCCTCCGCCCTGCTGGGGCTCGGGCCTAAAAAAAATAAATAATATTTTTAGCAAAAACAATATAGCCGTTTCCACTATAACAACAAATTATACATCGTTTGAAAGCTCTAAGCCTTCCCCATGCCGCCATGGGGTGGAATCATCATTACGAGCATCATCACTCCCCATTCCGTCGGGATGCCCCGCCCACTCCCCATAGACTTCCATTGATTTGAGCAGATACAAGCATGGCCCATGCCTGCGGCATGGATTCTCGCGTACAGGACGATGCCAGGAGGGTTTTTGGAGGAATGCAGCGCTTCGCGCTGCTGTTGTCAACAATTTGTGAATGGGCTACGCCCATTCACAAATTGTTGACTATTTCTGTCATAGCAGGAGTAAGTGTGCATGATCCATGCCTTCGGCATGGGCTAGTTCACTGTACTTGCCAGGGGCGACGGGGCACCAAACATGCGGGCGCAGCCCGCATGTTTGGTTAGACAGTTGCAACGCTGCCAAAGGCAGCGTTGCGGGAGCAATAGGCCCTCCGCCCTGCCGGGGCTCGGGCCTAATAATATTCCGATGCGAAAACAATGTTTCCAATTTTCCAAATATCATAAACTATACATTTTCGGAAAGCGCTCGCGCTTTCCTACCTCATGGTGTGGGTCCCTGGTCACTGACGGGTACTTTCGTTAATTTTGAGTGGGCTCCGCCCACTTTGTGTTTTTGGCCCTCTATACAGTAATAATGTTCATTTTTTGCATTACATGCTTATATGCACGGAACATGCAAGAGATGGGGAACGTATTCGTGAGCTACTTAGCGCAAATGAGTGCTTTATATGGGTCGTCATCTCAATGTAAAGTGCTCGTTTAGTGCGCACTTTTGCCCGGGCTTCGCCCGTTTACAACGGTAATGTTCCATTTTCCTACTACTAATTAGTATGCACGGGGGGTGCATGAGTGAAGGAGTGCGTTAGTGAGTGTTTGGAAGTGGGCGAGCGCTTCGCGCTCGATTTCGTGCGCACTACGTGCGCACTTTCGCAGCCGTGCTTCGCACGGCCTTACGAGATTAATAGGCCTCTCGCCAGCTTGTGGCGCTCGGGCCTAATAATAATAATACCCCTTTTTCTACTGATGTAATTTACTATTGTGTTCAGTCATATGAAGCTGTGATTTCGGAATTAGCGGAACTAAACCAGGACTAGAACAAATCTAAGGTGTATTCATGCTCTGGTTTTGTCCTGGTTTGAGCCCAGTTTAATTTGATCTGGTGCTGTTTTTAGTCCTGGTTTGACACTGGCCTTGTCCATGTTTAATTTCGGGTTTAGTCCAAATAATGACGTGTGTGAACGCACCTTAAACCAGGTCCACATCAGGACTAAACGAGGCTAAAACCAGGACCAAAGCCGTGTGATTACACCTTAGAACGTGTTGCTTTTCTGTAGGTTTGACCCTAAAGGAATAAGGCTGTGTATATGTTCTGTACAATATGTTTGTAGCAGAGTTTGTTTTTGTCTTCTTCCAGCTTCACCATCAAGACCACAACATATTCAGATTTTATACAGGTTTTCTACCAGAAGGAGCGTCCAAACTCATAAATGTATAATAACTTTTATTTGGAACTACAGAGATTAATCGACTAATCGTGACTAGTCAAGTATAAAAATAATCATACATACGTGTTTTCATAACTGTAATCATTATCTGGATTAAACTGTCTCTAAAACACATACTAAAAGACATTTTCTTAACAAAGACAGTGCATTATGAAATCAAAATAATCAATATTTATCTGTCTAGGTCCTTGTTAGTCACCATATTTCAACCTTTCTTTGGTTATAAATGTATTTTAAATGTACGATGGAAATATGTCATCATTTCCCCATTATCATTTTGTTGTACGTTCTATTTCATGTTTTTATTTGTTTTATCCATAACTCTATTGACACACTTCAGGTGATGCGTCGAGCCCAGAGTAATTCCCCGCGGATTCCCCCCAAGAAATACCACTCGTTCAGGCAGCCACGCGACCCACATCAACTCGAGAGCCTACTGCAGCTGCCCGGATACAAGCCCCGCCCTCGCCCCCCGTCCTACCCCGCCCACGTCAGCCCATCCCGCGACAACCACCACCTGCCCCTCATCCGAATCACCTGCACGCCAGAGGGCGCCACCAGGGGGGGCAGGCCCGGGTCTAGAGAGGGAAACGCTAAGGAGAAAGGTTGGGATGCCAGACCGCGCAGTGCAGAAGTAAGCGGGTGGAGCGCAGATGCGAGCGGGCGGAGTCAGGATGACGCAAATCTGAGGGGGCGGAGTAACGGGTTGAAAACAGGAGGCGATCACGGACCGGAGTGGGGTCAGGAGGCGAGGCCGCGCAGTGCAGAAGTTGGCGGGTGGGGCGCCGACGCCAGCGGGAGGGGTCAGGGCGACGCGAACCTAAAGGGGTGGAGCAACGGGTTGAAAACAGGAAGTGATCGTGAAAAGGGGTGGAGTCAGGAGGCGAGGCCGCGCAGTGCAGACGTCGGAGGTTGGAGTCAAGAGCAAAGTGCCCAAAGTCCAGATCTTATAAACTTAAAGAGGCAGAGTTATGGGTCAAAGGAAAGAAGAGGAGGTTCGAGGGAAAGAAGGTGGAGTCCAGATGTAAGGGGGCGGAGTCCAGGTTCAAGAGGAGGAAGTGCGAGGGAAAGACGGTGGAGCCCGGACGTAAGGGGGCACAGCCAGGAGCAGAGAGGAGGAAGTGTGAGGGAAAGAGGGTGGAGTCCAGACTTAAGGGGGAGTAGTCCAGGGTCAAGAGGAAGTGCGAGGGAAAAGGGGTGGAGCCCAGATCTGAGAAAACGGAGTCCAGAGGCGAGAGGAGAAAGTGCGAGGGAAAAGGGGTGGCACCCTGACGTGAGAGACTTGAGTCCAGACTCCAGGGGGCGGAGTCCAGGGCGTCGGGTCAGTCGCAGTGACAACAAACAAAATCTACATTCCAAACTCTCAATTAACGTTTCTTTATTCAGCAACTAAAACCTGTGACTCGCCGTTTTTGTCCCCGACGTGATTTGGACTGTTTTACTCTTGAATTCAGGATCATAATCTCAATTTCAGTCACTTTGATGAGTTAAATGCATTTACTTGACTGACCTAGATTATTTTACATGTTCAAAGGTGCCATAAGGTTAAGAACGCTGGACAAATCATTATTTTCAAGCTAAATTATCTTGTAATATTATACGTCACAAACAATTAAATCTAATCTTGTCAAAACTACTCTAAAGTGAGGTTAATATTTTAATCAAGGCTAGCCCTGCTCGCTTTTGTCACATTTATTCACCTTTAAAACAAGTTTGCATGAGTAAATACTATTAGTAACAGCACAATAGTGAAAAAGGCTAGTTTACTGTATTTGTAGTGCACATTTTGTTCAATTCAAAGTGCTTTATAGACCAGGAAAAGATGCACAAAGAACAGGAAAATGTGCAAAAAGTGAAATAAAAGTAGTGTTACCTTCACCACATTCACAACAGTATTAAAAACAGTCCACTTCAGGTCGGGAATGGGCTTTTTATTGCTGCTCGTCATGCTTCAAATAACTGGATTTCTGTTTTTTCCCACGCAACTAACCGTGTCTTACCTTTACAGGATCAAATCTGTGATATGATCTGTACTAACCACGAGAACATACTGTGTACTGTGTATCCTGAGTTTCTCGCTTCTCTTTTAAGGACTGGGTTCTAACATGTACTTTCCTCTGTGTCCAGGATTTCAGATTAGATGCCTGCGCAATGCATTAACCTCTTTTTCTTCAACACATCTTATCTCTTTTAATGCTGACTATTTATTAACCATTTTAATTGACGGATGTGTAATAACGATTCGATTTATTGTCTGATTGTTGCAGCACAAAGTTTCAAACCGGATTTCCGACCCGTCTCTGCCGCCGCGCTCAGAGTCCTTCAGCAGCAGCATCCAGCAGGCCAGGACTCCCCCCATGCACCGGGCCGTGGAGCCACAGGTGAGGGGGCGGAACCGAGGATAAACCAGGACTAAACCAGAGCTAAACCAGGGCTGAACCAGAGCTAAACCAGGACTAAACCAGGATTAAACCAGGACTAAACCAGAGCCAAACCAGAGCTAAACCAGAGCTAAACAAGGGCTAAACCAGGGCTAAACTAGGACTAAACCAGGGCTAAACTAGAGCTGAACCAGGGCTAAACCAGGACTAAACCAGAGCTAAACCAGGGCTGAACCAGAGCTAAACCAGGACTAAACCAGGATTAAACCAGGACTAAACCAGAGCCAAACCAGAGCTAAACCAGAGCTAAACAAGGGCTAAACCAGGGCTAAACTAGGACTAAACCAGGGCTAAACTAGAGCTGAACCAGGGCTAAACGAGGACTAAACCAGAGCTAAACCAGGGCTAAACCAGGGCTGAACCAGGGCTAAACTAGAGCTGAACCAGGGCTAAACGAGGACTAAACCAGAGCTAAACCAGGGCTGAACCAGGGCTAAACCAAGGATAAACCAGAGCTGAACTAGGACTAAACCAGAGCTAAACCAGGGCTAAACCAGGACTAAACCAGGGCTAAACCAGAGCTAAACCAGGGCTAAACTGAAGATAAACCAGGACAAAACCGAGGATAAACCAGAGCTAAATCAAGGATAAACCAGTACTACACTAGGACTAAAAGAGGTTGAAACAAAGATAGAACAGGATTGAACCAAGACTAAACCAAGCCTAAAATGGGACTAAAAGAAGACTAAACTATGACAACAACAGGGCTAAAACCAAACTAGACAAATTCTCAGGCAGCGCTCAAACAGGACTGAACAACATCCTAATCAGGTCAAGGAGTATTAATGAACTAATCTGTCGAACATGCTGTTTTCCTCTTTTAAAGTAGACTTTTGACCCCCATATGACATTTTGAGTAGTTCCTTCATTAAAAAAACATCTACTTCTAATTATATCCAGTAAAAGTACTGGACCGAAGCAGGACTTTGCACCAGCAGCATGTCCTTTTCTTCCTCTCCTTTGTCAGAATCACTCTCCTGCTACTTTTATCCTGCATTTATACAGACCCAAATCTAACCATGCACTCCTTCCTCACCCCTGACCCTCTCCTGCCCCCGTGTCCCCCTCGTGTCCCCCCTTGTGTCCCCCCTCGTTCCCGTCCAGATGGCCCACCTGGTCCAAGTGAAGAGCCACGGTTTGTCCGGCTCTCAGTCGCTGTACGACCCTCACGGTGTGTCGTCCTCGTCGACCTCCGTGTCCCCCTCGCGGCCCCCCATGCCCCGCCAGAACTCGGACCCCACCTCAGACACGCCCCCAGTCCCGCCCCTGTCCCGCCTGGCCCCGCCCCTCGACTGGCTGAGGCAGGATGACGACACGCCTCCCAAGGTCTCTGCATGCTCCCGTTATTTACGAGTCTGTGCATGAACGAGAGATATAGAGGAATATTATGCTCACTAAACATGTCGTTCTCTCATCAAAAACATTTACAGAGCTGTATTTTGCTTCATTCATCGTTGTTTCATTCATCCTGTTTAAACGGTTGTCTTCTCTGAGCCTCAGAAAACAGTTTGTTTCCAGTTTTTCAGACCTGTGACGTCATAGATTTAAATAAGCAGGTCTCCATCGTCATAGTGACGTCATGACACCTGCATTCGTGCATTGGCATGTCGGCACAAGCTCGATAATTCCCTCTGCTGCCAGTAGATGCTGTGCTAGCACCAAATCCTGATTAGGGAATACCCGTCTTATAGAAAGTAAGGTGTGGTTTTCAGTGCATACATTATTTTAAGTTCTAAATTGTGAGACACCAAAGAAAGTCACTCAAGAGCGTGTTTAAAGGCCTATGACGATACAAATAATGCATAATATGTGTCCTTTAAGAAGTTGATAAAATACATTGTCAATCAAAGCTTATTCCAAGTAAGTTTTGGTAAGGTTTTTAATGCTACTCATTATATCCAATTAAAGGTCCTGTATCTGACGTTGAACCTGGAGTGAAACAAGCTTTAGCCCCGCCCACTGATGTTGAATCAACTTCTCTGGGTGCTTCTGTTTCCCCTCCCACTAAATCTGTGCTCCTCCCCTTTGAAAAAAGAGATGCCACAGCTCAGTGGGATTTTCCTGCTTAAATAAAGTTATATAAAGTAAAACAAATTACTTAAAATGTAATATTTTGATCTCAAATGTTGATCTCATGACGTGAAGGGCATTTATCTGACCTGGTATAACATTTGAATCATTATTATCATGCTTGCCATTTGTCATTTCTACTTTACAAAGACAGAAAGTAAGATTGTCAGTGTTGTCGTCGTTCACACGTTGTTGAAGTTTGACTGATTGTATCTGGTCCGTCAGGTTCCTCAGAGGACGACCTCCATTTCTCCGGCTCTGGTCCGAAAACTGTCTCCAGGAAACGGGCCGGGCCTGGGACCTCGAGCCGGAGCGCACCTCATACGGGCCAGGTACACACACACAAACACTTACAGAAAAAATACAAAAATACTTTCTGATATGTAAAAGATTTCTAAAAGTAAAAAGTACCTATAAAAAATAATTGTGTGTGTGAACTGTGTGTTTTCACTTAGTCTAGTTTAGTTTAGTCTTTATTTGTCAGGGACCATGTACAAAATCATTAATCTTCAAGAGAAAAGATGATCTGCACCAGATTTAGCTAGTGCTACTTTCAATCTGCAGTCCCTGGGCAGGCGAACACATCACAATAATAAAAGTACACATTTCATTACAATTACAACACGTTACATTTCATTATTAACATTAGCTCAGTAAAATACACTATAAAACAAATTAATTTCTAAGAGTTATAGAATTAATTCAGACAGATTAAAAAATACAGCTAAAATCTTAAGTTGTCTGACACCGTTGATTATCCAGGACGTGCTTTTTCAAGTTTCGAGTGAAGTTATGAATATCTACAGACAATTTCAGACTATCTGGAAGTTGATTCCACTGTCTGACAATTAAAAAAGAAAACTTTACACATAATTGTCTCAAAATATCTGTAAAAGAATAAACTATTTCTGATTATTATTATTGTAATGAATAATACACTTTATTCATAAATATCCTCTTCAGTCACCATTTTTCAACCTTTATGTGATTGATAATGTATTTATATAGTCTCAATGTACAATAGCAATAATAATTTGACAAATCGAAACAATTATCTCCGACTACTAGAGCAATACTTCACTTTTACTGCAGCTGAATCTAAAGTATTGATTCGCAGTGACATTTGTAGTTTAAATAAAGACATTTCCTCCGCCACGACTATCACGCCGCTGTTCGCTGCTGATGATGTTTGTGTTTGTGCGCGTCGCCCTAGCAACCCGGACCTGCGGAGGACGGACGTTTCCATGGATACGCCCCTGAAGAGGACGAGCAGCGGCAGCTCCTCCAGCTCCAGCACGCCGAGCTCCCAGGGCGGCTCCAATGAGAGGGGTAAAAGCACGTCTGCGCACGGCCATATTTGAAGAGGCTTAACGTTGGGGCCGAAGCGCACGGGGCCGTCCTTGAGGGCCACACGTCTCACAGAACCGTTTTAAAATAGCAGCCACTCAGACAGAGACAGAGAAAAGAGAGGGAATTGGTCATGTAACACCAGGAAATGAAGCAGGATTATTCATTACCAGGGGAAATGATGTGTGCGACCTGCAGGGGACAAATCCACTCAAAAGCAAACGCAAAAAGGTGTTAATGAGTTATCTTCTGTGGATCTAGTCTGAGAGCTCTGATATTTATACTACTCTGAGTAAGCCCTGCCCACCGGGCGGAGCCTCCTGATAATAGTTTGTTCTGTTTATCTATTTGTTTAGACTGTTTTAAGTTTCCCCTGAATCTAATCTTCTTCATTCCCCCAACAGCCCTGTGATGGGCAAGTCTCCTTTGTCCTTCTGATGTCATTCATACATTTACTGTCTTTCCCGGACTATAAGTCGCACCCGAGTATAAGTCGTACCTGCCAAAACATGCATAATAGAGAAGAAAAAAACATATATGAGTTGCACTGGAGTATGAAATGCAAGTGTGAAAATAAGAAAAAAATATCACATAAGTCGCTCCAGAGTATAAGTATATATAAATATATATAAGTATAAGTATATAAGTGCGACTTATAGTCCGGAAAATACGATAAATGTCTCTTTATAGCACATGGCATGTTCTGAAGTTCTGCTGCAAGTAATTGAGATTAACTTGTTCCAGCCCTATTTTTAATACCCTTTAAATGTTTCTGAGCATTAAAAAAGCAATATTAAGATATTTATTAAAAATGTTTTTATAACCAAGTGATAAATGCTTGCAAATGCCTTATAATTGCTTAAAAACAAATAACTAGTGCTTATAGATAATTTACTAATGAAACCTATCTTAAAGAGTTACCACATTTAATAATGACACATTAACAAAGGCATTTTATGCTTTTGTCAGTGTCGTGACGCCATTTTGTGGTGGCTTGATCACTGCTCGTTTGGGGCGTAGGGTGTAGACAAAGGATTCACGTTGACAAAGCTCTGCAAACTTTTCAAGGTAGTTTATTTACAGAGAAAGCAGTGTCAAATACAGGACAGCAGAAAACAGCGCCCGGGTCTCCGATGATCAGGAAGACGAACCTCGTCTCTGGGCGTATCTCGCCTTTATATACTGAAGACGCACAAAGACCGATAAACAATATCTGACAGGTATGACCCTATCCATGTACCAACGGATTAGCCAATGAGAGAGCAAGATGTAAAGGTATCCTTATTTGGGTAGCACCAGGGGAGAAGTTACAGAAATGAGATCATGCGCTTACACAGATGTACACAAGGCATCTCAAGGCCTCGCAGCCAATGGAGACATCTCCCATTCGGTAGTTAATCAGATGTGGGCCCCTTACATTCCGTGGAATAGACATTTTGGTAGAAACACACATATTCCTAAAAGCCAGTCTCAGAATGAGGCCTAACTTTGCATGGACCTAGTTTTAATACACTTCATCAGTTATTTAGTTTTATTCTGGCCTGTGATGATCTTTTAGAGGCCAGAGCAGAGCGTCACCGTTATGCTAACAGCAGCTAGCATGCTAACAGCAGCTAGCATGCTAATAGTGCGCCGTCGTTACTTCCTGCTTCCAACACGCTTTATTATTTGATGCAGACTGCACACGGCAGCCTCATCTCGACCCTAAGACAAAACCGCAGCGCTGACGGCTAAAGCCCAGCCCTCGACATTTGCTGATTGTCTTTACCCGCTCTCTCCCTCGCCCCACGTTCTGCATTAAGACGTTACGCACATAAAGCCAAAAAATAAGAAACGAAATACATTAAAAACGCTTAAAAGCATGTCTTTATCACTTTTCCTGTCTTTTTCTCTCTTGTGTGTAAAAGAATATCAAGCTTTTGTAAAAAATACTTGAGTTTTTAGTCAGGGCCACGGCGCATTGGAGTAAAACAGAACGCCACGCTCAAGAACACGCATGTTATTCAAGAAAAGTCCTCCGTGTGCTGACCGTGCGTCTTCTGCGTTGCAGGCAAACACGAGGTGGCCACGCTGCCGCGCTCCCACGACTCCAGGGGCGACAGGGAAGCCACGCGCCCCAGTCGACCCGCGGTAAGTGCCCCGCCCGAGCGCTCCACCCGACGCCGCTCTCTTCACTATCACCTGAACTAACCGCTCGTGTGTGTCTGTTTCGTTCATTTGCATCTCCTCCGCGCCGTCGCTCAGAGCTATAAGCGAGCTGTGGACGAGGTCAGTCGAGTGTGTGTATGTTTTTCAGAGTGAAATGACATCGAGTGGTAGATAAAGCCAGAAAACAGAATAAGAAATGTAAAACTGAGTAAAAAGAAAACCATAAAATAGACTAACAGGCATAAACAAATCAATAAATATTCAAACAGAAACAATAAGTGAGTAAAAACAGACTCTTAAATGTATTTTGCGTTTGTTTTTCTGTATTTATTTGCTGTAGACGGTGCATATTGTTGACGACTGCGAAACAAAACACAAAAAAAGACGACGCAGAACAGTAAAAGGCCAGAAAATGGAGGGAAATTGTAGATAACTGTTTTGTGACTTTGCTAATAAATTTAAGTCATCGAATTATTATAATAATCAGGCTTTTAATTGATGATGCTTTTAGTGCGAACGCCAACTTGGACCAGGATTCATAGTTAATTGCTCAAAACAATGCCAAGCCACTGTTCAATCGTGACTTTGTAGCTTAAATATGAGCAAATTATAAGTCAAATATAGACATATCTATGGCCTGGCTGTGTATATTTCGCTTCTGTTATTGTAACTGTGTTCGCGCTTACAAAAAGACCTTAATATAATGTGTGATGAAGACGACAGAGAAGTTGTTTTTAGATCAAGCTTCAAACATTTCATTCATTTCTCTGTCTCTCCGCTGTCGTCTCGTCTCTTTAGGAGGATCTGGTAAGAATGACTGTCCTGTTTCTCCTTTTTCCCCCCGTGGCACAGCTTTGACCCCCGAATGCCCCTTCCAACCCGCGCCCCTCGAACCTCACGCGGCAGCATGACGCGCCGCTCACCCGCAGTCTGCGCCGGGAATTTGAGTTTAGTCACAGAATTCAGTCCAGCGTCATCATTTTTAAATCAAAGCTCATTTTTCCTTCACAATATTTATAAAGGCCTGTTTCCCTGAGATGGGGACAGTGAAGCAAAGTGTCAAATTGTTCCGTAAAAGCCTGATTTTGTGAGCGGTTTTGAAGGAATTAAAAAAAAACAATATTATAAACGACTAGATTCAACATTTGTAGCATTTTCTTTTGAGTATTACTTGTAAAAAATGCCTTAAAATCGATACAGGAACATTAGCTACTGCCCCCATCTGGAAGAGGAAGGAACTGCATATTCTGTACTCCGAATGCGACACGTTTTTCACACTTTTTGGACGTTTTACTCTTCAGAAAGTAAAGGCGTTTCCACACAGCCTGCAGCTTCCCCTCTGCCAATGTGAATGCTCTTACCCCCCAGAAACCACGATGCATGCAAATACATGTGTCCTCCGCCCCCCCCCCCGACAACGACCCAGAGCTGTGCACAAAGACGCTTTTAGCCTCTGTTGTTCTGTTTCCTTCCAGTGAAAGTGCTTGGGCATTTTGGAGTCATAATATTACGCAATCAGTGTTGGGAACTTTGAACATGCATCTGTATAGTTACAAAACACTGAATACCTGCTTTAAAATGTACCTCATAATGTATTTGTTGTAGAAAGTGTTTACACAGATTTAGGTTTGTGTCACCGTTTGTTTGTTATGGATTTATTTTTCACTTGGATAAGAAGAAATGAAAACACACATGGACCAGAGATGTGTCTAAGTCAAAATCTAAATTCCTTAATCAAATTTAAGTAACTGTTTTCTGAGTAACACAGATGAACTGCACCGAAATACAGTTCAAAATGCAGTTTGCGTACTTTTTTGTGCATGTTTTTAGTAACATTACTAACACAATACTTTTTAGAATTAAGAGCTATGAATTTAACCTTTCGATACTGCAAATATACTGCTAAATAAGTATTCCTGCACATTTTAGTAGGTTGCCGTCTATAGTTTAACATTATAGTCAGATTGCGGATTTGTTGACCTGGTTTACGGTTGATATCTCTTTAATTATTGTCTTCTCTGTCCGCAAAAATTAACAAAAGTGAAATTAACTCCAAAGACGTGAGTTTTGTCAGTGGAAAGGACTGTGAGTTTGTGGAGTCAAACCCAAACAAATAATGATAAGGCTCAACATTTGTTTGGTTATTTTGTTCAGTAAAAGTGACTCTATAGGCCCCGCCCCTTTGTTTGAAAGTAGGACAGTATTAAATCAGAACTTTCGAGGGGAATAATATATAAATTATATAAATGTATCAACAATGTGGACAGACCCTTTACAACAGAGGGTCATGTTTGTTTTGACAGATGAAGAATGGGAAAATAAAAGCACATTTCAATGGAGAAAATCAATAAGTGTGATATTTGAACCTAAATTTAGGGTTAGGGATGTCAAGCTTATTAGATTATAACCGTAAAGGGTAAAAAATGATCGTTGTGATATTTTTAGAAGAAAATATTTAGTTATTTTTAATTCAGTTTATAGAAAAGTGCACTTAAAAAGAGAGTCTTTTTAAGTGCAATTAAACAAAATGTGACGATTTTAGAAGCAGAATTAAGTCCTTTCTGCTCTGTCGTTCCTCAAGAAAGTAAACCTACATGTAAAGGGCTTTTTTATCTTGCCGTTTATGTCAAATGAATCATTCATAGAGTTCATAAAAGTCTGTTAAGAAAACAAGAAGTAAAGAAAATGTTGGATTTCATTGTCGTTTTGCTCGTGATGTTAATAATCGAGATTGAGACGTTAATTCTCACAATAATCGTTACACTTCTAACTTTCAGTCCCTTTGTTGTCATTTGGTCCTAATGTCCATGTTATTCCTGATGTGGATCTGGTTTTGTCCTGATCTAGTCCAGGTTTAGTTTCGAGTTTATTCCTGGTTGAATTTGGAACCATGAGACATCTACAGACACCAGAGTACATATCTTTATAGTCACTTTTGTGAGAATAGCCCACTTCCTGCCTGTGCTGTACGTGGACTGACTCGCGATGGACGTATTATTAATTCCCGTCGTTTTCTTGTCTTTCTGCAGGACTTGACGGCGCTGGCCAAAGAGCTGCGCGAGCTGCGTCAGGGCGAAGAGACGAGCCGGCCGCCGGTCAAAGTGACCGACTACTCCTCGTCCAGCGAAGAGTCCCACAGCAGCGAGGACGAGGAGGGCGAGGGCGGCAACAACGACGGGACCGTGGCCGTGAGCGACATCCCGCGGATCATGTGAGGGGCAGACGGTCGCGCCGCGTTACCGGGGAAACACAGGCGTTTCATAACCAAAGCAGATGAATGTACTGCTTAGGTTAAAGGCCTGTACTTGAGTTTAACGTGGGAGAAACAGCTGTACAAAGTGTAATGTAGAGGAAAACTGAAAAGGAAATCATATTTAAAAGTGGACTAACTTTTAGTTTGGACTTTGTGTGCCTTAAAGTGCCACTCATGGAACTAAAATGCAGTTAAGATAAATATAGTTTACATTTTGCTAAAAAAATTATGCCACTTTTATCCCTGAATATCAATTTTTAAGGTTTATAATTTCACTTCCTGTTTGTAATTGATGACATCACACAAGGCATTACCCAGCAAACACTGGGCCAAAACTCATCTAATGTAATTTTGTTTTATTTGACAAATACAAATATATGAGAGCGACTTTATTTTGTTGAATTAATGTTTAGAGAGTCAAAAATGTAGTTTTTGTGTAAATTATGCATAAACTTTGGAATTAATCATTTTCTGAAAAGAGCATTGACTTTTTTTCCACAAATAGCTTCTTGATTGGTGTAAAACTATCCTTTATATTCACAACCGCTAAAAATACTCCAAATAAAGTCAAGATGAGAAAATCATAAAAACCTGTCATAGGCACTTTAAGGAAAACAAAATGGAAAGAACTAGAAGGACTTTAAGACCCAGAAAGGTTATATTGTGCATTTGTAGATGTAAGTTAGCCAAAACCACTCAAATCCAGATTAATAGTCAGAAACCAAGTCATTTTATGCAAACATACATTCAAACTACAATGGAATAAATCACATTCGCAATTAATGAAATGGACAAGTGAATTAACCACAAGTGTCTTCATTTAGCGACTCTGACTTTTGCCGTCGCTCTCTGTGTTTTTTGTGGTGTTTCTTTTTTCCCTTTATCTCTTCTGAAAAATATAAAACAAACCGTGACTCTGCTTTTGTTTCGTCCCAGGCCGAGTCAGGGCACAAACGAGTCGCTGGGAGGCTCCATGGGCCAGAGCGACGGACACGGCGATCCTTTTGGAAACAGCTCCCAGGATTCCACGCTCATGATGAGAGAGGTAAGACTGTGTCACTGCCAAACAACAGAATATATGTGATAGTTCTCCTTACACAGCCTGCAACCGTCATGTACTGCATGTAAAGTGTTTTTTTGTGTTGATTTACCTTAGCTAGTAACCGACAGCGATCAAAACATAACAGAATGTACACTTTTCTACACATTTTGTCACTTTTCTATACATTTTGTCACTTTTCTATACATTTTGTCACTTTTCTACCCATTTTGTCATGTTTTTATATATGTACACACACAGTTGAGTTCACAAGTTTTTGCACTTTTTATTTATTTTGAATTGAAAACATGCCAGAAGGATATCGGTTCTACTTTTTTTTTGCAAAATACATAAAACAACATCCTCAGTTAATTAATATTTCTATATTTAAGTGTAAAGAAAGAGTGTTTTGCGAGTCAGATTTGAGCACTTCTCTGGAGTAACAGTATATTTAGCTTGTTTCATCCTTTTCTTCCTTCGTCCTTTCGCTCTGAGCCTCACGTAAACGCTCGAGATGGTTCGGTGACAAATCTAATTCTCCTCCTAAAAAACGTGGGCGTCCGAAATGGCGGCGAGTCCGTCCTCCTTTCGGCGCCGTAGTCGCTCTCTCCAGTCGCTTCTGTCTCTCTCCAGCGGCTCAGACAGAGGAGGCGGAGCTCTGCCGTCGGCAACAGTCCTCTCCCAGACCTGGTCCAGCCCAGCCCCTCCCCTCTGGTCTCGCCCACAGACGCACCCGGGGCTCAAGTAAATAAACCCCAAGTATACCCCAACTATACCCCAGATATACCCTAAATAAACCTGACATAACCCCCAAATATACCCCAGATATACCCCACAAATATACCCCAAAATATTCTCCAACTATACTCCAACTATACCCCAGATAAACCCCATATATACCCCAAATATACCCCACATATATACCCCACAAATAAACCCCAAATATACCCCAGGAATACCCCAAATATACCCCAGTAATACCCCAAATATACCCCAGGAATACCCCAAATATACTCCACAAATACCCTCAAATCCCAAAGCCTGATTTGTTTTCCTGGTTGTGGAGTTTGAACTGTCCTCTCGTCCTGCTCCACGTGTTGTTTCTTTTCCTGCATCGTCCTGATCCGTCTCACTAAAGCAACTTACAATATAATGAATGAAGAAATTATTAAATTGATCTTGGTCTGCAACTAAAAAATGTTCGGCTAATAATTTGATCTAGCTATTATTGATTGATTGGTTGATTGATTGATTGATTGATTGATTGATTGATTTATGACTTAAACTCGAAAATGAACTTGCTGCCGCTCGAGGACATTTACAGTGTTAAATTAGGTTTTTAATCAATGACACTAAATGTTTCCTGTGTCTTTTGTGTGTATTTCTTTCCCTTTCAGAGTCATAAACCTGTTTTGGACTCTGAGGATACCTGATTATTTGAGTACTAAATTAGTTTGAAGATAATCGATAAAATGTGATTAATCTAATAACTCGCTTTAGTCTTAAATCAAGCACAAACAAAGCAGAATAAACAAGTACTTGTCCTAATCTTGTTGTAATGATTTACCTGCTCCACGTTTGGTTCTTTCCCTGCCATCAGACCCATGCACATGTTTGTTTGTTTGTTTGTTTGCTTGCTTGCTTGCTTGCTTGTTTGTTTGTTGTTTGCTTGTTGTGACGATGCACTTAAACTCGCCGTATGTTTGTGTGGACAGTACGGGACGAACAGCAGCGGAGGGTCCAAATCCTCCTTCACTCCGTTTGTGGATCCCAGAGTTTACGGGACGTCTCCGACCGAAGAGGACGAGGAGAAGCACTCGGCTGCGGGTACGCCACACTTAAACTGTCATAACATTTATACATTTACACGTTTATATAAAGTCACGCTCCAAAAACTTGAGACGCTCTTGTTCAGCACCAACACTGACGTGAAATGGAGTGAAATGATGAAGCAGCTATTTTTACATGACATTTACAAGAAAATACATTTGCATGACCAGTAAAAATCTGATGACTGGAATAATCAGATAAACCAATAATGAGATGTGATTGTAGGTGTTTGTTTACATGCACAATAGGAAAGTCTGTGTCAGTGATTTTTAGAGAAAGACAAAATACAATTAAAAAAAAAAACCTCTTTCAATAATCAAAATGTTCTGTTTCATTTTTGCCTTTGCCACATTAGTTAATTTATTAATTGCATACTTTTCCCCGTCACAACCTGCACAGGTGTGAAATCAGATTACTCACATCAGGTGTTGTCATTTCCATAATCAGATAACTCCAGTAGTCAGATAACGATCAGATTTGTGATGTGTACAAGGGGAAAACTTAATGTGGCAAAGAAAAAAATCACAGAGGAAATTTTATTTTAAAATTCATAAAAAAATACAAAATTACTGATTTTCTGCCATGTACTAAATACTAAATATCTCAACTGAAAAGTCAAAGCGCCCCCTACAGGTCGGACGACTCATGGAACTAAAATGCAGTTAAGCAGTTAATTTTGTTAAAACATATGAAACTGTCATCACAGAAAAGCTTTAGGTTCAGAAAAGGTTTATAATTTTACTTCCTGTTTGTAATTGATGACATCACTGGGAAAAAACTCATCTAATGTCACAATTTGGGTTGTTTGACGAATACAAATATATACGAGAGCGACTTTATTTTGTTGAATTCAGGCTTAGAGGGGTAAAAAAAAAAAAAAAAAAATCTGTAAGTTATACATAAACTTTGACTGGATTGTGTATCCCTAGTGTGATGTCACTTCCTGTCATTTTCTACAGATTTTTAAACATTTTCACCACAAATACCTGCTCGATCGGTGTAAAACTATAATTTATCACTGGCACTTTAAACAAAGCGCGGCACAGTCAGGTTCTACATGTCAAATATACTGTATTTTTATTGTCTTGTGTTTCTACAGATTTTTTTTTATTCACTTTTCTAATTTGAAGCTTTTAATATTTACAGACGAGCAAGAGTTACACATAACAAACAAAAACAACCACTTTATCGTCACATCTAAACTAGATTTGTTTTGTTTTCTACAGCTTCATAATGTGACGGCGATATTTAATCGAGTACTTTTTGCAATGATTGTGTATTAAAATGACCCTAACACAAACCGTCCCGTTGCAGCATTCGCGGACGAGCTCCTGAAGGCGGAGCTTGAGCAGGCGCGACTCAACGAGGCCCGTAAGATCTCTGTGGTGAACGTGAACCCGACGAACATCCGCCCGCACAGCGACACGCCCGAGATCAGGAAGTACAAGAAGCGCTTCAACTCCGAGATCCTCTGCGCCGCGCTCTGGGGTCAGGACTAACTCAAGTCTTACAGTATAACAGTGTATACATGCAGTAATACTTTTATTGCAGTATTATCAGAACCATTCTCCTATTGTGCTGCACTTTGTTATTCAGATCAGCTTGTAATGTGTGTAATCAAAAACATGCCTTGAGTGAGAAATAAATGAGCTTGTTTTCCCACACTCTTTTTTTGATAAAATAATTGCCAAAAAAACAAGGTGTTAAACAAAAAATCTGTTTTTTGATTTTAAATGCACTTTCAGTTTATTCAAGCAATAATTAAACTGAAACATAAACATATATATATATATATATATATATATATATATATATATATATATATAATATTTTTTTTCTACAACATAGGCTTTTTAAATCTTTTTGTTTTTTTATACATTATTGGGTTTTTGTTTTTTTACATAAGCTTTTTAAATTTTTAGTTTTTTCTACATCGTTTTATTTTTCTATTTTTTTTTAAATCATACCACATAGCCTTTTTTTTATACCACAGGGTTTTTGAATGTTTTTGTTTTTTATACAACATAGTTTTTTCCATTTTTATACAAGATAAGATGTTTCCCTTTTTTAATACATTTTTTATACATTGTTTTACTTTTTTTTTTTTTTTTAAACATAAGCTTTTTCCATTTTTTACACATCTTTTTAAAAATTTTAATCGGCTCTTTTTTCAGCATACTTTAAAATATGTACTCAATATTAAAACGTTGCATATCTTCAAAATAATATTCACAACATTATTTTTATTACCCGCATAATTAAACTGCAGATCAATCTCCGCTAATGTTAAATCCATAGCTCTTTTTAACATGTTTCCTTGGCTGGTTGAGCCTGTGATAAGTGAACCGTGTGCGTCTCCTCAGGTGTCAATCTCCTGGTGGGAACGGAGAACGGGCTGATGCTGCTGGACCGAAGCGGACAAGGCAAAGTCTACAACCTCATCAACAGGAGACGCTTCCAGCAGATGGACGTCCTGGAGGGGCTCAACGTCCTCGTCACCATCTCAGGTGAACCGCAGAGACCGTAGGACCGCCACTGTCCGTGGGTCCCGAGCGACGCCGCAAATGCTCCCTTGAGGACAGAAGCCGCACGGCAAAACGTCTCAAAACAAAGGGCTCCTCATCTGTAACAACGCTCCACAATTAAACCCATCCTGGCAACACGATAATACATGCTTTTCACTATATTTTGGAGGAATAATGGTGACTAATTTGGACTAAACCGGAACTAAACCTGGACTAGATCAGGACTAAAAGAAAAACAGCTAGAACTGGACTAAACAAGATGTAAATAATAATAAAATAAGTGTGAACACATCCTCAAAAACGCCTGAAATGTGATAAATGCAAGATAGTGCCATAGTTTAATGCCGTACTGTGGAACATTCCAGGTAAAGCAATAGCATCTCTGAAGACGCAGGCGCGCTAACTGCTCTTTACACATTTTAAACACGACCTACAGCAGCTCTGTGTTTTTAAACCTGTTATTTACACTGGGATCTGTGTCTTTGCGTCCGATCAGAGCCACGCTGCGGGTTTCATGCTGCCGTCTATTGTGCCGTTTCTAGGGAAGAAGAACAAACTGCGCGTGTACTACCTGTCGTGGCTCCGGAACAGGATCCTCCACAACGACCCGGAGGTGGAGAAGAAACAGGGCTGGATCACCGTGGGCGAGCTGGAAGGATGCGTCCATTACAAAGTCGGTACGTGCGCTTCATGTGACGCTTCATCGTCTGTAACGGGCTAACGAGCGCTCAAGAGGACAGAACTGCTTTTATGTGTGTGCGGTATGATTGGTACGATACTTTATTATATTATAACACTGACGTAAAAGAGATGAAGTGCAGGAAGTTCTGGACCTTGGCTGAAGGTCATTTTCTCAAACTGGTCCATGTTCCCAACACCAGAAGATAAATGTTTCTTATATTCAAACTCTATACGTCAGTTCAATAGAAATGTGCTAAAACGTGACTTTAAATATGTTTGTCGATGTTTAAATATCTGACAAATGTGAAAGGACAAAGTGCAAATACCACTTTATACAACACAGGCTTTTTCAGTTGTTTTAGTTTTTTGCACAACATTGGTTTTTCCCCCAATTTTTCTATTCAACTTAAGCTTTTTCCATTTTTTTTTTCATACATCTTTTTTTTATTTTTTAAATCATGCAACATAAGCTTTTTCAATGTTTTTGTTTTTTATACAACATAGTTTTTTTCCACATGTTTATTCAACATAAGCTTTTTCCATTTTTATACATATTTTTTATTTTTCAGCATATTGTAAAATTTGCACTCAATATTAAAATGTTGCATATCTTCAAAATAATATTCACGATATTATTATTATTTTCGCTTCTAACACTAATGAACTGTGGCTCTTTTCGACAGTCAAATATGAGAGGATCAAATTCTTGGTGATCGCTCTGAAGAACGCGGTGGAGATTTACGCCTGGGCTCCAAAACCGTACCACAAGTTCATGGCCTTCAAGGTGAACGCACGCTCCGTATCTTTACATTCACCGTACGGCACCTAACGGTCATCATTCTGTGTGATTTCAGTCCTTCACCGAGCTGCAGCACCGCCCCCTGCTGGTCGACCTCACCGTGGAGGAGGGCCAGAGGTTAAAGGTCATCTACGGCTCCACCGTCGGTTTCCATGTGATCGACGTGGACTCGGGAAACCCCTACGACATCTACATCCCCTCGCACGTAAGAGCGCAGTCAAATTATGTCAAATGTGTGTGCGTTTTACCCGATCTGTCCGGTCGAAACAACAGAGCGAGTTCATTTTACCGTATTTTCTGGAGTATAAGTTACACCAGCCAAAAAATGCATAATAGAGAAGAAAAAAACGTATATAAGTTGCACTGGAGTATGAAATGCGGTTGCAAGTGTGAAAATAACAAATACTATCACTCGCTCCAGAGTATAAGTATATAAGTATAAGTATATAAGTATAAGTCGCACCCCGGGCAAAACTATGAAAAAAGGTGCAACTTATAGTCCGGAAAATACTGTAAACAGTTTGCGGCGGTCCAACAGGCGGTCCTTACTCACATACAGTATTACGATGTTACAAGAGCGTTTCGCAACTTTCAGAAGCCAGAGCCAGTTTTGCCAGTGTCACGCTAAAGCTACGAACAATTAGCATGCTAAAATCACATTTCCTGCTTTTTCCAGAGAATAAAACGCTCTGTAATTTGATTTAGAACAAACTCAGTGGTCTCATTTTGAATCTAAGAACTGTTTTTATGGCATATCTGGGCTGGGGCGAGACAGATTTGGCTCAACTAAATGGAAATAAAATGGGTACAGCCTCTTTAAAGATGGACAGCAGAATTTAAAGTGGGACTAAACTTTTCAAATAATGAGAAACTATTATTGTTTCTAACCCTCTGTTGTAAAGCCCTGCAAAAATGAATGGAATTGACCCAAGATGCTCATTCGAAGCTGAATAAAATGTTGACCTTTCCTGAATAATTTCATGGAGAGTTCACACACAAACATAGCATCAATATTGGGACTAAATTGGGACTAAACCAGGACATTGGCTCTGTTCTAGTCGTCCTCAGAGGTCTGAACTTGGACCTCGGATAGACGTTTTCTCAGAGTTTCTGCGCTCTGTCGGTCAAGTTGGACCGTAACGACTCAAATCAAACAATAACAATACAATAAAACCCAACAAGGAGCTCAAATCAACCAAGCTATGTCTCCTATTAAGTTAATGTATCAACTCAGACAGCGTGTGTACGTTATAAATCAACATTTCAATGTGAATTCCTGCTTTTGTCTTCATTAGCTCCGTGTAGACGTTAGCGACATTAGCACAACAATGCGTTTCCAACTGCAGAGGCTGAACAGCAGCGCAGGAGCTGCATTACAGACAGCAGGGGGCAGCAGAGAGCAACTAAAGGACAAACACTAGTACTATCAATATTGTAACTGTCAGATGTAAAACTTTATCCAAGAGGCGTGTTGGATTGTGTAACTCGGGTAAACTCGGGGTTCTGAAATGTCACCCGAGTTTCCAAGTAGGAATTCTGAGATGTGAGAGAGTTTTCCAGTGCGAATTTACAAGTCCGAACTCGAAAAATCCAACCTCCGAGAACGAGTGGAACAGCAAAAACCAGGACTAGATCAGAACCAAACCAAGTCGACATCAGGACCGTCTTAAAAAATACTTTCTGTTGTGTTTTTGTTTGTTTGTGGTTTTTGTTTGTTTGTGGTTTGTTGTTCGTTTCCAAATCAAGCCTTTTCTTCAGTTCTGAAATGGCGTTTGACATTTTCACTCTCTTTATCGCTAACACGCATCTTATTTGGCCGTCCAGATCCAGGGCCAGGTGACGCCGCACGCCATCGTGATCCTGCCGAAGACGGACGGGATGGAGATGCTGCTGTGCTACGAGGACGAGGGCGTTTACGTCAACACGTACGGCAGGATCACCAAAGACGTGGTGCTGCAGTGGGGGGAGATGCCCACCTCCGTCGGTACGTTTGGTTTACCACCACAGAACTGACGTAGAGCAGCTCCTCAGTACGCCCTGCGCTAAAGTCTGCGCAGTTTACACGTTTCCTGTTAGCGTAACGTAATGGACGTCTTACCGATAGGTATATAGGACTGACTGAAGGTTTTAAATTAAAGTAGGAGGACATTTATAGGTACAACACTGGGTAAATTGTATTGCATAAGAATGTCAAACAGTATCCAAAATATTCAGATTATATTATTTTGTAAACAAAAAAACGCCTGTTGATTGCCTTTTACAGAAAACCCTAGTGGCCATCAGGGAGAATTACACAGAGGCATAACAGAATAGCACATTTTTTAGGTTTATAATTTCACTTCCTGTTTGTAATTGATCACACTAGGAAATTGCCCAGCAAACACTGGGCAAAAAACTCATCTAATGTCACATTTTTTTATTTGACAAATTAAAATATATGAGAGTGACTTTGTTTTGTTGAATTAATGTTTTAAGGGGCAAAAAAGCTGTTTCTTTGTGTAAATTCTGCTTAAACTTTGACTGGAATCAGTCCCTGGTGTGATGTCACTTCCTGTCATTTTCTACAGATTTTTTAAAAAATGTCTCCACAAATACCTGCTCAATTGATGTAAAACTATAATTTTTATGTACGACAGGTATAAATACACCAAATAAAGTCAGAATTAGGAGTAAAAACCTGTCATTAGGCAGTTAAAGGTAAAACGCTACGGTTTCAAATAAAAATCAGTCAGGCACTTTATGTTTAAAAATAAATGGCAAACGTTACATATATTTGGGACATATAAATCTGAAAAATGAATAGAGGCTGGTTCAAATGTTGTGTTTAATTTTGTCGACTTATTAGAGACAAAACGATAACAATTGCAGAACGGCTTTTGGATAACTAAATATGACCGAAAAATTTCGCTTTTCAGCTTATATCCACTCGAACCAGATCATGGGTTGGGGCGAGAAGGCCATAGAGATCAGATCTGTGGAGACCGGACACCTCGACGGAGTCTTCATGCACAAACGAGCTCAGAGACTCAAGTTTCTGTCAGAGAGGAACGACAAAGTGAGTACCCGACGCTGAGGGTCAGACAAACGCCGGCAGACCTCTGTTTATACTGTTTGTGGTGTTTAAAACAACAAAAAACAAGTCAAAACCTCAGATGTATCGCACCTAAAGCAAACCGTTATTACCAAACAACATAAATACACTTTTATATCGTGACAGACGCGGGCTAAAGTAGAATAATGTGGCAAGATTACAGACGTAACAGTATCTCACTTGACTTTTTGTGTACGTTGTCCGCAAATATGAGGAAATATACTTCTTATCTGAAGGAGCACACGTTTTAGAATCATTTAATACTTTCACCGTAAAGGTTTTGTCACGTTACACGGTCAAATATATAGTTCGAGGAGGAGTTAGGGCGGTCAAAAGTATCAAAAATCTGATTCTAATTGATTCTTTTCTTTCTTACTTTAAAACATAAAACAGCAAAAATACAAAACGGGGCTAGTACAAGGAGAACAAAATATGTAAACATGAAAAATAAAGGAGAGAAGGCGTCCAATAAATGGTTAAAACACACAAAATCCAAAATAAAAGTTGGTCAAATTTGTCAATATTCAAGTGAAGTCTAAATGTTATTTTAATTGTTTTCATTTTCCGTATGTGTTTTTTCTAATTGTCTTTTCCTGCTGCCAAGAGTATGTTCTAAAAGTATCCATCTCTTGTGTCAGGAGTTTTGAAGCCCAGATACACAGTCTGTAGTTTTGTCCATTTCACTCCCAGTATTTCTGAGCCACAGCACAGTCCCAGAACACGTGAGGATGTCGTGAGTCTGTGAATAATGAGCACTTTGACATGGCGCTGTGAACAAACGGGTTGCACGCTTCCAACAGAATTCTGTCCAGACATGTGACTTTGTGCTCCACTAATCGATTCTAAAACTAGTCCTGAAACCAGATTGACATTTTTTTATTTAAACGTCACATGAACAGAACAAAATGTGACCCTTTAGAATCATCTTGAGCTCACATATTGTACAGCGAAAAAAGAAGATATATGTGAAAATGACTGAGGAAAAGGCCAGTTCGATACCACAAATATCACTGGTTTCATTTATGTTTCCAAGTGGTCTCGCACTGATTCTAAAATAGATCAAGATCATTCTAGAACCTACCCTCTTTACGAGCGTCTAGTTTTGATACTACACAAAAAATATCCAAATCGTCGCAATTTTTTGATTCTCCCAATGACCCGCAGTGACCCGCAATGACCCGCAGTGACCCGCAATGGTCGCCAGGGGTCGGGCTTCAAAAGTCAATGAGACGTTCTCCGTTTGTGTTAGTTTCATTTCTCGACTGTTTTCGCTTTAAAATATTTCTAGCGAGTTCCAGTGATACAAAATTATTATTATTAACGCTACGAAAAAACGGTCGGTGAGTCGGCGAGATATAAGACAAAAAAAAAGATTTAGCATCATTTTGACCAAATGCTGATATTTTGAGTCGGTCGGGTTACGGCAAACAGACATATTTTTTCGCTCTGCCTTATTTTGCGTTTAAAATTACAGCCTATTGTAAAGTAAATACCCTTTTTTCATTTTCATCGCGGCATCGAAATCTGTATCGAGTATCGAGCTTTTACTCAGTATCAAAACCATCACTTGTGGAATTAATAGTGTCTGAAAACGACTACTTCACGATTTAAAACTGAGCGCTTCTACTAAAAACCAAGCAATCTTTGGACCGTCAGCCTGATTCATATTGTGTTACGCTTCTTTCCTTCCCTGGCAGGTCTTCTTCGCCTCGGTGCGCTCCGGCGGCAGCAGTCAAGTGTTCTTCATGACCCTGAACAGGAGCTCGATGATGAACTGGTAACACGCCGTTCAGAGTTCAGACCCCGGCGCAAACCATCGGACAAACGGACAGACTTTCGGCGGCCGGACAGCGGACAGCGCGAGGAAGAGAGCGATCTTCTCCTCGGTTTCTTCTCGTTTTTTGTTTTTTTTTTCTCGGAGGAAGACGACAAGCTGCCGCAGGAAGAGTCGCGATCGTAGACGGGACGCTAGTCTGCGGGACCGCCCCTTTTAGCCCCTGGAGAACTTCTCTGTGTAGCTCACCGTAACGCCGCCGACGGTTCACGCCGAGAGGAGCGGCGGCCCGGGAGTCGCGACGCGGTCATGTCTCGCTTTGATTCTGTCCCCAATAAAACCGCCCGTGAGCGACGTAAAATCGTGAAACCGTTTTGATCAATAAAATCTACGCTTTAAAATAAAAAAATCTTGAACAATTTAGTTGGATAAATGAGTAACGCCCATTCATTCAACAGTTTCTGCCCCTTTAAATCTTTAATTAATGTTATTTTGGCCTACATTGAGCCCTTTTTAGTCCTGATGCGGTTTAGTTTGGAGTTTAGTCCCTGTTTTGTGCGTCGGTCGAGCAGCTGGATTCATGATCCATCGACAATCGAGGTAAAAACAACCGATTTTGTCCTATAAACGAGCTTAAGTACGAGCTGGTGACGTCGGCGTTAACGTGCACACGACGGCGTAGACCGCGCAATAAATGAAGACATAATTATGTCCAAGATACTGCAGGAATTTCTCCCGTAAAAGAATCTAAATGACACAATCGTTTGAGAAATAAAAATGAATTGCGCCCCCTTTAGTTTGCTCAATTAATCTTTAAACCGTCACGAAGTCGTGTCTTTGATGGAGGGTTTTTTGACTCGTGGGTTTTAGCTTCTTGTTTAAGGAATTGGTATGGGTTTTTTTGTTCTTTCAGGTTTAATTTATCAAACAAATGTGAAATCTCTGTCAAGTTAACAAACACAAAATTTCCCCTTACAACTTTATTTGAAACTTTTACAACAATTTATATTTTTAATCAGCTCTTTTTGTAGTATTTTTCACCATAAACGCTGAACTCGATGTTAAAATGTTGCGTATTTTCAACAACACTCACGATATTGTCTATTGCTCATCTCTAATAAGACTTCCACTAGGATTATAGGACTTTTCACCCTTCAAATATGGAATATTCAGTTTGGAATTGGTCATTTCTGTGTCAGCGATTTTACATTTTCCAGTCATTTTCCAACTTTTCCTCACAAACGACATCGTAACTGCTGTGAAACAATGCTAAATACGACCAAAACAATGATCGGATGGACATATGAACCTGTTGTGTGCACTTTAACAGTTCCTCGACCGTTTCCCCGGCGCCGAGAACATTTAAACGCACAAAACAACAACTGAAACTCCAGATTTGCTCCGGTCGAGTCGCGTTTGTATCACACAAGGCGCTCGCGTGTGTAGCTTTAGCTCGCGTGTGTGTAGCTTTAGCTGACGCATGTGTAGCTTTAGCTTGTGCGTGTTAGCTTTAGCTGCCGCACGTGTAGCTTTAGCTCGCGCGTGTTAGCTTTTAGCTGGCGTGTGTAGCTTTAGCTCGCGCTCCTCTCGGCGTGAACCCGCTCCATCGTGCGCCGCCGCTCCCGCTGCTCGACAATTTTACATCTCACGTTCGAGCAGGAGCTTCCGGACGGCTGTAGAGAGTTTTAACTGTGGTTTTTCGCCAGCGGCACGGCGCATTTTCACCCGGAGACGGCGGCGACGGGTTCGGTTTTTGACGTTTTTTGAAGCACTTTTAGTTCAGATTCACTGCTCAAAAATGTAAATAATCACTGCTGTTAATGACTGAATTTACGATAATAATGGAAAAGAGGAGTCAACTGGTCCGGCTCAGTGTATATTCGTTTCGGTTTGAAGCTAGCGCTACCTTGTGTTTCGATTAGACCGGCCGAAGTTTGCTCGCTAACACTTCGTCACGGGAAATACCTTAGTTTTAGCAATCGATTATTTCATTACAGACAATTATAGAGCCTGAAATCTCAGTCGCTGGGTAACGCAGGTATGTTTTTATGTTTTAGGTCGTGACGTTTTATAACGAAGTGGTTGAACATAGATGTGTTTTCATATTACGTGAGGATTTAAATGCGGTAAAAGTTTAAACGGCAAAAACGAGCTACGACGAAACACATTTCGAGAAGCGCCAAACGCTATTTTGAGTAGTTTTTTTGTGGTTTTTGTCACTTTTGAGCACAACCGACGTAGCTTAGCAAGTCGTGCAAATTACGCCCCGAAAACACGTCCAGTTGGCCAATGAGAAAACAAAGGGGGCAGGACTTCAGCGCTCTTTGGCTCCTCTCATTGGCGGTTTCGCTTCTCGTTGCCGTGCCATAGAACTACATGCTCTGTGCGTTTGGTCACTTGTTTGTAGGAAACAAAAATGACAACAACGACGAGCATATGCAAATTTGGGGTGATTTTAACGTAATAAAGTTGTGCTATGTCACTTTTCTGGTGGGTTTTTGTCTCCATGGAGATGCGATTGCCTCGAATGTTCCACAGCGAAGCCTTAAACATTTACTACATTACACGTGTTTTATTAGCGAAAGGTTAAAGTGCGTTCGCATTGTTTGCCGCCGTGGAGATCGCACTTCAATGCCGTACTGTGGAACATTCCTGCCAAGGCGACGGCATCGCCACGGAGACGAGCAGGTGCTGGACGCTCAAGCGGAACAGTGACACAGTGCACCTTTAGCATCTGAATTAGCATAATGTACTTTTGCCATAAAACAACAAAAATTAGACATATTTAGATTCTGTGTAAAACGAGTGCGACTTCCTCCTTTTTGTTAAACGCCTTTTATCAAATCTGGACCGTCACATGATCAAAACGCACCTTCTGTTGATGTTTACAGTTACTCATATTATTGTAACTAGAAAACTGGATGTTTTTGTTGTGCTTTTTGCTTTGAGCAATTCCACTTCATGTAACGCTTCCTTTTATCGTTCATAAATCTGAATTACACACTGCAGAAGACAATATCAAGGTCAGGCGGGCCAACGTTTACGCCACCTGCTGGTCACGACATGTATTTGCCTAAAACGTTCCGCAGCGCAGCATTAAACTCGTACTGTCCGGCGTTTATTTAACTCCAGGCGTTTTTGTCGTTACTGAGACAAACGCTTTGCCGCCGCTACAGATCTGACCCGCGACCTGGCCCAGTGGCACACCCCCTCCTCGTTGCCATGGAGATACCGTAGACACGTTTAATGCCGTGCTGCGGATTGTACGAGGAAAGCAGATAGTTATAACATCTGCACCAGTAAAAGTGACGGATTGAGAGCGTTTCACTTGAAAACGAGCTTGATATTGTTTCTTTTTTAAAGTTTTTTTTTTTTTGCAGTGCATGCGCCACTTTGAAGCCTTTTACATAGGAGTGACGTCAGAAGGTCTGTTTGACTGAGAATACGATGAAAAGATATATATAGTATATACTGTACGACTACTGAGGACATCCTTCTGGTCATTTTAGCGAAAGACAAAAAATACCGTTACTTATTACGAGGAAACTTAGACGTCTTTCTACAGAATAGAGAAAATAGCTATAAAGATTTCGTAAAAAAACAAAAAAATTACAATGTTTTTATCGTGGTATTATTTGTAATTCAATTTTTGTATCCAGACTGTGAACGTATGTCGAATGTGGACGCGTGCGTCGGTGTGCGTGCGTGCGTCAGTGTGTGTGGGCGTGACCGCGGAGGCGTGCACGTGGCGGCGGTGTGCATGTGTGCGTGACGTGCATGAGCGTGTCTGTTTTCACTTTTGTCCAAAAATCACTGGAGCCGAGTCTCGACCTGGCGACGCACATCTGTGGAAATGTGATGGAAATACAACAATAAATGTCCTCTCCTTGTACAGCACGCCACGCGCTCCGTCTCCTTCTTTCATATACGATTACACGGCCTCTGGAGCCTAGCAACAACACACGCTATGGATTAATACACATCATAAAGCTCAAATATACAATATGATTCACCAATGAACCTGAGGCCGTTTACTCAAACTACAGTTTCAACCATCACCACAAGAGGGCGTAGCGTACCAACACCATGGCCTTGGCTTTGAGTAAAGGTATTTCAGTAAAGTACCACTTAAAACTGGGTATTTTACATTATTCATATAAAAATCACAAAAATATGACCCTATAATCTTTAAAATAGACAACACTTCACCTGTTGGAACCCTTCTTGAAAGAGTATATAGTCTTTACTGAAATACCTGAAGGTTAAAGTAAATCCATGTCCGGGCCATGGTGTTGGTTCGGTGCGCCCTCTTGTGGCGATTGGTGAAACTGAAGTTTGACATGTTCATTTGTGAATCATATTTGTCATCTGATTTGACATTATTATGGTCCACAAATGGCTTTTTGAGTTAAACATATGATGTATACTAATCAATGTTTTACAATAAGCTTATTATAAATATCAGTTTGATAAGTTAGAGTTATAAAGAATATTCTACATGTTAGTTTTATAGTGAGTATAATTTAGCTCAGTGTTTTTTTAATGAGGTTAAACATTTATCAATTATCATGCACATTATTGTATATAGCATTTTGCACATACATAACATCACCAAAAAGCATTAATATTATTTATACTTTTGTTAGCAGTTGGTCATTGGGGTTTAGACTTAAATAACATAAAGAACATGTACTTAATAGAATATAATTTTAATATTTACAAATGTTTTAACTTTATATTTAATATTCTCATCCATTCATCTGTTTCACGTGCTTTTAAGTAAAAATTGTAGATTAATATACAGTTTAACAGAAAATTGGAATAAAATGAACTACAGTTTCTATGTTTTTTGTTGCTGTGTATTTTTGATATTTTATTTGTTATTTGTAGCTTTAACATTCTGTAATGTGATGATGTCATACTTCCAGAGCCAAATTTTCATATTGACAACATTGTACATTCCTTTTAAAATCAAGCAATCACAAATGTTGAACCCTGCAACTCACCACATGTCACGTGCCCATCAGTATGAAATATTACACACTCACAGAATAATGTGACGTCATATGAAACCCTGCAGTGACGTCATATTTTAAGAGGAGGTTATTATTATGTATTATTATTGACGCAGACTAAAGATAAAGATAAAAGCATTGAATGTCTGTCACTTCTTCATCTTGCCCTGGGCCGCTTCATATGGTAAACAAATAAACACCAAAGCAATGGAAGGAGTTCTTTTACGGACTACGACAGTCTGAGGACTACGAAAAGTCTGAGGAATAAAGTCTGGCGGTAATGCAACAATTGGATGCCAACCGCCATAAAACAACAACAACAACAACAACAACAACAACAACAAATAAACACGTGCCCGGTGTGGCCCCCCTGTCCGGTGTGGCCCCCCGTGCTCCGCGTGCCCCGCGCTTTAGCACATCCTCAGGCCGTGTTCAGGTGGTTATTTTTAGTGAATAGAAAGTGCTGGTGAGGCGGGTTGCCATGTATGCCCTGGACCTGGCATCCCTTTCTGCCAAGCTCCCACCGGAAGCACATAAACCTGCGCAGCGGCCGCTTCCGGTTACGGATGCTGCAGTGAAGTTGGCCGCGCATGCGCACTCTCGGTCCTCTTTTTCTTGGAAGGTAAGTGTGGCATGGCGCGTGTTTGTGCCTCGGGGGGGAAACTCTTCACGTTGCGGTGTCTCGCTGCTTCTGAACCGTGTGCGGAGCAGGAGCGGCGCGTCGTGGGGCCCCGGGACCGGGTCTGCGCGGCCCCGGGACGCGGCGGGGCTGGGTGTGGGAGCTGTGCGGAGTCAGGCGGATTGAGAGCGCCGTGCGGCCTTTGGCGACGCGCGCAGGGAAAGCGGCTTGTCACTGCCGCGGCCGCGATAAAAGCTGCACTTTCACCCGGCGAGTTTCCCTTTGCAACCGCGACTGAACGTCACACTCGCCGCTGCTTCAGTCATTCAACTTGTGATCGCGGCGGTGCAGACAAAGTGACCCGCAGTGAGCGGCCGCCTGCTACAATCACGCATAAAACACTGTTGCGGTGGTAAATAAACGCGTGTTCTCCGTGGCACCGGAGCACGTCTGACCACACCGCCGTAAACGCCTCGCTGCTCCCGCAGAATGTCCCGTAGTGTCCGTGTGTGCGTGAGCCGCGGAGCATGTGTGGTTATTGTTAGCCGCTATGTCCCGTTATTTGGCACTTTGCTGCGTAAACTACGCACGGCTCGTTTCTGCGGCTCTTTCGCCCGTTCACGCCGCGTCTTGTCCCGTTCACGGCTGAACTATTGACGTGACGCGCGAGCCCGTCCCCCGCGCGGCGCTTTGACCCGCGGCGTCCGTGAAAATGCACTTTTATGACGCGGTGAAGTTGTGTCTGGCTCGCGCTCGCGCGGTCGTGAATGGCAGCGCTGCGCAGCCTCGTGCTCAGAGCCGCTTCACGCGCTCGCGGGGGTCGCGGCGCGCGCGCTGACAGATCGGGTCACGACAGTCGGCGCGCGGCTTTGGCGCCGTAACCGCGGGAATCTGCGGGTTTAACCGCAAATCCTGGCCACGTGCTTGCGGTGCAGCTGCGGGACTGTGACATGTCGACCAGGGGTGTCACGTTCTGTCGGTTAATCGATCATCGTGACTACGAAGTAGGAAAGTGACGTGACAATTTTCAAAGCAATTAAATCTATTAAAAATATGTAAATAACATAATCTAAATGTAAATAACTATTTTTTTCTGTCTGTTTTTGTCATAATGGACTTTATTTTGTTTTCCAGAAAGTTCTATTTTGTAAAGCTGCTTAACTCTAGTCGTGACATGTTTTTCTTACAATTGTGACACTAAAATGTGACGTTTCATAATAAATTCAGCTTCATATACAATGACTTCATGGTTTAATCTTCTTCAGACGTTTAAGAGCAGTTTCCCATTCAAAAGATTGTTATGAAGTTAATTGGATCTTAACGATGTCACGATATTAACCTTTTGTGACAACACAAAACAGAGACTGCGACAGTGGAATATCTTTAATTTCTTTAGTTTAACGAGTCACTGTTCCTGAAGTCTGTGACCGGCTTTACCAAATCAAACTTTCTGAAATACAGAATAGTCGTTCATTTATCACTATAAATAACATTTCTCTGCCCCTGTAGATCATTAAACACATTTGTATCTTACACTACAGCTATTAAGTTCTATATGTCACTTATTGCCCCTGTTCAATCTCTAAACCGTAACTTTTTGAACAGTGTTATGTCTTTTTATACTTTTTAAGACAATACAGCAATCTCAATAGTATTTGTCAGTGAGTCGATTGTTTACTTTGTTTTAGACTATGGAAGGCTGCCATAGTCTCCTTTTTATTCACGGGAAACGCCGCAGAATTACAATTTGTACACGTTTCCTTGATCTTGCTGCTATTAATCTATATTTTCATTATAGCTAATGGCACTATAATTGCACTACACTAATTATAATACAAGCCCAAAGACGGCGGCTTTATTGACTCAAAAGAATGGATATTATAGATAATATTTGAAGATTGCTAATGCTCTGACTTAGTAAATATGTGTTTATTTGGAAGGAAATGTATTTTTTTTTAAAGTAAACTACTAAAATAATCATTGGCTGCTTTATATATTATTCATGTGTTTTATGGAACTGCACTGTCAAATAAACCAGTTTAATCTCGAATGTTTTTTTCTCGTGTTCTTACAATGTGACTGACTCGTTTAATCGTTTTCCGCGCAGCGCCTAAGACCAAAAGCATCATGGCAGACCCCGATCTCGAGTTCACCACCGTCGAGTCCGGCGCCTCCGCCACGTACCCCCAGCAGTGCTCCGCCCTGCGCAAGAACGGCTTCGTGGTGCTCAAGGGACGTCCCTGCAAGATCGTAGAGATGTCCACCTCCAAGACCGGCAAGCACGGCCACGCCAAGGTACGGACTCGAGAGGCGGGGCACATCCGGCCACGCCTTGAACAGTTCACTTCGTTAACATGCGGAGATAATTATAATGCTATTAATACTGTTTTTGTAGCTGTGAACTTCAATTGTACTAAAAATAATTGTCTTTTTCAGTGGCTTTTTGCATTTTTTTTTCAGTTTAATGTACCGTATTTTCCATAGTAGAAAAAGGTTCAGTTGTAGTCATCTGGACTCAGTTAGAAAAAATAGACGTTTCGACTCTCATCCAAGAGTCATTGTCAATAAAAGAATTTAGATCGAGAACTCCGATATTAATACTGTTCTGTGGTAAGACCCGCCCATTGGGCGGAGCTTTCCTGAAGTAGAAAGAGTTGTTTGTTTCAACAGAAACTCCCCCCTTGTATCTACCGAGCTAGCCTATTCAGAATCTTAATGGGCTATTAGAAACCTCTTTGTCTTTGTGAGACCCTGACTCAACCACCCTGAGTACCTGATTAGCATCTGAATGTCCTTTACCTTTCCAGGGGTTCAGTAACCCATTATAAATAACAGGAAGATTAAACCTTAGCCCTCCATTTCTGTTTAAAGAAGGTCTTTCTTTTTTAACAAAAATAGCTTCCTTGACTCCTCTTTCAAACCATCTTTTCTCCCTGCTTAAAACCTTCACCTCACCGTCTTCAAACGAGTGATTAGAGGCTTCAAGATGGAGATGCACGGCGCTCTGAGGTCCTGAACTAGTATTTCTTCTGTGCTGATAAAGCCTCTTGTGTAGAGGCTGTTTCGTCTCACCTATGTAACGTTCTTTACAACTTTCTTCACTGCATTGGATCGAGTAAACTACAGTGCTCTGTTTTTGAGTCGGCAACTTGTCCTTTGGGTGAACCAGTTTATGTCTTAAAGTGTTTCCTGGTTTAAAATAAACAGGGACTTCGTGTTGTCTAAAAATTCTCTGCAGTTTTTCCGACAGGCCAGACACATAAGGGATAGAGACACCCTTCCTTCTCTGTTCAGTTTCCCTTTTGTCCTGCTTCTTGGTTCTCTTCACTCTGTTGAGGGCCGCTTACGTATTTACGTACATACGTATTTTCCAGAGTATAAGTCGCACCAGCCAAAAAATGGATAATAGAGAAGAAAGTCGTTTTTGGGGGGAAATTTTTTTGATAAAATCCAAGACAAGAACAGACATTTAATCTTGAAATGCAGTTTAAAATAATAACAGATGAGAGAACATGGTGAATAGGTGTACGTATGCTAACGCTAACACCTTCAGCTACATGAGGCACAGACAGAACTGTGGTAAGTGTCTGGTATGTTAACGTAACATATGAACAGTTATTCAGATAACTATAGCATAAAGAACATGCTAACAAGTTTACCAAAGCATCAGTTTTACCCCAAATCACTAAATCCATTGAATTCTTCTTCCTCTGTGTCACTTCTAAACAACTCCACAAACTCCAGAGGAAGAGGAAGAGCAGATTCTTCTTCTGCGTCGCTTAGAGCCTAGAGCGCCCTCTTGTGGTTGTCATGTGTGAAAATAATGAATGATATCACCTAAGTCGCACCACGGCAAAAACCATGATAAAAGGTGTGACTTATAGTCCGGAAAATACGGTAATGATTATTTTGACAAAACACACTCTCAAAGACAAAAGTGCGCCTAGGTTGAAACGTGAGCTATATTCTTTATATTATCGTGTAAATGTGTAGCCGCTGCCCCGCCCTTCGTCGCTCACATGTCTTTCTTGCGCCTCCTGCAGGTGAACATGGTTGGCATCGACATCTTCACCAACAAGAAGTATGAGGACATGTGCCCCTCCACCCACAACATGGACGTCCCCAACATCAAGAGGAACGATTACCAGGTACGACGGGCCCTTTAAAGCCGCTCGCTCGGGGGCCTAATGACATCACGTGTCGTTATTCGACGGATACGAGGCAAACGAGATTAAAAGACACGCTCAAGGACTGGAATCGGAGTTAAAAGGGGCAACATACAATCAAGAATGAATGAATAATTTTAATAATAACAATTTATTGATAATTATGTTTTTTAAAAATGCATTTAAAGTTTTAAATGCTGACAATGATAATAAATTTAAAAATGCAGACTATAATAAAATAAAAAAAATCAAAGGGCATGCATACAATTTAGAATTTCCAAATAAAATGGACTTTGTCTGATTCTATACAGTCATTAATATATATACAATTTTTAAAATAATGTTTATCAGATGTGGCTGATAAACGCGTGTCTTCTTTGCATTTAAACAAGCGCAGAGTTCAACTGCAGGAATGTGCCTCTTTGTATCGATGCTTTAGTGTGACCAGAAAGAGACAGACCCTGGTCACTGCGCCGGTCAGGGGGTCGGGCTGGTCAGGGGGTCGGGCTGGTCAGGGGGTCGGGCTGGTCAGAGGGTCAGCTGCACATCCATCCACACAAAGTCGTGTTTGCTGAAGCTCTGGTCAAACACTGCCCACAGGCACATTCACCTTTTATAACCCTAACCCTGTCTTCAGGCAGGTTTGGGCCAGGTGCGTCCTAAAATAAATAACTTATGTCTGAAATGGTGTATAATTTTTAATATTAGACCCGGAGCAAAACGGACCTGTTACAAAATAATCCAACATTTTCTGTCATGGCTGTTTTGTATTGTTTGACTTTCTTAAATGTCTCGTCTCAGATGGATCTATGCTCTAACTCTTGTACATTTTATTTATAACAAAGAAGATCTCACTAAATTAACTTAATTTAAACTGCTTGACTAGAGTTAATGCTCTTTATGATCAAATGTGAGCTTTGAAAAGAGCTAAATTAAACAATATTTTCATAAACATAATGTGATTGCCAGTGGTTTAAGGCGTAACATCCATGTTTGGTTTACGTCTCGACCTCGAGCGTTTGCTGAATGTCTCTACCTTCTCTCCCCATTTCACACTACTGCCCCGTCCAAAGAAAAGCCAGAAGATTGTATTAGTTTTTTTAAAATATATTGTCAGTTTTGTCTGCATGGCTTTTCCAGTGCTGTTTCTGACGGAGGAACGCGTTTGTTTCTCAGGTCGTCAACATCAACGAAGGCTTCATGTCCCTGATGAACGACAACGGCGACATCAGAGAGGACCTGCGCGTCCCCGACAACGAAGTGGGCAGAGAGATCGAGTCAAAGTTCACCAATTCAGAGGAGTTCATGGTAATTTAAGCGTGTGCATATTCTGTCTTCGGCTTTGACGCTGCCTTTTTAGAGCTTTCCGAACCTGCTGAAGGCCGTCATTTTAGATCTTGTATCGTCTCCTAAAGTTTCTTTGCTTTTGGAATATTCATAGCATTTAAAGAAACTATGGACTTTTTTTATGAATGTATTAAGTTAAGTAAGTTTAAAGCTTAACTGAAGCATTCCTGTAGTTACAAAAGCCACTTGCATTGAATTGACTACCGTATTTTCCGGAGTATAAGTCACACCAGCCAAAAAATGCATAATAGAGAATAAAAAACCATACAAGTCGCACTGGAGTATGAAATGCGGTTGCAAGTGTGAAAATAACAAATAATATCACATAAGTCGCTCCGGAGTATAAATGTATATAAGTTTGTTTTTTTACTTTGTTTGGCAGTCGCAGGCTTAAATTAAGAGACTTTGACACAGATTTGACTTCAATAAATAAATAAAAATGCATGACAAGGCTCAAATTGCTGTAACGTTGTTGTTTACTTCACAAATCAACTTTTCCTTTCATTAAATCGATCCAATGTGTGTTCTCTGCTCTTAATTTCTCGCATGTTAATGATTGCCTGAACGTACATCCGCCTCTTACGCTTCATGGAAAGAACATGCCAAATATAATAAAGTTTACACGTAAACTTCGATTGAGCTGAGTTTTCTCTTCTTCTCGTCGCAGGTCACCGTGATCTGTGCCATGGGGGAGGAGTGCGCCATCGCCACCAAGGTGATGGCCAGCAGCAAATAAAGCGGGGCGGCCCTTTTTCAGTGACGACACGTTTTCCCGCCGCCCGCGCGCAACGAGCACCGCCCACGACCAGTTTCCGCATTCTCATTGGTTCTCCTGTAACCAAAAGAAGCCGCCGGCCTTTTTTTTCAAACGAACCTTCGACTCGTTCTGTGGTTCATCGACTCATACGATGCTTTTTCTCCTCCCCTTTTCTTTTCCCTCTCTCTCTCTCCCCCCTCCCACAGTTTTAATTTAATTTCCACCGCAGCTTGCCGTGTAGCCCTCTGACCTTTATCACTATAAGGTTTTGTTGGTAACTTTATATAAAACAACTTGGAAAAAAAAAATACCCATTTCGCTCATTCCTGCTTCGGTTGTTTTTCTTTTTCTTTTCCTTTTTCGCCGTCTCGAGTGTCGTCGTTCACATTCCTGATCGTCAACCACCACCGGGATTCAGCTTTTGTATGATTATTATCTTTTAGACAGCCTTGAGTGGGGAGGGCGGGGCCGGGGGGGAGGAAACTGGGGGTGTCACGAGTTGTTTTAAAAGCGATAAGGGAGAGTTCTTTTTTCCCGGTAGGTAAAATAAATTTAGCCGCCGTTTTTGCTCCCAGCTCGACGGTGCGGACCCCCCCCCAAAGCATGTTTTAAAGCTCTAAATATATCAAACTATAGAACAAACTGCTCCGGGTGATGCCGAGCTCTCGTCTGTACAGCGGGAGTTCAAATCCCCCAAACACACACAAAAAAAAAACCTACAAAAGTGTTTTTCTTGGTGCGAGTGAGGATTGGCGTGGGCCTCCTGTAACGTGAGGGTGGGCGGGGCTGGGTGGGGCGGGGTGAGGCCAGTTTGCAGTGAGGTGTGTGTCATGACATTAAGCTTTTTTTTTTCTTTCTTTTTTTCTGTTTCGGAGGGATTCGATCAGGAAAAGGGGGGGAGGGCGATAAGGGTTGCAAACGTTCTTTTTGTTCACTCGAGGCCTTTGTCACCTGACTGGAGATGGCAAAATAAAATGTTAAACAAATGGACAAAAACTGCAAAATATGTCTCGTCTGCCTTTTTGTCAACGTTTCGCCGGGCTCTGTGACGTGGAAGTGGTCGTTTTGTGTCAAAAGTGGGTGTATTATGCGGGAAATGACCTTCAAAATGAGATATTTGGGAAGTCTTGGGTCTAGTGCTGCACAATTGAAACGCGTAGCTATAGAATAAGGTTTGTTTAAATTGTTTCTTATTCATACTAGCACTGAAAATATGAAAGGGAAAAATGTTTGCATTGGAGTAAACACAATCTAAAATTCTGCAGAACTATCAGTAGACTTGGGATGGGTTTTCTGAACTATGAAAGGCTTACTCACACAGCCTTATTAACCTGCTTTATGTTGCTCCAGCATGTTCTGATTCTGTGGAAACCTCTCTTGCAACATTCCAGGGCGCGGCCAACCCAAACCCACAAGCCCATGATGGTGTGAATCATAACTGCACTCAAAAGATCACAATGGAAAGAAGTCTGGACTGGGCAGAGGTGACGCACACACCGGGGGGCACACAGGGAGAGAGCCGCGGTGTGTGTTTATAACGCGCTTTGTCAATGGTTAACCGGGCTCAGCAGGTTCATTATCAGTGAGGTGTTGGTCTACATCTGCCCTTTGGACTCATTACAGCCGCTGACCGCTGCTAAACGCCGCGCGCTCATTGTCAAACCCGGTTGTGCGAAAAGTCTTAAAATTTACACACAAAAATTAAACTTTGAGCAAAAGCAGTGTAACGTATGGTCTGACTACGTTTATTGTGTGTTTTAATAAATATTTTAATTGTCATAGAAGTGTGGAACTATTTCTGGCCGTGCGTAACCAAATAAGGAAGATGCGGCGCCAGTAACGCACCTGCGTCACGTCCGGTCTGTCTCTTTCTCCTTCCTGCGCTCGTCATGGCACCGGTGAGAGTTCGCGCTCACCGCTAAAATCCTGCAAATATTGATGTTTAAACTGCACATGTCTTTATATTTTACGTGTTGTATGAAGTTACAAGACGAGCGGTTAATGGTTGATTAAAAATATAAAGGGAATTGATATGTTAAATTGTAGAAAACGCATGAAGTTAGCATAGTTAGCATTAGCACGAAGTCTTGACGTTTGCTTTACACGTGTTCCATTCATTTAAACTTCATTAGGTTTGGATAATGCGTGATAGAAAAAACTGTTGCTATTGACATTTTTCATTTTAAACTGCAGGTAAAAAGTCAAGCATAGGCGATTAGATGTTACTTGAGTCTCAATTAAAGCTTAATTGCGCAGACTGAGTTAAGAAATTCCTGATTAAATTGTAAATTAAATCTTTGACAGATTAAAACGCAGAAGAGGCCTGTTGTTGGCAAAAGGTCCAGAAAGGGTGCCCAGTGGAAGTTCACCCTGGACCTGACCCATCCAGTGGAAGACGGCATCCTGGACTCCTCCAACTTTGTACGTATTTATGTCAAATCACATGTTTAATCTTTGATTCTTTATTGATCTTGAATTCTGTTTCTTAACATCAGGTTTTGGCATTTATTTGGATTAAAAGAGATGTGTACAAATATAAATTTTAGGATCTTAACCTCAAAAACACTGTCTCTAAACTGATCTTAGACTAAAGTCAATTTGATTTAAGAGCCCTCTAAAACCTTAAAACTAACTTTGACTGCTCTGTTAAACCCTGACGGTCATGGAAAAGCCAAAAACACAATGCCAAACCCTGATTAACATGAAAGAAATGCACAGGTGACGTGATCGCTGTGGCTAACTCCGTGTCGGTCTAGGGTTCTCTTCCCTAGCGCCAGGACTAGGGTTCCCTTCCCTAGTGGTCACTGTGCTCTGTCCAATAGGAAACATTCCTCAAAGAGAGGATCAAGGTGAACGGAAAGACGGGGAACCTGGGAAACGTGGTCCAGGTCGGCCGCATGAAGAACAAGATCAACGTCACGTCCGAGAAGCAGTTCTCTAAAAGGTGATGAGGAATATCCACCATCAAAAACTACTCAAACAAATCGCCGTCAAGTTGAATGTCTTTTTGAAACGTTAGAGCAACTGTTGATTAAATACTGGTGCTTATAGTTGGCCGTATTGTCCTAAATGTCATCGTCTATTGTCCGTATTCTCTGCTACTTTATGATGCAGCCTTTTAATTCCTCGTGTGCTGCAGGTACCTGAAATATCTGACCAAGAAGTACCTAAAGAAGAACAACCTGCGCGACTGGCTGCGTGTGGTGGCGTCCGACAAAGAGACGTACGAGCTGAGATACTTCCAGATCAGCCAAGACGACGAGGAGTCCGAGGCCGACGAGTGAAGCGCAAGCGATGAATAAAAAACGAGAAAATCCAACTTCATATGTCCTGCCATTTATTCTGTAGTGTCGAAGGCGGCCAGTAGAGGGAGCCAGACCCACAACAGAACTTCTGTTTTAATTATGAGTTAAAATAAGGTTTATAATTGCTCTGTGTGTAAAACCTCACCATTCTCAAATTTGAAGTTACGTGGATTTATAGTTGCTTTAGCTTATACTACATTTATATATATTTTATGCTAAACAAATGTCTTAAGTGGTGTGTAAGGAAACATTTGAATATGGAAATGTTTGAAATATGAAAATACTTGATCAGAACTGGTTGAACTAATGGGTTATTTATACATTTTGAGTCTGAAATGCAGAGTCAGATGTCTATAACTGTCTGCACAAGGGTAAACATGTTATTACACATGTTGTTACTTGATGCTGTGTATGAACCAATCGATGAGCCATAAATAAAGAGCCACGATCACGGCTGAAGCCCGCGTGCAGCTCCTGTGTCTGATCTGGAGCAGGTCCACGTGTTCATCTGGTGCTGATGAACTGTGAGCCACTGGAATGCACCTTCAGCAGCAGAGGAGGGAGGGAGATGGCACTGCAGAACAGCCTGTAACACGATTACATGTACAGTAGTGTGCAAGAAAACAAACATATTTACTGTTTTATTCACTGATGATGGTAATGAAGCTGTTTCTGATGAACAGTTTGTCTCGGAGTAAATTGGTGTTATTTTCATTTTGTTTTAACGATATTCAAGCTAAAAAATCATCTTAGGGTTCATTTTTGGGTTCTGGATTTTAAAAAGTGATATATTAGTACAGTCAAACCTCTTCTCTGCACGTTTACTCTTCACGTTGAGTTGACGTGTGTTTAGTCGTAATCTGGAGTCATGTGATCCTCAGAGTCGGGTTTCCCAGAGCCAGTTACACGACCAATCAGAATCCTCCAGAGCGGTTTGATGGAACAGACACGCCCCCTCTGTCTTTAGGACTCTTTAAACGTGTCTGAACAACATCAAACTGGACTCAAGTGTTTAAGTCAAGATGTAGCTTCTATCATTTACTTGTATTATACCGTTGGACCATTGGTCCAATGCATGGCCGGTTAGCTCAGTTGGTTAGAGCGTGGTGCTAATAACGCCAAGGTCGCGGGTTCGATCCCCGTACTGGCCACTCGGTTTTTGTAGATTATTTAGTAAAGATGTTTTTCCAAAGTCTAACTAAACTTGGCCAAACAACTAAGCCAAGAAACAACATGGACATATACATTCTACTTCTTTATGATTACAAGTACATGAAGCGCTAAATTACATAGACTACTTTACAATCTCTTATTTTTATGTCGGTGTAATCCCTCATTCGTCCAGGCGTGTTCCATAGTAGAAAAAGCTTCAGTTGTAGTCATCTGGACTCAGTTTGAAAAAATAGACGTTTCGACTCTCATCCAAGAGTCATTGTCAATAAAATAATTTAGGTCGAGAACTCCGATATTAATACTGTTCTGTGGTAAGACCCGCCCATTGGGAGGAGCCTTCCTGAAGTAGAAAGAGTTGTTTGTTTCAACAGAAACTTCCCCCTTGTATCTACCGAGCTAGCCTATTCAGAATCTTAATGGGCTATTAGAATCCTCTTTGTCTTTGTGAGACCCTGGCTCAACCACCCTGAGTACCTGATTAGCATCTAAATGTTATTTGTTATTTATAATGGGTTACTGAACCCCTGGAAAGGTAGAGGACCAGGACAAGGACACTTAGATGCTAATCAGGTACTCAGGGTGGTTGAGCCAGGGTCTCACAAAGACAAAGAGGTTTCTAATAGCCCATTAAGATTCTGAATAGGCTAGCTCGGTAGATACAAGGGGGAGTTTCTGTTGAAACAAACAACTCTTTCTACTTCAGGAAGGCTCCGCCCAATGGGCGGGTCTTACCACAGAACAGTATTAATATCGGAGTTCTCGATCTAAATTCTTTTATTGACAATGACTCTTGGATGAGAGTCGAAACGTCTATTTTTTCAAACTGAGTCCAGATGACTACAACTGAAGCTTTTTCTACTCTTATTTTTATATATAATAACACAGCAGACATTCATAAACTGTGCAGCAAATATATTGTAATGCATTATTCAACACAAAATCATAAAAGTCCAATTATTGTTCAGTTTTTGTTTATAAAGACATTTTGTCAACAGGAAATAATGACATCTAATTTTCCTTTTATACAATCGTGTAAAGTGTCTGTCTAAAACTCCTGGTCTGACTAAATATCAGAACCTGAATCAGTGGCCTCCTGCCTGAGGGGAGTGGCCTCCTGCCTAAGGGGAGTGGCCTCCTGCCTAAGGGGAGTGGCCTTCTGCCTGAGGGGAGTGGCCTCCTGCCTGAGGGGAGTGGCCTCCTGCCAGAGGGGAGTGGCTCAAATAGTCCGTGTCCAGGGTGAGAAAGGTCGGCTGTGATTCGACCTGCACGTCCAAGAGTCCTGCAGACGTACAGGTCCTGCAGAGATGGAAGGTCGCGGCCGATCACCTTCTCAGCAGAGCGCACAATGCACTGTAGTCTCTGTTTGTCCCTGGCTGTGGCTCCAGCGTACCACATGGTGATGGAGGAGGTGAGGATGGAGTCAATGATGGCCGTGTAGAACGGCACCATCATCTGCGCTGTCAGCTTGGCTTTCCTCAGCTGCCGCAGGAAGTACATCCTCTGCTGGGTCTTCACGGTGAGGGAGCTGATGGTGATGGTGGTACCGAGAAAGCGGAGGGAGTCCACAGTGGAGATGGGGGAGTCCGAGATGAGGAGGGGGGGGCTGGGGGGCTTTACCTTTCCTGAAGTCCACGATCATCTTCACTGTTTTCTGGGCAGTGAACTCCAGGTTGTTACCGCTACACCAGGACACCAGCCGGTCCACCTCCCTCCTGTAGACAGACTCATCCCCATCCAAGATGAGCCCGATGAGGCTTGTGTCGTCCGCAATCTTGATTAGTTTAACGGAGGCGTAGCTGGAGGTGCAGCAGTTCGTGTGTAGGGAGAAGAGCAGTGGGGAAAGTACACAGCCCTGTGGATATCCTGTACTGATAGTCCGCGTGTCCGAGACATTCTTCCCCAGACACACGCACTGCCTCAGATCCGTCAGGAAGTCAGTGCTCCACCTGCAGGTGGAGTTGGGTTGAGCTGGGAGAGCTTGTCCTGGAGCAGAGCAGGGAGGATGGTGTTGAATGCAGAGCTGAAGTCCACAAACAGGATCCTGGCATAGATTCCTGAGCAGTCCAGATGCTGCAGGGTGAAGTGGAGAGCAAGGTTGATGGTGTCGTCCACAGACCTGTTGGCTCGGTAGGCGAACTGCAGGGGGTCCAGCAGGGGGTCCAGCAGGGGGGAGGTGAAGGACTGGAGGTGGAGGAGGACCAGGCGCTCAAATGACTTCATGACTACAGACGTCAGTGCCACAGGCCTGTAGTCATTAAGTCCAGTGATCCGGGGCTTCTTGGGGACAGGGACAATGATGAACAATTTGAAGCTGGGACATGGCATGACTCCAGGGAGGTGTTAAATATGCCCTGTGAAGACAGGGGCCAGCTCGCCTGCGCAGTGTCTTAAGGTGGCCGGGGTGACACCGTCTGGTCCAGCAGCTTTTCGTGGGTTGAATTTGCGGTCTGCACACGTCCTGTTCCTGAACTGTGAGAGGGGTGGGGGACGTGAGGGGGATCGGGGTTAGGATGGCAGAGGTGGCCACAGTGGGGGAGGGGGTGTCAAATCTGCAGTAGAAAGTGTTAAGTTGTTGGGCCAGTTTTATATCGTCCACAGCAGGGGTGGGCGCGGGCCTTGTAGTTGGTGAAAAGCCGGAGCCCACTCCACACAGAGGTGGGGCCACTCCACACAGAGGCGGGGCCACTCCACACAGAGGCGGGGCCACTCCACACAGAGGCGGGGTTGTTGTCAGAGAACTGCTGCTTCAGACGCGTACTGTAGCGGGCTCGAGCTCTCAGGCTTATTGAAAGATAAGTTTACAGAATGATCAGTGTCTAACATTAGTCTCACTCGAATGCCCTTTAATACCACATTTTCAGGGTGTGGCGCCTGACCTCACCTGCAGAGTTCCCATGATGCCGCGCTGCCCCGATCCCGTTCCACGCTCGCGGCTCCGGTTGCAGCCGTTTGAATCATTGACGCTTGACCCCGGACCGACAGTCGCATCGGCTCCACGTCCACAGTGAAGTTGGACCAGGAGTTAAAAGACATTTCACGCCCTCATCACAGGTGAGAACCGCACATTTCTGTGATTCATAATTCCAGTCAAGTTTGTTGAAATCGTTGGTTTGACGGTTATTTTTTTTATCATTAAATAGTACAATTGGGAGCTTTGCAGTGCTTTTCGGTGCAATTTCAGTGCAAAGAAACTCAAAAATCGTTATTATAAAAGGCACGTTGATGCATTTTGTAATCATTTTGTGGATTGTTTGAAGAAATAAGACACGTGACGACAAAATATCATCTATTTTGAACATTGACGACACCATTTATAACACTATGAAGTCAAGATGATCAGATTAATCGATAATCATGAATAATTAAGTCACAATATAATCATAAGAACCAACAAATTATACCTGTCACAATTTTAGAAGCAAAATTAAGTATTTTTAGTTCAATCTAGCGTCCAAAAAATAGACCTAAATGTATTTTTTTTTTTTTATCTGGCTGTTATTGTCATATTTAACTTTCTGTCTTTCAGAAAGTTAAATGACATAAATCTGCTCACAAACTTAAGAAACAGTGAACCTTGGGAATGAAAGAAAATTAAATAATCGTGAATAATCGTTAATCGTGATGTTTTTTCTCACATTAATCTTAAAAAAATGCTAAAATTCAATACGTGACGTAAAATAACTTGAAAATACGTGAAGCCTGAAGCGACCGTCCTTTGTTGCTCGTGAAAGTGGAGACGGCGAGTTCATGAATGTTTCATGCCCGAGTCGCTCGGCTGAGTCGGGCGTCGCTGCTGCTGCTGCTGTTTGAAAAGTTCAGGACGGGATTTGGTGTTTGTGAAACTGAAATAATCACACACGATCACAGTTTGAGAAGCAAAGACGAGCGGCTCAGTTTTATCTAGCCTAGAACTGGGATTAAACGTATAAACCTACGGCTCAAACATGCTACGTCTAATTAGCAAAATCACTATACGGCTAATGTACATGCACTTACTTTTACATGAAATTATTTATAGACCAGTAGGAGAAGTAGTTATCAACACTACAAAAGCTAAAATGACATATTACAGCGAGAATAAAATAAGAATAATAGAAAACATTTGCATTTTTCACATTTACTTTAAAAATGCTTAAAGGGTCAGACAAATGTGTTTCAATTGTGCCAAACGTTTTGATGAAATTTTGAGTCTGCCGAGTCTTTTGATTTTTTGAATTTTAGAACAATTAACAGAAACTGAGGCACAAAAATTCCCTTCAAAATAAACATGACAATTGTTCCTAAGTCGGTCAATTTTGTCCAATTTCAATTTTGTTTTTTCACTTTTCTCAACATTTTCTCACTAATTGCGCCTCGATTGGTGCAAAACGACTATATTTCTAAATTCAAAATGAGAAAATCATAAAAACCTGTCTCGTCTCTTTCTGATGAGCCGATAAATTGCATACTTCCAACAAAACTGTCTCCGTCTTCAGGAAAATAAACAAAAGCCGCGATGGAGGAAATCTGAATCACGACCAGACCGGACCATCATCTCATCTCCAGGGCCTCCAGGACCTCCAGGACTTCCAGGACTTCCAGAACGTCCAGGACCTCCAGGACCTCCAGAACCTCCAGGACCTCCAGAACCTACAGAACCTCCAGGACTTCCAGGACCTCCAGAACGTCCAGGACCTCCAGGACTTCCAGAACCTCCAGGACCTCCAGAACCTCCAGAACCTCCAGGACTTCCAGGACCTCCAGAACTTCCAGAACCTCCAGGACCTCCCGAACCTCCAGGACCTCCAGGATCTCCAGGATCATGGCTTCTTTCCTGGGCAGCGTGTTCTCGGGCGACGCGGCGTACCTCATGTACTCGCGGCTCGTGCGCACGAAGCCCGTGGGCTCCATGGGGCCCGCCGGGAACGAGCTGACGGACATGGGCGACTCCTCCTCCGGCGTGGGGCTGGCCAAGGTGCTGACCACGGTGGACCTGGTGTCTCTGGGCGTGGGCAGCTGCGTGGGCACCGGCATGTATGTGGTGTCCGGGCTGGTTGCCAAGGCGATGGCGGGGCCCGGGGTCATACTGTCCTTCATCATCGCGGCGGTGGCGTCTGTGCTCTCAGGTCTGTGGAGGCGGCGTGAACGCTTTAACTATACTTTTATTCTTTTATACTTTTATTCTTTTATACCTTTATTCTTTTATACTTTTATACCTTTATTATTTTATACTTTTACACTTTTACACTCTTAGACTTTTATACTTTTATACTTTATACTTTATACTTTTACACTTTTATACTTTTACACTTTTACTCTTTTATACCTTTATTCTTTTATACTTTCATATCATACTTTTATACTTTTATACTTTTATTCTTTTATACTTTTACACTTTTATACTTTTATACTTTTATACTTTTATTCTTTATGGAGATAAGTTTGTTATCTTAAGTTCGGGAGCAGGACCACGCCCCTTCCTGCGGCTACACTACTTAATCATCCAGATCACACACACCTGTGTTCGTGATTTCCGCGCACACGCTCCATGGCGGCGGGAGCCTCGCTCGAAAACACACTCGTTCCCGACCTTTCTACGGATCAACTCGACCTCGTTCCTTTCGATGCATCGGCCCAGCACAGGCGAGCCACACCGGGCCATCCTCCACTGGTGTCCCACTAGGACCGGTCCGGTCCCATCAGCTGTTCTCACAGGCTCAGCTCTGCTCACGGCCAGGCTCCGGCGTCCCACCTCGCATCACTTCTGCTAGTCCGGTATTAAGATCGCCGTGCGTCCTGCGCCCTCCTCCCAGCGCTCCGGTCTTTCCAGCGCCCGCGTCATCCCAGCGCTCATCCCGCGGCCTCGCTCGTTAAGCGCCCACCGCTCGCGCTCATCATTTCTCTCTACATTGACGGGTCTCCAGACCACGGCACCGTCATCAAATCATGATGTTTTAAACTTCTTTTGCGCTCACTTTTCCCGTTAACTCTCGTTCCACTGCGGAGCGCGCTCTGCCCCGCCCACTTTCGCGGGCAGGAGCGGCTCCTCCAGGTAAAGTATCCTCAACCTTGTCTCCTTCCTCCTCTGTCGTTTCCTTCCTCCTCCGTTGTCTCCTTCCTCCTGCACCGAGCTGCCCATCACTCAAGCCTTGGAGCCAGACTCTCTCACCTCTTTAAAGAAATTAATTCACCTTACTCGCTGACCCCTCTTGCATCGCTCAAAATAACAATAAATACATACAACGTATGTATGTTTATTATAAAATAATAATGAAAACTTATATTTAAAAAAAAAAAAAAAAACTTACCCTGCCATCTCTCCCCCCTCCGCTCCTTCCCCATCGTTAATCTTCTGGCACCGTGTCGCCAAGTTACATAGTTTTATCGCGTTGCCACGTTCCGGCAGGTTCTGCGTTTTATCCTCCGACACTGCGTTGCCAGGTTCTGCGTTTTATCCTCTAGCACTGCGTTGCCAGGTTCTGCGTTTTATCCTCCGACACTGCGTTGCCAGGTTCTGCGTTTTATCCTCTAGCACTGCGTTGCCAGGTTCCTGCGGTTTATCCTCTGGCACTGCGTTGCCAGGTTCTGCGTTTTATCCTCTAGCACTGCGTTGCCAGGTTCTGCGTTTTATCCTCTAGCACTGCGTTGCCAGGTTCCTGCGGTTTATCCTCTGGCTACGTCGCCAGGTTCCTGCGTTTTATCCTCTGGCTCTGCGATGCCAGGTTCTGCGTTTTATCCTCCGACACTGCGTTGCCAGGTTCTGCGTTTTATTCTCTGGCACGGCGTCGCCAGGTTCCTGCGTTTTATCCTCTGGCACTGCGTCGCCAGGTTCCTGCGTTTTATCCTCTGGCTACGTCGCCAGGTTCCTGCGGTTTATCCTCTGGCTTGGCGTGCCAGGTTCCAGCATTTTATCCTCGAGCACTGCGTTGCCAAGTTCTAGTGTTTTATCCTCAAGCTCTGCGTTGCCAGGTTCCAGCATTTCATCCCGTTACCGCGTTTCGGCCTGACTCAAAGTTGCCAGCTTAAAGCTTCGGTTACAGTCTTTACCAGGTTCTAACGTTTCCATCCTTGGGCACCGCGTTGCCACGTTCCCGCATTTTATCCTCGGGCACCGTGTTGCCACGTTCCCGCATTTTATCCTCGGGCACCGTGTTGCCACGTTCCCGCATTTTATCCTCGGGCGTTCCGTCATTTTATCCTCGGGCGTTCTGGCATCTTATCCTCGGGCACCGCGTTGCCACGTTCCGGCATTTTATCCTCAGGCACCACGTTGCCACGTTACGGCATTAAATCCTCGGGCACTGCGTTGCCACGTTCCGGCATTTTATCCTCTGGCACCGCGTTGTCACGTTACGGCATTAAATCCTCGGGCACTGCGTTGCCACGTTCCGGCATTTTATCCTCTGGCACCGCGTTGCCACGTTCCGGCATTTTATCCTCTGGCACCGCGTTGTCACGTTACGGCATTAAATCCTCGGGCACCGCGTTGCCATGTTCCGGCATTTTATCCTCTGGCACCGCGTTGTCACGTTCCGGCATTTTATCCTCGGGCACCGTGTTGCCATGTTCCGGCATTTTATCCTCTGGCACCGCGTCGTCACGTTCCGGCATTTTATCCTCGGGCACCGCGTTGCCACGTTCCGGCATTTTATCCTCTGGCACCGCGTCGTCACGTTCCGGCATTTTATCCTCGGGCACCGCGTTGCCACGTTCCGGCATTTTATCCTCGGGCGTTCCGGCATTTCATCCTCTGGCACCGCATTGCCATGTTCCGGCATTTCATCCTCTGGCACCGCATTGCCATGTTGTTGTTGTTGTTGTTGTTGTTGTTGTTGTTTTATGGCGGTTGGCATCCGAGTGTTGCATTACCGCCAGACTTTATTCCTTAGATTGTTGTTGCTGTTATTGTTTTATGGCAGTCGACAGCCGAGTGTCGCATTACCGCCAGACTTTATTCCCCAGACTTTGTCGTAGTCCTAAAAGTTGTTCTTCCAGTGCTTTGACCTCAGGTGCTTTGACAAAGCCCAAGAGGTCATGAGATGCCTTTGTCATTGTATCCTATAGAAGTTGTTGTTGTTGTTGTTGTTTTATGGCGGTTGGCATCCAATTGTTGCATTACCGCCAGACTTTATTCCTCAGACTTTTCGTAGTCCTCAGACTCTGTCGTAGTCCGTAAAAGTAAGTGCTGCTCCGGCATTTCATCCTTGGGCACCGCGTCGCCAGGTTCCGGCGTTTTATCCTCTGGCTTTACGTCGCCAGGTTCTAGCGTTTCATCTCTGGCTTTACGTCGCCAGGTTCCAGCCCCATTCCTTCCATTCCTTTTCCTCCCGTCCTTCACCCTCGCTCTCGCTCACCCGCGCTCTCTTTCGCCCCCTTCCTCCTTCTCCCTCCCTCTCGCCGGGTTCATGCCAGGCCCCGCTCTTATCCAGCGAAAGGTTGCAATTTTCTCTTCCTGGATCACTAGGCCTCACTTTTTCTCATTTATTTCTAAATTAAACCAAATCCGAACAAGTGTCTCTTCTTCATGCCCCCTCTTTCATGCTCGTTCTCTACCCCCTCATGCTCTCTCCCCCAGGCACCGGGATGCCAGACCTCCTTTTCGCCCTTCTCCCTAACCGTCAATACTACCTTTACTAAATATCTCCCCCTCAGGCACCGGGATGCCAGATCTCCTTTTCGCCCTTCCCCCTAACAATGAACACTACCTTTTACTAAACATCTCTACCTCATTCCCTCTCTTATGCTCCCCCTGACACCGGGATGCCAGGTCTTTCTATTCCCTCCATTTCCAAACCCCTCCCCCTCGGCACCGGGATGCCAGATCTCCCCTCCCCCCCCTCTGTCTCTCATGCTCTCCTGACACCGGGTTGCCAGGTCTCTTATTTCCCCCTTTTCTAATCCCTCCTCGGCACCGGGATGCCAGGTCTACTTTCTTTCCCCCCTCGGCACCGGGATGCCAGGTCTACTTTCTTTCCCCCCTCGGCACCGGGATGCCAGGTCTACTTTCTTTCCCCCCTCGGCACCGGGATGCCAGGTCTACTTTCTTTCCCCCCTCGGCACCGGGATGCCAGGTCTACTTTATTTCCCCCCTCGGCACCGGGATGCCAGGTCTACTTTATTTCCCCCCTCGGCACCGGGATGCCAGGTCTACTTTATGGTCAACTTTATTTCCCCCCTCGGCACCGGGATGCCAGGTCAACTTTATTTCCCCCCTCGACACCGGGATGCCAGGTCAACTTTCTGGTCAACCCCCCCCCTTCCCCCCGGCACCGGGATGCCATGTCTCCTCCTTCCGTGAGGTTCATGCAGCCTCTTCGCTCTTCCCTCATGCAGCCTCTTCGCTCTTCCCTCATGCAGCCTCTTCGCTCGTCCCTCATGCAGCCTCTTCGCTCTTCCCTCCTGCAGCCTCTTCCCTCATGCTGCCTCTTCCCCCTTCGGGCACCGGGATGCCGCCGCTTCCCCCTTCGGGCACCGGGATGCCGCCTCTTCCCCCTTCGGGCACCGGGAGGCCGCCTCTTCCCCCTTCGGGCACCGGGAGGCTGCCTCTTCCCCCTTCGGGCACCGGGAGGCCGCCTCTTCCCCCTTCGGGCACCGGGAGGCCGCCTCTTCCCCCTTCGGGCACCGGGAGGCCGCCTCTTCCCCCTTCGGGCACCGGGAGGCCGCCTCTTCCCCCTTCGGGCACCGGGAGGCCGCCTCTTCCCCCTTCGGGCACCGGGAGGCCGCCTCTTCCCCCTTCGGGCACCGGGAGGCCGCCTCTTCCCCCTTCGGGCACCGGGAGGCCGGTCCGCCATGTTTTGGAGTCCTCCAAACAGCAGCTGGTTATACCAACTTTACCATGCAGATCATTCCCTTGGGACAAGCCCTGTATCTCCCACCTCCCGACCCTAACGTCTTCGGTTCACCACTCCAAAGTGTCGTCATTCTCATCCAGTCCAACAAGTTGCTGCTGCACTTTGATACACCGTTCTATCAGCCGGTTTGGGGGTTCTTTAAGACCAATGCTACAAGGATTGCTGTCTTGTCGGGCCATTCATGTTCATGGCCGTCCAGTCCGATGACCCTGTATCAACAAATACAGAACATTTACTACCGAGGTGGAACATCATCGACCCCAGTTCCTCCAACCTCAGCTACCACGTTTCACACATAAGCTCCGCTTCAGGTGCTTCAGTCCTCCTAGACCATGCAGCTCCGTTAACGTTCCTTCCATCATGGCTTCGTTCTACCCTCACCACGTTTAACCTTAACTAATTACTTCCCATTCACCTTCGACTACCAGTCACATTGCAAGTACTCAAGCCTACCCGAGTGGCATCGACGTCTCTTCAGGCGCGTTCCCCTGCTCAGAGGCCGTCTTGTCCACAATAGTTCTCCTCACCCCGGCATCAAGGACCTCCAACCAACGCTTAAGTCTTCCCCTAAAACAGCAGGACTACCGTGGTAACACGACCTATTCCGAGCCCCTTTGCAATCCGTCCAGACCTTGTGCACTGGTCGTCAAGTGGCACTTCCCAGCAGGACTTAGGATCTGGTTCATCCTTTACTTAAAGTCGTTCCACGCCTGGTCCCCACATTTCCTACCAAACTTTTCCCACATTGGCGCTGCCACATCTGCCTCCAGTTAAGGTGTCGTTGACCGCCTCATTATATCGTGGAGCACTGGTTCTCCATGACTTTCCAGGTCTACACACCATTACCTCCTCGTCCTCCATTCTGCCAATCCGCACTGCCTCGTTAAGCTTCTTTTGGGGGTATCGAGGCCCGGGAGCCTTCAGCCCTCATCGCAAGAAGACCCAAAACGGCATCAACTTCGTACATTCGTGGTGTTCATGTTTCTCCCCTGCCAATAAACACCTTGCATCGTATCTGGGGTTGTGGTCCTTGCTAGTGAATACACTTTTACACTTTTACAATTTTACACTTTTATACTTTATACATTACACTTTATACTTTATACATTACACTTTATACTTTATACATTACACTTCATGCTTTTATGCTTTTATACTTTTACACTTTTATACTTCTTCCTCATGCTCTGACATGTCACTTGTTCGTACAGTTTCTGAAATACGATTAAAAAATGTGACAGTTGGATCAAATAAAGTTCTTATATTTAGGTGTATTTTGCTTTTAAAATCACATTATGGAAGTAGTTACTGAGCCTGAATCACTTAAACTATATATTTTTTCATCATGAATAAAGTTTGTTCATGCTTCATAAAGGATCATAATTAAGGGTTAGTTATTATAAAAAGTGCCATCGTGATTAACATACGTCCACAATATCTAGATTTTACTGGACAATAACAAAGTACTTGGATGATGATATATTGCAGCTGTTGGATGAGAAATTAACTTTGGGCTTCAGGGCCAGTTAGCTCAGTTGGTTAGAGCGTGGTGCTAATAACGCCAAGGTTGTGGGTTCGATCCCCGTATTGATCCGCCACTTGTGTTTTGAAAGCCTTAGTTTAAATAAGTCATTTCAGATGCAACTGTTATTGGACAAGTAAATCTGAACTTCATCCAAACTCTGTAGCTTAGAATGATTTATTCCCTCTCTTGGCCTGAAAGTAAAAGTCCTAATATTGTACAAATGTTCCTTAATTCTTATCAAAGTAAATCCATGTTGTTTTCTATGGCCGGACTCACTTCACACCTGATATCTGGACCTTTAAGATGATTTAAATGACATGCAAACGGTCATATCTGACAGAAGGACCGTGAGCACAAAGATTATAAATTGTTGCTGTTTACGTGGCATTTTAATAATCTTTTACCTCAAAATCAGACAATAATAATAATCACATTTTGTAACCACCGTTTAAGTAAAGATTCTGACTATTACAGAGCTATCTTCCATTTTTCCACACTGAGGGCAGATGAAGATAAATATTATGTATTTGCAGGGCCGTTCATAGAAATGTGAGGACCTGGGACAAAATACTCATATGCCCCCCCCCTATAATATAAATACTAATCCCCCGTCTTCATGTGAACACAAAAAAAATACAATAAAATCATTAAATCAATTGTTTCCTCTGCTTCCAAATATATACTACACTCTTTTACCTTTACCCCCCGCCCTGTTTTGCTTCTCAGGTGTGTGCTACGCCGAGTTCGGGGTCCGCGTCCCGAAGACCACCGGCTCGGCGTACACCTACAGCTACGTGACGGTCGGGGAGTTCGTGGCCTTCTTCATCGGATGGAACCTGATCCTGGAGTACCTGATTGGGACGGCGGCGGGGGCCTCGGCGCTCAGCAGCATGTTTGACTCGCTGGCCAATCACACCATCAGCCACTACATGATCACGCACCTGGGGACCCTGCGGGGCCTCGGTAAAGACCCCCGCTGCAAAATGCACAAATAAAGTCCGTATTCACAGGAACACAAATACAGCTCAGATTGGACTAAACATTTTGCCTGTTTGTACACTTTTTTTGTAGCGTTTAGAATTGTACTTCCTGGTTGGACATGAGCAAAAAATGGGCAAATATGATCCACAGCTGTTACCTAGCAACCAGACTGTAAACAAGATGCAAAATCCATATAAAGTTATGATTTGACATACAATATAATTTATATTTACACTTTATTTCGTTGAATGGTCGTTAAATGTGTCAGTTAAGTGTAAATTGTCTCTGTTTTCAATGGCACGTCGCGCGTTGATGACATCACAGAGGGATTCTGTTTGAGAACTCAGCTCTACTTCCTGTTTGTTTTGTTTTTCTAAATTTCTCCACAAACTACAACTTAACGGAAGTGAAACTACGATACGTATTTACCACAGGTTCTACACCAACAAACTAAGTCATAATTAGTAAAACAGGAGAATCTGTCACATGGACTTTAAACTACATTCAAAATAAAGTTTGAAAGATAGAAAGACAAGTTATATTACATTCAAATCCGTAAACTTTTAGAACATTAAAAGTTTCATGGCACTGCAATGATGACATATTATACTTTTTATGGTTTGTAGTAATAAAACACTATAATTTATAAGAAGGTTTGAAATATACATTTAACTTGTCCCCTGTCCAGGATGTGCCCAAAATGATGTTAAAGTCCATGTGACATATTAAACTACACTTTTCAGTAAAACAAAGGGAATCTCATTATGTTTAAGATTTCACCAAACATTTTCCCTGTTTATCTCCAATTTGGGACTTTTGTTGACGTTTATAATTGTACTTCCTGGTTCGACATGGCCAGCAAAGGAGGTTCAACAACTGTTTCCTAGCAACCAGACTGTAAACAAGGGCCACAGTCCATTTAAATCATACAATAGACATGATTTGACAAATAATTACACATTTATTTTGTGAAATGACTGTTTGAACTGTCATAAAAAGGTGTAAGTTGCGTGCAAAGTTTCTCTGTGTTTTCGATGGAATGGCGCTTTTTGATGACATCACAGAAGTGGAGGTAGAAACCAGCACTACTTCCTGTCATTTAAACTTGTATTTGTCACATTTTTGTCGCAAACTGCAACTTGACCGCTGAAAAACTGTGATAATTATTCACCTCGGGAAGATCTCACCGAACAGCGTCTCATAATTTAAAAAACGCCTGTCACGATGTCACGTGGGCTTGAAGTATGTATATCTGTGCCTCAGGTAAAGGCGAGGACACGTACCCTGACCTGCTGGCGCTCTTCATCGTCCTCCTGGTCACCGTCATCATTGCCCTGGGCGTCCGAAACTCCGTCGGCTTCAACAACGTCCTGAACGTGGTCAACCTGGTGGTCTGGGTCTTCATGGTCATCGCCGGGATGTTCTTCGTCTCCGCTCGAAACTGGGAGGGAGGAAACTTCCTGCCGTACGGATGGTCCGGGGTGCGTCAACTATTTGTATTTGCATCAGCCGGAGCTCTAGCGATGTGTTTTATTTTAGAGCAAATGTGTAGGTGTTTTTATAAAGTTTACTTCAAGTTCAGTTCAAGAAAAAGAGATCAGTGTTTTTTTTCCCAATTGGTTAAATAATGGTTAATAAAATAAAAAAATATATTAAAAAGTAATCATAATACAAAAATGACTAAAATAATAATGATAATAATGATAAATATAGCCGCAAGCGGCAATGATCGGCCCTCGCCACGCCGCCGCCACGCCGCCGCCACGCCGCAAGAGGAGCCCCAATTGTCCTTTTATTACGCCTACTGCTGAATCTGTGACGCTGTCACATCTTCTCCCCTTTGTTTTACCATCAAAAAGCTATTTTATTTTGAATTCTTGGCAAAATGTGCGGCTTTGCCGCACAGACACCGTGACTCTTAGAATAAAAATGTGGATAACTTTTGATGGTCTTGAAGATGAGTCTCACCAAATTTCAGGTTAATAGGGCTGACGCCCTGGGAGGAGTTTGTGAAAGTCTAAAGTGTAAACATGAAAGGTTTCGGTCATCGTTACGGCAACGCCATAACAATTATGACATGAGTCATTGACTTTTTTGATGGGGATGCTAAAATTGAGTTGTGTGTCAAATTTCATATAATTTCGCAAAACTAAACATTTAACCTCCATATAAAATCTGTAGGGGGCGCTGTGGCGCCAAATGAATTTATTTCACTTCAAGTAGGTTTAGGGCAAAGAGTTTAACAACTGATTCTAATTTGACGCAATTCGGACTTTATCTGCGCAAACGGCAGAAATTTTAAATATGGGAGATTTCTGAAATTCTAGCTACAGTTTGCGGCTTCGCCGCTCAGAGACCGTGAGAGGTATCAATGTAATTTGGATAACTTTTGATGTCCCACTCCTCAGTAGCATTTTCACCAAATTTCAGCTTTTTAGGGCCAACGCCCTGGGAGGAGTTCGTAAAAGTACGACGTTTGGAAAAACTCCGAAGTCATGTTTAGCCATTTTTGAAGCAATATGGCCGACATTTGGTTGGGCGGACGGCATTGCCGTAATAATATTTTTTACTTCTCTTGTCACCATCTACCTCTGCGCCAAATTTCATGATTCTACGATCAGATTTTTTTTGGGTCATTTCCCATCTCTCAATGCATTTTTGGTACATTTGGTGGCGCTGACGCGCCAATTTTAGGGAAATAGCCAGAATGTAGAGAGGCACGATTTTTAGAGGTGTGCAAATTTTTGTGACTTTTCGTCAATGTTCACTGGGTGAAAAATAGGGGGGTTGGTCCCGAGAAGAAGAAAGAAAGAAAGAAAGAAAGAATAATATTCCGATGCGAAAACAATGTTTCCCATTTTTCAAATATCATAAACTATACATTTTCGGAAAGCGCTCGCGCTTTCCTACCTCATGGTGTGGGTCCCTGGTCACTGACGGGTACTTTCGATAATTTTGAGTGGGCTCCGCCCACTTTGTGTTTTTGGCCCTCTATACAGTAATAATGTTCAATTTTTGCATTACATGCTTATATGCACGGAACATGCAAGAGATGGGGAACGTATTCGTGAGCTACTTAGCGCAAATGAGTGCTTTATATGGGGATGACGACCGCTTCGCGGTCGTCATCCCAATGTAAAGTGCTCGTTTAGTGCGAACTTTTGCACGGGCTTCGCCCGTTTACAACGGTAATGTTCCATTTTCCTACAACTAATTAGTATGCACGGGGCGTGCATGAGTGGAGGAGTGCGTTAGTGAGTGTTTGGAAGTGGGCGAGCGCTTCGCGCTCGATTTCGTGCGCACTACGTGCGCACTTTCGCAGCCGTGCTTCACACGGCCTTACGAGATTAATAGGCCTCTCGCCAGCTTGTGGCGCTCGGGCCTAATAATAATAAATACAGAAATAAATACATACAGAAAAACATAAATACAGATATTTTTTTATTCTGAAATAAATACAGAAATAAATACTGAAAAATAAATAAGTAATTAATAAATAAATTCAGAAATAAATACAGAAATAAATACAGATATAAATAAATATGCGATTGTCTTTTTCCCCTGCTGTCATAAGTAAGCTCCAATAATATCCATTTATTGTGTCCATGGCAGGAGTTTTAAGGCCCAAACACACCAAATTGAGTCAAAAATAGTCTGTTGCTCTTTGTTGATTTCAGTCCAATATCTTTGAGCGACAGGACAGTCCCAGAGCGTGTGATAATGGTTTACCTCCTGGTAACACAGTTTCTCCAGCAGTTTGCATTTCCTTGTGAATAATGGACACTTTCACACGCTGTTATGAAAAAAACTGTCACACTTTTCCAACAGAATTCCCTCCAAACATGTGATATTGTGGTCCTCCAGTGAGAAGTACATATATTTTCCCATTCTTCGTCAGTCAAAATAAAACTACCCTCTCTTTCCCATTTATTTTTAATATAATTACTACAGTGTCTGCCCAAATTATGAATACATACATATATATTTAAGAGTTGGACCGGTCTCACATCACAGACCAGCAGATGCCGTCCTGGTGCCCGTTCTCAAGACTTAATCTCCGACACTTTCCCTTGTCTTTTCGTGTTTGCAGGTGATGCAGGGCGCCGCCACGTGTTTCTACGCCTTCATCGGTTTCGACATCATCGCCACGACCGGAGAAGAGGCCAAAGACCCGAACACCTCCATCCCGTACGCCATCACCGCGTCGCTGGTCACCTGTCTCACCGCGTATGTCTCGGTCTGTACGCCGCCACCTCAGCACTTTATCAGAGCGATCACTGTGAACCAGGAAATACATGCGTCCACACAGTCTGCAGAGAAAGACAATGCTAAAATAAACGTAATATGTGCAATGAAACAAAAAGTGCAGCATTGTTGACGAAAACAGGCAAAGCAAGTTTATTTGTAGAGCACATTTCATACACAAGGCAATTCAAAGTGCTTCACAACAGGAAAAATGCATCAAAATCACAAATAGCATTCCAGACACTCTTTCCCATATTTATTTGACACTGCAGCATGACAGGCGTCTCCAGGATGGACACATTTTTAGACTTTTAGACTGATTCTTTCCCATATCAGCGTGCTATCTGCAAATGCGTTTACCTTATACAGTCTATTTGCGCCACACTTGGGATGAAACATTGCTTGCAGAGCTTGTGCACAGCCAGTCAGGATTTATTTAGCTTGTTTTAACTGACCCAAGTGTCCACCATGTCCAGGCCAAAGATGTCTTATCTTATCTTTGTCTTATTCTTATCTTTTGGCGCAACTTTGTGAACAGGCTCCTGCTGTTTTTGTTTTTCTAATTTGAAGAAAAAGGAAGAAAAAGCAGCCCTCATAAATAATAGTTTTGCTTGTATCGTATTTCATTGTATTTGTATTTAACGCAGCACTGCCCTATTTGTATTTATATTATGGTTAAGACTCTGTACGCCTGCTGTTATATCTATCAATCCATCTAAAATCAAATCCACAGTCAGACAATTAGCTTTTTTTATGTAAAATCTACGTTTTGGGTTCTTCTCCCAGTCCAGTCCAATCAGAACGAGCTCCTTGAACAGGTTCAACAGCAAACACCAGCAGTTGTGTTTGTGCCTGAAATGTGTAGATCATTATTTCGTTTCTCTGTACACACCTGTAAGTCTCCGCCTCCCGTCCGTCTGCAGGTGAGTGTGATCCTCACGCTGATGGTGCCGTACGACCTGATCGACGGCTCCGCCCCCCTGATGGAGATGTTCACCGTGCACGGGTTCGTCTGGGGGAAGTACGTGGTGGCGGTGGGTTCCATGGCTGGACTCACCGTGTCTCTGCTCGGGTCTCTGTTCCCCATGCCCAGGGTGATCTACGCCATGTCCCGGGACGGCCTGCTCTTCAGGTGAGGTCCTCTTGGACACGAAGAGCTCATAAGACGATCCATGTATTCAGTCATTCATTTTCTATCTTCCACAGATTCTTATGCCATGTCTCCGCCTTCACTCACACTCCGGCCGTGGCGTGCGTCATCTCGGGCACTTTGGCCTCCATCTTGGCTCTCCTGGTCAGCCTGCGCGACCTGATCGAGATGATGTCCATCGGCACGCTGCTGGCCTACACCCTGGTCAGCGTCTGCGTCCTTCTCCTGCGCTACCAGCCCGACGACACCACCGACACGCACCAGTTCCGGTCCGAAGACGGCGAGGACATCAAGCAGATGGGCGACGGGGATTTCCCCACCAAAGACGATCGAAAACTCATAGACGATGAGAATTCGTCGTATCACGCCGGAGGAGCGGCGGGAGAAGGCGACGACTCGAACTTTCACACGGGACACGCCCCTTTGCTGAAGCGGCTGCTCGGAGGACATTATTACACGATCCGGGTGCGATTGGGGATGCCAGACGCCTCCGCTCGCCCCACGCCCATCACGGGACGCACCGTGACCAGATGCACCCTCTCGTTCTTCATCTTCAGCTTCTTCATGTGGTCCTCGGTGATTTTCGGGGTGGAGGAGGGCTCGGGCTTCGGGGCCGTCCTTTCGGGGCTAATGGCGGCGCTCGCGGCCGGGACCTTGGTCAAGTTGATGGTCACGATACTTCAGCAGCCCGAGAGTCCGCGCCGCTTGCCGTACATGGCGCCGTGCGTGCCCTTCGTCCCGATGGCGGCCATCTTGGTCAACACGTACCTGATGCTGAAGCTCCGCCCGCTGACGTGGATACGGTTCACCATCTGGTGCCTGATCGGTGAGTGACACATTTAGGATGTTATTTATTATATTTATTATTACACAGTATTGTCATCATACTAAAATGTTAAACTTTATTAGGCTTTTTAATACTTCTATATGAACAATAGAATGTCAATTCTTATAAAGGTCGAGCTCGATACTTGCTTATATTAGTATCTAGTGTTTAGAGTCAATAGACGTAAGTTATAATAGTGCTTTCTGTTTGTCACTATTTGGTCTTGTACTAGTACTTCTGATACATCTATGGTCAGGGAAGGCCAACTTTTTAATTATTGTCCTGTTTAATGATTTTTTTAGTATCGATACTTGTATAAATGTTTCAATACCAGCTTTAGTAAAATATGTTTTTTGATCTTTTGACGACCCTATTACACTGTAAAACAAACACTACCTTTTCATATCACCTTGATTTTAATAGAATCATTTTGAAGGCAAGAAATTAGCAAAGAATTTGCCACTTCCATTGGTTATTCAAAATAAATATTCTGAAGTCTGGACATTTTACCTTAACAGTCTAACATGTTTAACTCTATAAATACAAAGATTGAAATAGGAAAAAAAAATAGTTTTTATTGTCCAAAAACTGCAGAATTGATAAGCCCCGCCTCTTCATAGTGATAAGCCCCGCCTCTTCATAGTTAAATTTCACCTTTAACAAGCAGCAGATTGTCATTTATGTTTTTTATTTTTTGAAAAGTGGCTACATGACATTTTAGATGTGTAACTCTGTGTCTTAATTTCTCAAACAATCGCAACTGAGTACAGGGATGTGGGCGGGGATAGGGGGTAGGTGAAACAGGACTTTTCTGAGCGCTGCAGCACAAAACAGGATCAACTCAACATAAATCAAAATAATCAAAATACAACTTTGAGTGAACTAATGATACAAAACACAATTTTAACCAGGATAAAGACTCATTAAAGTTACGTATGATGTCGTGATGTCATTGAGAAGTATCAGGATAAAGGTGGTGGAAACAGTCAGTCACAGATGTTAATAGTTGTTGATATCTATTTAAAGATGCACAATGACTTCCTCGAGCCAGCAGCTAAACATAGCCAGATAAAGCTCCCCCTTCTCTCCGACTCCAGCCCCTGCAGATGGTTACCACGGCGAAACGAACCCATGCGTTTTACAGTCAGTTTCAAGTCGGTGATTGATGGTCTTCCAGCTTCAGCCGTCTCTGTGTCTGAGGCAACAGCCGCGCAACAAACGTGAAGAAAAACTGGCTTTTACGTTAGGAACATGGAACAACTGACCAGACGACTCACCTGAAGGACAGTTCATACCAGTTAAAAGCACTTTTACAAAACAATAATAAAGATGCAATGGATTAAAATGACAACACAATTAAAAATCACAATGCAAACAAACGAAAGACAGCATAAAGTTAGTATATTTAGTTTATTTGTGCTTTAACTGAATACATTTTATATTTAAACATAAAATGAATGTGTTTTTGTCTACTAAAGTACAAATAATAGAAACTAAACATTAATTAATAAAAGGAACAATTAGAGACTAGGTTCAAGTTCCTCTTTTCAGTCCCAGAGCCTCAAACCAGAGCAAAAACAAACTCGGAAGCGATGCAACACGATTTATCACAGTTAAAATAAAATACGTCTGTTCTGGTCGACTAAACAGTTATTATTATTGACTAAAATGAACCCTGCATTGTCCCATGAGCGTCTCTGTCCGTTCTCTCTGCAGGTTTGCTGATTTACTGCTGTTACGGCGTGTGGCACAGCACCCTGGAGCGGAACGCGCAGCAGGAGCAGGCCCAGGCCAGCACGTACCAGCGCTACGACGACCACCTCGACGACACCTTCTCCCCCGTGTTTCACCCAGAGGAGGGCGACAGCGAGCAGCCGTATCAAGGCTGGTCCGCACCCGAGGAGAGGGGCTACCAGTACAGTGCACAGGCGACCGCTCAGCCAGGGCAGGACGTCCCGTACGAGGAGGGCGACGAAGAGGAGGAGGAAGAGGAGGGAGGAGAGGGCTATGGGTACCAGTCTGCGCCCAGAGCCCAGCACAAGAGCTCAAGAGGACGGACCAATCAAGGATTCTTCGACGACGACAATTAACAATGGGCTAAAACTGCACCTTTGTTTAATCTGAGAAACACAAAGACAAGCATGATTTTTTTTCTTAATCAGCAGATCAAATCCACAAAATGTCCTCTTCATCTGAATGTCGTCCCTAAGAGTGCGTTCACCCCTTTTCGGTCTATTTAGCTCATTTTAGTCCCAATGTGGACTTGGTTTTGTCCTGTTCTTGTGCTTGTTTAATCCTGAGCTCTGGTCCAGGTTTGGATTGGAGTTTAGCCCTGGTTTAGTCCTAATTTGAATATCTAAATATCTAACATTACTAGTGCTTGAGCGACAGTTGGGACACAGTGATCAGGGCGAATAGTGAACGAGGTCGAGCACAAAACTGTCCAAACGTTTTTTTATCTGCTGTTTTAAAGGTAATTGTCATTTATTTGTCAGTTAAAACTCATCCTACACTTTACTTGAAGCAGAGCAGCAGTTACCAGATGTCTGCGACTGCAAACCAGGGGCGTGTCTAGATATTTTCCCCTCGGGATGGCCCAAGGGAGGCACCAACTCTATAAAGCAATTATTTGTGAATCCAACACTGAATTTTTTTTTTTTTTTTGAGAATTAACAAACGTATTTCCTTTTATTTATTTTGTTATAATTTGGTTAAATATGAGTAGAATTACACAGAACAGTCAACCAGGCCAGTCGTTAGCTTGACTTTATTTGTAAAACGTCATCTGTCACGTTATTTATGTTAAATAGAGTTTAACAAAGTTTCATAAGGTTTAGCTAAAGACATGTAAATGATCATATCTGTCTTAGCATTAAATATGACAGTAAAATCAGTTTGCATTGACGTTTCTCAGAACTGTTGTGGTGGCTCAAGTATATCAACAGTTTCCACAAATGTTAAGCTTACTGTATATCAACTTATTTAAAGTACTTGTTTAAAGAGTAAAATACATTGACATAGTTTGTCCACCTACGTTGTTGTCGTTGTGTGCGTTCCATAAAGAAGCAAACATGGAATTCTGACACAAATTTACAGCCACAAAACACTGCATCGGTCCCTCAGAGTGTGAGGGCCAATGAGATTTCAGGCCACTCACCCTAGTAACGCCCCTGATGCAAAAAAATAATTTAAGACACAGATGTCAAAAATCCGGCCCCCTAAACGTTTTAATCCAGCCTGCTGAACATTTCTAGTGTATAATTATTCATTTCTGATATATAGCGTTTTTGTTGCTAGAACTACATATCCCACAATCCATTGCAGCTGCGGCTCCTCCCCCATGCTGCTCTGCTCTGCTGAGTGTGCTGCTGGAGCAAGTGCTGAGGGCTGAAAAGTGCCGAAGCGCTTTACAAACTTGAGCAGAGGTCTGAGCGAGGAAAGAGACATGTGGTTTTGGGAAACACGTGGAAGAAAGAAAGGAGACGGTTTTGTGTACGTTAGCGCTGTGCTAAAAGCGGTGCTAATGTGGAGCTAACAACAAGAAAACATCTGTGATGACAACTCCGTGAGGAAAACATCCAAACCTCTACAAACCTGGACAGATCAGGAGCCACAGATATAAACACAGGTCAGAGTGTGATAAAGTCTGAACATGACTGTGAACACAAACACTATGACCTCATTTAAGTCACTACATGAATCATTTGTCACTAAAATAAGCTTAAACTATAAAAAATAGTGAGCTCATATTGAGTTTGAGCAGAAACATGTCTGTGATAGTAACATTTCACATCAGAAATCACATCAAAAGTCCATGTTCCTGTTCCTGCTGCTGCTGAACATGGACTCAGTCTTTCACCTGCTGCAGATTTGTGCATCAGTCTCCACAAAGAACTAATATTAGGATACATATTTATTTCCTATATTTGTTATTGTTCGGCCCAAAATGACTTTGACACTCCTGATTTAAGACATTCTTGTTGATATAAAACACACAATAATTGAATCATTTGTTTTAGTTTGATCTCTTTACTTCATGATTATTTCTTCTTTTTGGTTAAATATTATACGATGTTGCGACTGCTGCTTTGAGTTTCCCCCCGTGGTGCGGCCCCTCTTTGGGGGACCCAGAGTCGACCCGCGCCCCGGACTAGTTTATGCTAATGCAAGAGTAAAGTTGCTGCAAATCAAACTGGCACATGTTTGTTTTGCCCTGAATGTCATTTGTACATTTAAAGCACTGATGTTTAGTCTTTGGAGTGAATGTGTGTTTACTGAGTGTGTACTTTTGTGCAAAGTGTAGTGTTTTGTCTAAAGAGAATAAATGAACACTGCGTATTTTAATTTCTTTATTAGTGGAATACAACAAAACCAGGTAAAAAACATTATCATGTTAATTATCATGTTAATTGTAAAAGCTGGGCATGATATAAAAGTGTGAAAATGGAAATAATCAGTGAAAACAATGTGGGCCCACAATGAAAAAAACAAGAACATAAATGTATAAAATGCAAGAGCTCGTTTACAAACAGCCATGAAAAACAACAAGGATCTTTTACTGTGGATTCAAACTGTTTTGAATGTTGAGTTTGTTTTGACTTAATCTCTCAAGTATTTTATCGATCTTTAATTACATTTTTCTGTTCTCTAGCTCAGGTATGTCATAAAAAGGACATTTATGTAAATACGTTTGTCAATTGGAGAATAAACATGATTATACTTGTACTGTAAACTTAAAGGTGCACTATGTAACTTTTCTGGTCTGCCCCTGCTGGTCTCCATGATGCTTTGTCTGAAATGTAGTTTGGTGTTAAACTTGGTCATTTGTCTCACAAGACGCTTTAGCAAATGTAACACATAAATCTGATAAAAGAGCTGCAGCTAACAATTATTTTAGTCGTCCCAATAATTCAAGTCAAAGTCAAACGATTATTTTTTTTCTTATCTTATTATTATAATATTTATTTTCTTTTAAATAAAGTTTGAACCGAATAAAGGTTTGAATTTGGCGACTGAACGCTCCTGGATAGGGAATATTTATGTACTATTGATGAAACGAAACATATTTGAGAAATTTGCATAAAGTTTATATTTTCTAGCCTATGGTCCAGCATTAGCCATCTTGTTTACAAAGCAGCTGGATCTATCTTGTGGACTTGCCTTTCCACAGACCTGACCTTAAACATGGCCTGGTGGTGTCAGTTTAATGCCACACTGTGGAACATTAGCAGCAAAGCAGCGACACCTCCACCAGAAAGGCTACACAGCGCCCCCTTGTGGAGGGGGAGGCCTCTCGTGCGTTAGACGTGAGCGCTCTTGGCGTGGTTGGCCGGCTGGTCGGACGGGATGGCGATGCCGCGGGACCTGGAGTAGTAGAAGCTGGTGTCGCGGCTCGGCAGTGAGGGGTCGACGCCATAGCAACAGAGGATGATGACACCGCCCAGGAGACAGAGCCCGGTGCCGACCCACCCGGAGTACTGGGAGAACCCGAAGGACATGAGGCCCTCGGTCTGGTGCGCGCCGACCGGAAACCAGACGGTGGAGATGGTGCCGAACACAGCTGAGGAGATAGAGGGAGACGGACAGGTGAGGCAGCCAATCAGAGCACAGAGAGGGAGACGGACAGGTGAGGCAGCCAATCAGAGCACAGAGAGGGAGACGGACAGGTGAGGCCGCCGATCAGAGCACAGAGAGGGAGACGGACAGGTGAGGCAGCCAATCAGAGCATAGAGAGGGAGGCGGACAGGTGAGGCAGCCAATCAGAGAGAAGTGTAAACTTAAATTGCTGGACATCATTTGATCATTTGAGCAGTGACAACATGAGCATCAGTGAGAGTGGTAGTAAGTGTTATAAAGTGACTGGTCGTACCCATGGCGATGTAGAGAGCTCCTCCAATCCGTGAGCGCTGCAGTTTGTTGGCGGAGGTGTCGTTCTGGAAGCGCACACAGGGCATGGCCATCAGGACGAGCAGCAGAGCAGGAAGTCCCAGGAGACAGGCCAGGATCATGAGCGCTCGGGACGTCTGGATGTACGCTGCAAGACAGGGGCAGTGTGAGCAAGGCACGGGCACTCACAAACCCAAAGCATTAAACCTGTCCAGAAGCATCAAACCTCTCCAGAAGCATCAAACCTCACCAGAAGCATCAAATCTCCCCAGAAGCATCAAACAGCTCCAGAAGCATCAAACCTCTCCCGAAGCATCAAACCTCTCCAGAAGCATCAAACAGCTCCAGAAGCATCAAACAGCTCCAGAAGCATCAAACCTCTCCCGAAGCATCAAACCTCTCCCGAAGCATCAAACCTCTCCCGAAGCATCAAACCTCCCCAGAAGCATCAAACCTCCCCAGAAGCATCAAACCTCTCCCGAAGCATCAAATCTCCCGAGAAGCATCAAATCTCCCCAGAAGCATCAAACAGCTCCAGAAGCAACAAACAGCTCCAGAAGCATCAAACCTCCCCAGAAGCATCAAACCTCTCCCGAAGCATCAAACCTCTCCAGAAGCATCAAATCTCCCGAGAAGCATCAAATCTCCCCAGAAGCATCAAACAGCTCCAGAAGCTACAAACAGCTCCAGAAGCATCAAACAGCTCCAGAAGCATCAAACAGCTCCAGAAGCATCAAACCTCTCCCGAAGCATCAAACCTCTCCAGAAGCATCAAACAGCTCCAGAAGCATCAAACAGCTCCAGAAGCATCAAACAGCTCCCGAAGCATCAAACCTCTCCCGAAGCATCAAACCTCTCCCGAAGCATCAAACCTCTCCCGAAGCATCAAACCTCTCCCGAAGCATCAAACCTCTCCCGAAGCATCAAACTTCTCCCGAAGCATCAAACCTCTCCCGAAGCATCAAACCTCACCAGAAGCATCAAATCTCCCCAGAAGCATCAAACAGCTCCAGAAGCATCAAACCTCTCCCGAAGCATCAAACCTCTCCAGAAGCATCAAACAGCTCCAGAAGCATCAAACAGCTCCAGAAGCATCAAACCTCTCCCGAAGCATCAAACCTCTCCCGAAGCATCAAATCTCTCCCGAAGCATCAAACCTCCCCAGAAGCATCAAACCTCCCCAGAAGCATCAAACCTCTCCCGAAGCATCAAACCTCCCCAGAAGCATCAAACCTCTCCCGAAGCATCAAATCTCCCCAGAAGCATCAAACAGCTCCAGAAGCAACAAACAGCTCCAGAAGCATCAAACCTCCCCAGAAGCATCAAACCTCTCCCGAAGCATCAAACCTCTCCCGAAGCATCAAACCTCACCAGAAGCATCAAATCTCCCCAGAAGCATCAAACAGCTCCAGAAGCATCAAACCTCTCCCGAAGCATCAAACCTCTCCAGAAGCATCAAACAGCTCCAGAAGCATCAAACAGCTCCAGAAGCATCAAACCTCTCCCGAAGCATCAAACCTCTCCCGAAGCATCAAACCTCTCCCGAAGCATCAAACCTCCCCAGAAGCATCAAACCTCCCCAGAAGCATCAAACCTCTCCCGAAGCATCAAATCTCCCGAGAAGCATCAAATCTCCCCAGAAGCATCAAACAGCTCCAGAAGCAACAAACAGCTCCAGAAGCATCAAACCTCCCCAGAAGCATCAAACCTCTCCCGAAGCATCAAACCTCTCCAGAAGCATCAAATCTCCCGAGAAGCATCAAATCTCCCCAGAAGCATCAAACAGCTCCAGAAGCTACAAACAGCTCCAGAAGCATCAAACAGCTCCAGAAGCATCAAACAGCTCCAGAAGCATCAAACCTCTCCCGAAGCATCAAACCTCTCCAGAAGCATCAAACAGCTCCAGAAGCATCAAACAGCTCCAGAAGCATCAAACAGCTCCCGAAGCATCAAACCTCTCCCGAAGCATCAAACCTCTCCCGAAGCATCAAACCTCTCCCGAAGCATCAAACCTCTCCCGAAGCATCAAACCTCTCCCGAAGCATCAAACCTCTCCCGAAGCATCAAACTTCTCCCGAAGCATCAAACCTCTCCCGAAGCATCAAACCTCACCAGAAGCATCAAATCTCCCCAGAAGCATCAAACAGCTCCAGAAGCATCAAACCTCTCCCGAAGCATCAAACCTCTCCAGAAGCATCAAACAGCTCCAGAAGCATCAAACAGCTCCAGAAGCATCAAACCTCTCCCGAAGCATCAAACCTCTCCCGAAGCATCAAATCTCTCCCGAAGCATCAAACCTCCCCAGAAGCATCAAACCTCCCCAGAAGCATCAAACCTCTCCCGAAGCATCAAACCTCCCCAGAAGCATCAAACCTCTCCCGAAGCATCAAATCTCCCCAGAAGCATCAAACCTCCCCAGAAGCATCAAACCTCTCCCGAAGCATCAAACCTCTCCAGAAGCATCAAATCTCCCGAGAAGCATCAAATCTCCCCAGAAGCATCAAACAGCTCCAGAAGCAACAAACAGCTCCAGAAGCATCAAACCTCCCCAGAAGCATCAAACCTCTCCCGAAGCATCAAACCTCTCCAGAAGCATCAAATCTCCCGAGAAGCATCAAATCTCCCCAGAAGCATCAAACAGCTCCAGAAGCAACAAACAGCTCCAGAAGCATCAAACAGCTCCAGAAGCATCAAACAGCTCCAGAAGCAACAAACAGCTCCAGAAGCATCAAACAGCTCCAGAAGCATCAAACAGCTCCAGAAGCATCAAACAGCTCCAGAAGCATCAAACCTCTCCAGAAGCAGTAAAGGTTCACAGTTTAGTTTTCTGAAAAACGTAATAGTGGTTTTCGCACTGCACTGGATTTTATAACTTTTTAAAAATTCCAATCCCCATTTGATGCTCGTTCCCACGCTCTGACACTTAATAATTCAGTCTGATTGACTCTTTTATGCATTAATATTTTTGTGTGCATGTTTTACAAACAACAACACTTGACCCCTTTGACCCCTTCACCGACGTGCCAGGGGCCATAAAACCATTATCTCACACTTTCATTGATAAGGCTGAGCACATTTGAAACAGAACAGAACGTGGAGGGGAGCAGGCTGGCAGAGGAGGTCAGCGGATCATCCACGGCATCTGGACAGTGTAAAACCGTCGGTCAGGAATGCACTCGCTGAGTATAAGATAGCATGACGCCCTTGAGATCGCTCGCCTCCAATTGCGTTTAACCGTCTTTTCCATGCATTTGGTCATCTCAAACATCACTATCCCCTACATAACCTTTACTCACTCCGCCCCTTTTAGCCGTAAAAACACAGAATTTCATTTTAGCTTTGTATAATTACTGTTGAACAACTTAAACGCTGTTGTGCAACTTACATAATGTGTGAAAGTGTGTAACGTGTCGACAGAACAGAGGCCGCTATAGGTTTGCATCATAAAAAAGCTAAAAATAAAGACAATTATCAAATATGTCTGTGAAAATTAGACTGCTGACATGATAAGAGCAAGAATAATTGGCCATTAGATGGAGAATACTGTTTGAATTGAGAAACGATGTATTGAAATGTTTTAACCTGTTACCATCCACCTATTTTCGCCCTGTGCACAATGGTTGGACATACCCAAATGGCATTGCTTATTAAAAGAGGATCTTATGTTCCACATGCAAGTGTGATGCATCATTAGAAAGCTTAGGCCTTCTAGTTTCTGCAGATGTGCACATGACACACTGTCAGGGCTTCAGAACTTACACTACAGAGGTCTAAACATAAACAAAACATCCTTTTTTAGTCTCGCCTGAATATTGTCAATTTGTAATGGTCCTGAGCATGACATACTTCATTGTGTGCATATGCTGTTCACTGTACATGATGTTTATCTTGTTGACAACAACTGTGTAAAGTTTCAGATCTCTAGGAACAGGCATTTTGGTGCTGTTGACCTTTTTGTATCAAAAAGTATATTCGGAACAAGTGATCCAAATATGTGCCAACTGTGCCAAACTGTTTTATTACAATTTTAGCTCCTCTATGATCATAAAACATACATTTTCATGTTTTGTAGGCCACTAATAGCAATTATAACAGCTAAAAAAAAATATGTGAAAATGTGTAAATATGAGTTTACCCATCCATGAATTTCCCATACAGAGGTTAAAAAAAAAAAAAAATAATTATAATATTTTTATTTTATTTTTGTATTGGTATAATCATAAATATATCTAACAATATGCACGTCCAAAAGGCTAATAAAATCAGAAAACGTTATGCGCAAAATCCTGCCGAGAAATCTGGCTCTTTACAGCCTTCCCGGAGCCTTACGCACGATAATACAGAACATTCTGTGTCAATGAGCCCTTTGTCCCGCCCCTCTTTCTAAAGCTATTCTCATTGGCTAGAATAATATGTCAAACAATCTCAGCTACGTCATTCGCACGCGGCGCTATTTAGATGTAAACAGACTAATCCATGTGCGTCGCAAGCGGCGCATTTTTTTTTGCGGAGGCTGTAGCAAACAAACCCGTGGACAGAAAAATTCGTGGATGGTCTCATTCTGTAGGTAACAATCTGAAGAAAAGAAGGATATCAAACATTATTTTATAGGTCAAACAGGTCATTTGTTATGGACGGAGAAATGCGCCGGACAAGCGGATTCTCGTCCGGCGAGAAACGAAGAAAAGTTTGTTTACTTGACAATATCTCGAAATCGGATAACTTCAGGAAAAATACAAGTGGATATTGTTTTTCAATGATTCCTTACGGACAGACTGAGTACAAGGATGTACAGAATTAAAGCCGTTTCGTCCGTTATAAACAGCAAACAGGTAGGACATGCGTTTGTAAAAGTTGAGACTTTCTCACAAACTATTGGCAATTGCTTCTTGGGGCATATTATTCAATGTAAATCAATGACATATTCGTTTTGTTGAGAAAATAAGCTTTAAAATGATGTATGGCTTGCTGGTATTGACCACGGAAATAAAAGTGATGATGTAAGAGAATATTTGAGATATAGAAAATGTTCGCCGGCGGACAGGTGGGTGGTAACAGGTTTTAAAACAAGTCCAATTGTCAAGGTTAACAAATAAATGTGTAAATTAGAGCAAACAAGGTCATGAAATCCTTGTCTTGAACACATTCATTTGGTTTCAGATTTATGGGAGTTACGTTCTGCTGTAAATTGCAGCTTGAGTGTTTTTCATCATCACACAAAGAGGAGAGAGAGGGTGTGTCTGGAGACAATTATATTCTCCTTTTTTGACTTTGGGTGAAGTCAAAGGAATGTCTTTCACTCTGTATCTGTGCTTTTCACAACTGTAGCATCTGGTTCCTCTTCCACACTGAAGCGCTGCATTCTATAAAAGTGCACACATGATGCTCCGTAGAGATGACACAAACGCTAAACTGTGCTTCTAGTCCAAATGTATACAATCATTTCAAAAAATCAAAAAGACTTTATCATAGTTTATATTTCATATATTTTTTGTGTCAGAGCACATTCCTAGTTTGTGAATTTTGTTCACTGACAATAAAGCGTTTCCTGATTCTGGTCTACATAGAGTAGGCGTGGTCTACGTGCAGGCGTTGTGGGCATGGTCTACACAAATTGGGTGTGGCTTATATATAGGTGTTGTGGTCTACATAGAGTGGGCATGGCTTGTGTACAGGTGTTGTGGGCGTGGTCTATGTACAGGTGTTGTGGTCTCCATATTGAGGGCGTGGTCTATGTGCAGGTATTGTGGTCTCCATATTGAGGGCGTGGTCTATGTGCAGGTATTGTGGTCTACATTGTGAGGGCGTGGTCTATGTACAGGTGTTGTGGTCTCCATAGTGAGGGCATGGTCTATGTACAGGTGTTGTGGTCTATGTACAGGTGTTGTGGTCTACATTGTGTGGGCGTGGTCTATGTACAGGTGTTGTGGTCTCCATAGTGAGGGCATGGTCTATGTACAGGTGTTGTGGTCTACATTGTGAGGGCGTGGTCTATGTACAGGTGTTGTGGTCTCCATAGTGAGGGCATGGTCTATGTACAGGTGTTGTGGTCTACATTGTGAGGGCGTGGTCTATGTACAGGTGTTGTGGTCTCCATATTGAGGGCGTGGTCTATGTGCAGGTATTGTGGTCTACATTGTGAGGGCGTGGTCTATGTACAGGTGTTGTGGTCTATGTACAGGTGTTGTGGTCTCCATAGTGAGGGTGTTGTCTGTGTACAGGTGTTGTGGTCTATGTACAGGTGTTGTGGTCTCCATAGTGAGGGCGTTGTCTGTGTACAGGTGTTGTGGTCTATGTACAGGTGTTGTGGTCTCCATAGTGAGGGCGTTGTCTGTGTACAGGTGTTGTGGTCTATGTACAGGTGTTGTGGTCTACATAGGGCGGGCGTGGCTTGTGCACAGGTGTTGTGGGCGTGGTCTACACAGAATACCTGGCAGGGAGAGGATCTGGTTGAGGGCGGTGCAGTGGTAAATGGCGGGCGAGATGACGCACTCGGCCCAGAGCCCGCGGGACCGGAGCTCGTCCATGCGCACGCACGTGGACACGCTGTACTCGCACGTGCGCACCCAGTCGTTGGTCGCCGTGGCGACGATGATGCCGACCCAACCGGTGCTGCTGGCAATCATCCCGGTGATTTGTCTGCACATGAACGCCATCTAGAGGAAAGAGGAGGAGCAACAGTGAGACGTTTGGTCCAGAAGAGAGAAGGCGAAAAAGAATACATGAACGTGGAAGGGCATCTGAATTAAAAATCTGATGAATAATTTGTGAACAAAAACCTATCATTAACATTTTTTACAGGTGTTCTTATTGCCAGATGTGATTTTTGTGTAACATTCCAGGCAAAATAACAACATTTTCATATTTCAAATTAACGTATCGTACCAGTTCAAATTTACGTATTTCCCCTTTAAATTGGACTGGACTCATGACTTTCAATCGATTACAGTAAAACAGCAATGAAAAATACAGACAAAACGAATCATATTTACAATAAAACACGTAAAAATGAAATTTAAATGTTTCAGCTGCCACACGGAAGTCAATTTCAATCTGAGGGCACTGGTTTAAGAAGGTAGACAGATGGTAACTGAGCTTAAAGGGACATTGTGTACAGCTGTTGTGTGCCACAAAACACTATAAAACTCTCCGTGGAGACAAATAAACAGGTGGAAGTGAAAGGTATAGATTTTAAATTTTTCCTGAAAAGTGACATATTGCACCTTTTAAAGCTTATAATGTGAAATATGTACTCCAAAACTGCTGACTTTCAGGTTCAATTTGAGGCTTTTTCGGGATCCAAAACTTAATATTTTCATGTCCGTGTATTTTCAATAAACGGTTAAATCAATATTTAGACTTCAAAGACCTCCGTCCGCGCACCATCTGTTGAAAATGTCTCTTTTAAATTAGACCAAACTGTTGTGCCCTTTTACAATATATAATAAAACTTACCTTATGCTCTTCGGATTTGATGTCTGTTTACAGTAATTCACAGCAAATCCACTTGTATTTTACTCAATAAAATATAAAACGTATTGTAAATGTGATATTGTATTGATAGAAAAGAACCCTGGAGAAAAGCTACACGGAATTCTCAAAATAAAACAGGAAATTGGACAAAAAACAAAACACTAAATTTGCAAAATAAGTCCAGAAATACGACAAAAATAGCTTGTATAAAATAGTTGCGCGTTGGCTCGTAGATGATCGCCCCCGAAATGATTTTTTTGGGAGATTTTTTTCCCCTTGGGGCGTGGTCCAGACTCAGAAAAGCTGCGTCCAATCAGCGCGTAACTGAAAACAGACTGAAGTGAGAAAACAGCGGGAGAACGAGGAGGATGTGAGTGAGAGGAATATCAATGCATTTAAGAAAAGTCATATTTCAGCCACTGGTCACTCATCTGTGTCTCTGGCGCCCTCTACTGGTGGAAACGCGGCGGACACGTGTACTTCCACAGTCTGGTGTAAAAGCACATTTTAAAAGGTGTTTGTGTAGTTTTTGTTGGTTGGGAGACATTAGGAAGCAGATATTTTAACCCAGAAATGCTATTGTCATCCGTGTAATAAACCCTTTAAATGTTTGCGGACAAATAATGTAAATTTCCAACTGATTTCAATGAAGAAACTTGGATAAAACACACAAAAAATCACAAAATATCAAAAGTCTAGGTGGTTTTGACAAATAAAAACCTCTCTGGACCTGGTTTAAACACATAAAACACATTTACAGTTGCATGTTTATTTTGTAGATTGTAGACACGTTTTGGCAAAGGAAATGTTTTAGATCCAAAAATACAAATAAATAATAATAAATATTACATACCGTATTTTCCAGACTATAAGTCGCACCTTTTTTCATAGTTTTGGCCGGGGTGCGACTTATACTTATATACTTATACTTATACTCTGGAGTAACTTATATGTGATATTATTTGTTACTTTCACAACTTATATATGTTTTTTTCTTCTCTATTATCAATTTTTTGGCCGGTGCGACTTATAGTCTGGAAAATACGGTACTTACCACCCAACTTTTTGTGAAGCTCAAATACCATTTCAAGACGAGAAACTAACAGTATTTTTTCCATCCTTTGTAGTAAAAAGACGTGAAACCATCAGTATTTAAATGTAACGCAGTTATTGTTTATTACACTACGTCTCCATTTGCCTCCATTCCTCATACGTTTACATTTGTTTACATTAGTTTACATTTGGCTGAAGTGCATAAACAGTTTCTTCGCTCACCGTTGCACATCTGGAGTTCACAGTGAGGTTTTTTATGACAGATTAAAGGATTTACAGAGCGTTGCCGGGGATTCTTCCACAATCTTTCTCTGACACGGTTCTGGACGTGTCTGTCTTTTATCCTGGATCTGACTGTGACGTGTTTCCATGGCAACTTTATTGCCACATTGTGAAACATCCCAGGCAAAGCAGGCACAAAAGATACAGTTTAGTTTAGTCCTGATATTTGGTCCTGGTTTAGTCCAGGTTTAGTCCTGGTTTAGTCTTGGTTTAGTTCTGGTTTAGTCCTGGTTTAGTTCTGGTTTAGTCCTGGTTTAGTCCTGGTTTAGCCCTGGTTTAGTCCTGGTTTAGTCCTGGTTTAGTCTTGGTTTAGTCCTGGTTTATTCCTGGTTTAGTCTTGGTTTAGTCCAGGTTTAGTCCTGGTTTAGTGCTGGTTTACTCCTGGTTTAGTCCAGGTTTAGTCCTGGTTTAGTCTTGGTTTAGTTCTGGTTTAGTCTTGGTTTAGTTCTGGTTTAGTCCTGGTTTAGGTCTGGTTTAGTCCTGGTTTAGTCCTGGTTTAGCCCTGGTTTAGTACTGGTTTAGTACTGGTTTAGTCTTGGTTTAGTCCTGGTTTATTCCTAGTTTAGTCTTGGTTTAGTCCTGGTTTAGTCCTGGTTTAGCCCTGGTTTAGTCCTGGTTTAGTTCTGGTTTAGTCCTGGTTTAGTCTTGGTTTAGTCTTGGTTTAGTCCTGGTTTAGACTTGGTTCAATCCTAGTTTAGTTCTGGTTTAGTCCTGATTTAGTCTTGGTTTAGTCTTGGTTTAGTCCTGGTTTAGTCCTGGTTTATTCCTAGTTTAGTCTTGGTTTAGTCCTGGTTTAGTCCTGGTTTAGCCCTGGTTTAGTCCTGGTTTAGTTCTGGTTTAGTCCTGGTTTAGTCTTGGTTTAGTCTTGGTTTAGTCCTGGTTTAGACTTGGTTCAATCCTAGTTTAGTTCTGGTTTAGTCCTGATTTAGTCTTGGTTTAGTCTTGGTTTAGTCTTGGTTTAGTCCTGGTTTATTCCTAGTTTAGTCTTGGTTTAGTCCTGGTTTAGTCCTGGTTTAGCCCTGGTTTAGTCCTGGTTTAGTTCTGGTTTAGTCCTGGTTTAGTCTTGGTTTAGTCTTGGTTTAGTCCTGGTTTAGACTTGGTTCAATCCTAGTTTAGTTCTGGTTTAGTCCTGATTTAGTCTTGGTTTAGTCTTGGTTTAGTCCTGGTTTAGTCCTGGTTTATTCCTGGTTCAATCCTAGTTTAGCCCTGGTTTAGTCCTGGTTTAGTCCTGGTTTAGTCTTGGTTTAGTCCTGGTTTATTCCTGGTTTAGTCTTGGTTTAGTCCAGGTTTAGTCCTGGTTTAGTGCTAGTTTACTCCTGGTTTAGTCCAGGTTTAGTCCTGGTTTAGTCTTGGTTTAGTTCTGGTTTAGTCCTGGTTTAGTCCTGGTTTAGTCCTGGTTTAGTCCTGGTTTAGCCCTGGTTTAGTCCTGGTTTAGTTCTGGTTTAGTCCTGGTTTAGTCCTGGTTTAGTCCTGGTTTAGTCTTGGTTTAGTCTTGGTTTAGTCCTGGTTTAGACTTGGTTCAATCCTAGTTTAGTTCTGGTTTAGTCCTGATTTAGTCTTGGTTTAGTCTTGGTTTAGTCCTGGTTTAGTCCTGGTTTATTCCTGGTTCAATCCTAGTTTAGCCCTGGTTTAGTCCTGGTTTAGTCCTGGTTTAGTCTTGGTTTAGTCCTGGTTTATTCCTGGTTTAGTCTTGGTTTAGTCAAATCAAATCAAATCAAATCAATTTATTTTTGTAAGGCCCAAAATCACAACAACAGTTGCCTCTGAGGGCCACAGGGAGAAATGAATCAACAATGTCTGTGGTGGCGAGGGACGATGTCCCAGGGTCCTCTGTCCTTAGACTCTCCTTCTCGGCCAGGAAAAACTACAAAAAAACCTCTTTGGGAAAAAAGCGTAGAAACCTGGAGGAGTTCCAGTGAAGGAGAGATCCGACTCTCACAGACGGACAGACGGACACGAGGAGACTGGAGCTGGACCCACTCTTCAGGCAGATGAGGGACCGACTGAGGCGAACTGGACCCACTCCTCAGTCAGATGAGGGACCGACTGAGGCGAACTGGACCCACTCTTCAGGCAGAAGAGGGACCGACTGAGGCGAACTGGAGCCACTCTTCAGGCAGATGAGGGACCGACTGAGGCGAGCTGGACCCACTCTTCAGGCAGATGAGGGACCGTCTGAGTCGAGCTGGACCCACTCCTCAGTCAGATGAGGGACCGACTGAGGCGAACTGGAGCCACTCTTCAGGCAGATGAGGGACCGTCGGAGGCGAACTGGACCCACTCTCCAGTCCAGGTTTATTCCTGGTTTAGTCTTGGTTTAGTCCAGGTTTAGTCCTGGTTTAGTGCTGGTTTACTCCTGGTTTAGTCCAGGTTTAGTCCTGGTTTAGTCTTGGTTTAGTTCTGGTTTAGTCTTGGTTTAGTTCTGGTTTAGTCCTGGTTTAGGTCTGGTTTAGTCCTGGTTTAGTCCTGGTTTAGCCCTGGTTTAGTCCTGGTTTAGTACTGGTTTAGTCTTGGTTTAGTTCTGGTTTAGTCCTGGTTTAGTTCTGGTTTAGTCCTGGTTTAGTCCTGGTTTAGCCCTGGTTTAGTCCTGGTTTAGTCCTGGTTTAGTCTTGGTTTAGTCCTGGTTTATTCCTGGTTTAGTCTTGGTTTAGTCCAGGTTTAGTCCTGGTTTAGTGCTGGTTTACTCCTGGTTTAGTCCAGGTTTAGTCCTGGTTTAGTCTTGGTTTAGTTCTGGTTTAGTCTTGGTTTAGTTCTGGTTTAGTCCTGGTTTAGGTCTGGTTTAGTCCTGGTTTAGTCCTGGTTTAGCCCTGGTTTAGTACTGGTTTAGTACTGGTTTAGTCTTGGTTTAGTCCTGGTTTATTCCTAGTTTAGTCTTGGTTTAGTCCTGGTTTAGTCCTGGTTTAGCCCTGGTTTAGTCCTGGTTTAGTTCTGGTTTAGTCCTGGTTTAGTCTTGGTTTAGTCTTGGTTTAGTCCTGGTTTAGACTTGGTTCAATCCTAGTTTAGTTCTGGTTTAGTCCTGATTTAGTCTTGGTTTAGTCTTGGTTTAGTCCTGGTTTAGTCCTGGTTTATTCCTAGTTTAGTCTTGGTTTAGTCCTGGTTTAGTCCTGGTTTAGCCCTGGTTTAGTCCTGGTTTAGTTCTGGTTTAGTCCTGGTTTAGTCTTGGTTTAGTCTTGGTTTAGTCCTGGTTTAGACTTGGTTCAATCCTAGTTTAGTTCTGGTTTAGTCCTGATTTAGTCTTGGTTTAGTCTTGGTTTAGTCCTGGTTTATTCCTAGTTTAGTCTTGGTTTAGTCCTGGTTTAGTCCTGGTTTAGCCCTGGTTTAGTCCTGGTTTAGTTCTGGTTTAGTCCTGGTTTAGTCTTGGTTTAGTCTTGGTTTAGTCCTGGTTTAGACTTGGTTCAATCCTAGTTTAGTTCTGGTTTAGTCCTGATTTAGTCTTGGTTTAGTCTTGGTTTAGTCCTGGTTTAGTCCTGGTTTATTCCTGGTTCAATCCTAGTTTAGCCCTGGTTTAGTCCTGGTTTAGTCCTGGTTTAGTCTTGGTTTAGTCCTGGTTTATTCCTGGTTTAGTCTTGGTTTAGTCCAGGTTTAGTCCTGGTTTAGTGCTAGTTTACTCCTGGTTTAGTCCAGGTTTAGTCCTGGTTTAGTCTTGGTTTAGTTCTGGTTTAGTCCTGGTTTAGTCCTGGTTTAGTCCTGGTTTAGTCCTGGTTTAGCCCTGGTTTAGTCCTGGTTTAGTTCTGGTTTAGTCCTGGTTTAGTCCTGGTTTAGTCCTGGTTTAGTCTTGGTTTAGTCTTGGTTTAGTCCTGGTTTAGACTTGGTTCAATCCTAGTTTAGTTCTGGTTTAGTCCTGATTTAGTCTTGGTTTAGTCTTGGTTTAGTCCTGGTTTATTCCTGGTTCAATCCTAGTTTAGCCCTGGTTTAGTCCTGGTTTAGTCCTGGTTTAGTCTTGGTTTAGTCCTGGTTTATTCCTGGTTTAGTCTTGGTTTAGTCAAATCAAATCAAATCAAATCAATTTATTTTTGTAAGGCCCAAAATCACAACAACAGTTGCCTCTGAGGGCCACAGGGAGAAATGAATCAACAATGTCTGTGGTGGCGAGGGACGATGTCCCAGGGTCCTCTGTCCTTAGACTCTCCTTCTCGGCCAGGAAAAACTACAAAAAAACCTCTTTGGGAAAAAAGCGTAGAAACCTGGAGGAGTTCCAGTGAAGGAGAGATCCGACTCTCACAGACGGACAGACGGACACGAGGAGACTGGAGCTGGACCCACTCTTCAGGCAGATGAGGGACCGACTGAGGCGAACTGGACCCACTCCTCAGTCAGATGAGGGACCGACTGAGGCGAACTGGACCCACTCTTCAGGCAGATGAGGGACCGTCTGAGTCGAGCTGGACCCACTCCTCAGTCAGATGAGGGACCGACTGAGGCGAACTGGACCCACTCTTCAGGCAGATGAGGGACCGACTGAGGCGAACTGGACCCACTCCTCAGTCAGATGAGGGACCGACTGAGGCGAACTGGACCCACTCTTCAGGCAGATGAGGGACCGTCTGAGTCGAGCTGGACCCACTCCTCAGTCAGATGAGGGACCGACTGAGGCGAACTGGAGCCACTCTTCAGGCAGATGAGGGACCGTCGGAGGCGAACTGGACCCACTCTCCAGTCCAGGTTTATTCCTGGTTTAGTCTTGGTTTAGTCCAGGTTTAGTCCTGGTTTAGTGCTGGTTTACTCCTGGTTTAGTCCAGGTTTAGTCCTGGTTTAGTCTTGGTTTAGTTCTGGTTTAGTCTTGGTTTAGTTCTGGTTTAGTCCTGGTTTAGGTCTGGTTTAGTCCTGGTTTAGCCCTGGTTTAGTCCTGGTTTAGTACTGGTTTAGTCTTGGTTTAGTCCTGGTTTATTCCTAGTTTAGTCTTGGTTTAGTCCTGGTTTAGTCCTGGTTTAGCCCTGGTTTAGTTCTGGTTTAGTCCTGGTTTAGTCCTGGTTTAGTCCTGGTTTAGTCTTGGTTTAGTCTTGGTTTAGTCCTGGTTTAGACTTGGTTCAATCCTAGTTTAGTTCTGGTTTAGTCCTGATTTAGTCTTGGTTTAGTCTTGGTTTAGTCCTGGTTTAGTCCTGGTTTATTCCTGGTTCAAACCTAGTTTAGCCCTGGTTTAGTCCTGGTTTAGTCCTGGTTTAGTCTTGGTTTAGTCCTGGTTTATTCCTGGTTTAGTCTTGGTTTAGTCCAGGTTTAGTCCTGGTTTAGTGCTAGTTTACTCCTGGTTTAGTCCAGGTTTAGTCCTGGTTTAGTCTTGGTTTAGTTCTGGTTTAGTCTTGGTTTAGTACTGGTTTAGTCTTGGTTTAGTCCTGGTTTATTCCTAGTTTAGTCTTGGTTTAGTCCTGGTTTATTCCTAGTTTAGTCTTGGTTTAGTCCTGGTTTAGTCCTGGTTTAGCCCTGGTTTAGTCCTGGTTTAGTTCTGGTTTAGTCCTGGTTTAGTCCTGGTTTAGTCCTGGTTTAGTCTTGGTTTAGTCTTGGTTTAGTCCTGGTTTAGACTTGGTTCAATCCTAGTTTAGTTCTGGATTAGTCCTGATTTAGTCTTGGTTTAGTCTTGGTTTAGTCCTGGTTTAGTCCTGGTTTATTCCTGGTTCAATCCTAGTTTAGCCCTGGTTTAGTCCTGGTTTAGTCATGGTTTATGATCTGTATTTTACTTCATACTTTTTACTTTCACTTCACGTCACTTGGAGGCATCTGTACTTACGTTTTATTAACTGTATTTAAAAGTACAAAGTATTTCATGAATTGAGACCGTCTGAAGTGTTCACGGAGACGCTTTAAGTTCAAACTAAAAGTATTTATACACATATTATACACTTTAAAAAGTAATAAAGATTCACTCGCTTTTATTGTCTGAAAATCTGCTAAATTCTTTATCGAAAGCACAAAATTTGACTCTTTAATAGTTCCAAACTCTGTGTTAAATACTTTTATATTGGTATTTAAATGGTTTTATTTCGTAGATTTTCTATGTAATACTTTTATTTTGAAAGGAGTAAATGTTTGCTTCCTTTGTCTTTCAGGACCAAAATAAACACAAAACACACGGTGCAAATAACCAGACAAAATTGCGATTATGAATCCTTCGTTTATTAAATAATTTCAAGCAGAATAACCATAAAAATGTGGATTAAAGACAGCAGTCTGGACCTGGTGCGATTATAGTGATAGAAAACATTCATGAACCACTTACAAAGTCTACATTTAGTTTAGTCGGACACACACAGCGGTTATGTTAGCTACGCTCTGTCGCCGCGGAAACAAAAAACAGAACCAAAAGAGACTAATTTATATATTCAATGTCCTCGAGATCCTTCCGGAAGCGGCTTCAGATTTACACGTTCGAGCCAAACCAGCGAGCGAAGAAACAAGCGCGGAAACGAAATCTCCAAATCAGCAGGAAATGAATAAAAGTTTGAACTGGATTTAACCGACGTATTTACTCCATTTCCTTCATTTTGACTCAAACTTGATTATGACGTGTTTTTCTTTCTTCAGGTAAAAGTATCGGCCAGTGACTCACTGGGACTTATTTTCACTTGTTAAAAAGAAAAAACGCATCGATCTTGATAAACTACGAACAAACGACACGGACGCTCTGAATTCATTTGGGTCCAAGACATTTCCGACACATTTCAATAGGATTTCAGTGGGATTTTTTCAGTGGGATTTTTTTCAGTGGGATGTCAATGGGATTTCAATGGGATTTTGGTGGGATTTCAAAAGGATTTCAGTGGGATTTTTTCAATGGGATTAAGTGGGATTTTTTCAGTGGGATTTCAATGGGATTTTGGTGGGATTTCAATAGGATGTCAATGGGATTTCAATAGGATTTCAGTGGGATTTCAATGGGATTACAATGGGATTTCAATGGGATTCCGGCAAGCTTTTGTTACACACTTTGAGGTGTCAAAAGGGAGAACAGGCGCGATTACAAGTGACAATGCTGAGAAAACGATTGGTCTCTTGGCGTTGTTTTGAGTTCAAAAGCGTTTCACAATTGGGCAAAGTGTCGATTTCGGTTTGATACGGGCGTAATTTTGCCACAAACTCTGGATTTTGAATTTGTCCTACTCGGATTCTTGGCCGATCCAGGATTTGTCCCGATGTAGTCTGGTTCTAGTCCCGGTTTAGTCATTGTCAAGTCACAATTTTGATGCGTTGCGTGTTATTTTAGTTGTTAACGAGTCCAAATGATTCTTTCTATTGAACATTTAGACTCTAAAAACACTATCAATCAAATAAAGGATGAAATATGCTCACTGAAGGCTTCTAGATAAAGATTTTTCAGTAATAAAGTGTATTATTTACACAATTATCAGAAATGGTTTACTCTTTTTGAATAATGTCACTGTCTTTGTTATAAAAAGGCAAATTCATGTGTGTTTTAGAGTTTGTTTAGTCCAGATAACAATGATGAAGATCAAAACACGACAAGGGTTATTTTTCAAAGTCAATATGTCGTGTGCAAACAAACTACTTAGTTCTGTTTTGGATCTCATCGAGACTCATAAAGCCTTTCAAAACGTAACTATGAACACGACACTTTTGTTTTTACTGAACTCAAAGATATAAAACACTTTCTATGCACACAAGAGACCCGTTTCTTTCAAATATTGTCCAAAAATCTGTGAGTTTTAGATCTCGTAGTGAAAAATGGTAGCAAAAACAAACGTGTTGCGCTTCTTTTTTGGGTTTTTCGCTCAAGAAAGAGCAACATTTGATCCATTTTCAAAACTCAGTCCTGTTTAATTGAACTTTTCATTGCATTTTACCACTGTCTTTGTTGGTAATAGTCCAGCTTTTCCCCAGTATCACTTAACGGTTCTCAGGAAATCCAAATAAATATAAATTCAAGCCTGTTTTCAGCTCAAATCAAATCCCATAATTTAATAAATACACTTATTTATACTGGCTCTTCCACCAGTTCCAACAAAGCCCAGCTTTTCTTTTTGTCTCTAAACGGTCAAACCTGATTTTAAAAAAAAAGAGCACAACGTTAGAAATATTAGTCTGAACAACATTGATTAACGGACAGAAATGTATAAATATTTGACATCGTCCCGAGCGTCTTCTGTGAAGGTTTTTTCGGAACGATAACGGCGAAAGAGCGGTAAAAAAACAAGGTCTTCCCGCGACTTCGGGACGCGTGGGTTCCACCCGGCGAAGGTCGCTAACGTCCTCGGTGTCGGCTTATTTTCCTGGCGCTTATTTTATTGCATCTTCTCTTGCTTTTCCCTTCCAGTGTCTGCAGAAACGCGCCTCACATGGACAGTATATTGCTCCGCTCCGTCACTGGTGCTTGAGCGAGTTGATGTGGGCGCAGATCTTGAGGGCGGGGCCCAGCTTTATGTTCATACTGGTCATGAGGTGGTCCTCGGTGAGCAGCAGGAGCGCTTGGCCGTCGATCTCCTGCGTCCGGAAGGCCTCGGCGACATCTCCGCAGCCTCCAAACGACAAGGAAACGTGTTATTTTCATTTGCAATAGAGAAAAACCTGTCATTTTTCTGACTTTACAGTATGTTTCAATGAAAGGATTCTGTTCAAAGTGACAAAAAGACTGAAATGGACCCGTGAGCTGACAAACTTCTAAATGAAATAATGTTTTTTTTTCAGAGTAGTCGTAGTAGTTTTTAAACAAAATTAGACAGGATATTATATTTTTATATATTTTTTTATTTTAATTTAATTCTTTTTGAATTGCATCGATTCAAATTTTGATTTTATTTTAATCTTTCTCCGTTTTAGGCGCATTACTTTATCCACACATGGGTTTCTGATCGGGCCAGCGCAGGAGGAAGTACTCATTTTTGATACTCCAGTAGAAGTACAGCAAATAAATAGTAAGAAATATATTAAAAGAGTAAAAAGTAGTAAGTAATCACACAGATTTTTGAGAACTTTTACAACTACTACAAATTACAGTGGTGGGTGAAGTACTCAATTGTGTTACTTAAGTAAAAGTACAGACACAGGAGCAACAAGTCAAGTTACTCAAGTACAAGTAAAAGTATCACATAAATACATCTACTAGTGTCACATGGATACATCAAAAAGTAAGTAAATGTTTAAAATTGTCACAAATTTGGAGTTTCAGAGTCAAATGTAGTGATTTCGATAAAACATTGTGCTGTTGTTAATGCTGTTGCATAAATTCTTTATAAATGAGACCTAAACATTGTACTAAACTGTAGTAACCGTGCTGTACTGTTGTACTGGAATACTACTGTTAATATTTCATTCTCCTGACATGTTCCACTTAAAGCAGGACAGATGCAGTGAAGCCTTTTCTAAGAACCAAGCGGTAAAGAAAACACACTAGTGGTGATTTAGAGTCCACAATGCGTCATAAAAGTTACTTATTCGACTCTCTGTGGCTCAAATCTACAAAAAAATCAAGGAAAAGTCAATCTGTCGCATTCACGTTAAAAAATGACCTGTGTACGGGATTATTTTTCTTTCTTTAAGCAAAATTCCAGAGCAGAACGTTCTAAAAAACACATTTAAAACTGTGCAAAAACCTCTTGTTGACAATTTCCCACAATATAACAGAAAATATATCAATTCTCCTCAGAAATACACAGGGAAATCTGATCATCTAGGCTCAATATGTCCTGTAAATAACACTTTTAAATGTGATTGCGGGCTCTCACTACCTTTCCAATGATTGCACGTCCTGTATTGTATATTGCGCGTCCTGTATTGCACGTCCTGTATTGTGTATTGCGCGTCCTGTATTGTGTACGCGTCCTGTTTTGCTTACGCGTCCTGTATTGAGTACGCGTCCTGTATTGCACGTCCTGTATTGTATATTGCGCGTCCTGTATTGCACGTCCTGTATTGTGTATTGCGCGTCCTGTATTGTGTACGCGTCCTGTATTGCGTACGCGTCCTGTATTGTGTACGCGTCCTGTATTGCATGTCCTGTATTGTGTATTGCGCGTCCTGTATTGCACGTCCTGTATTGTGTATTGCGCGTCCTGTATTGCGCGTCCTGTATTGTGTACGCGTCCTGTATTGCATGTCCTGTATTGTGTATGCATCCTGTATTGCACGTCCTGTATTGTGTACGCGTCCTGTATTGTGTACGCGTCCTGTATTGTGTACGCGTCCTGTATTGTGTACGCGTCCTGTATTGTGTACGCGTCCTGTATTGTGTACGCGTCCTGTATTGCACGTCCTGTATTGTGTACGCGTCCTGTATTGTGTACGCGTCCTGTATTGCACGTCCTGTATTGTGTACGCGTCCTGTATTGCATGTCCTGTATTGTGTATTACGCGTCCTGTATTGTGTACGCGTCCTGTATTGTGTACGCGTCCTGTATTCCATGTCCTGTATTGTGTACGCGTCCTGTATTCCATGTCCTGTATTGTGTATGCGTCCTGTATTCCATGTCCTGTATTGTGTACGCGTCCTGTATTGCACGTCCTGTATTGTGTATGCATCCCGTATTGTGTACGCGTCCTATATTCTGTATGCGTCCTGTATTGTGTACGCGTCCTGTACTGTGTACGCGTCCTGTATTGTGTATGCATCCCGTATTGTGTACGCGTCCTGTATTGCGCATCCTGTATTGTGTAAGCGTCCTGTATTGTGTATGCGTCCTGTATTGCACATCCTGTATTGTGTATAGCGCGTCCTGTATTGCACGTCCTGTATTGTGTATTGCGCGTCCTGTATTGCACGTCCTGTATTGTGCATGCGTCCTGTATTGTGTACGCGTCCTGTATTGCACGTCCTGTATTGTGTATGCGTCCTGTATTGCACGTCCTGTATGGTGTATGCGTCCTGTATTGCACATCCTGTATTGCACGTCCTGTATTGTGTATGCGTCCTGTATTGCACGTCCTGTATGGTGTATGCGTCCTGTATTGCACATCCTGTATTGCACGTCCTGTATTGTGTATGCGTCCTGTATTGCACGTCCTGTATGGTGTATGCGTCCTGTATTGCACATTCTGTATTGCACGTCCTGTATGGTGTATGCGTCCTGTATTGCACATTCTGTATTGCACGTCCTGTATTGTGCATGCGTCCTGTATTGTGTATGCGTCCTGTATTGCACGTCCTGTATGGTGTATGCGTCCTGTATTGCACATCCTGTATTGCACGTCCTGTATTGTGTATGCGTCCTGTATTGCACGTCCTGTATGGTGTATGTGTCCTGTATTGCACATCCTGTATTGCACGTCCTGTATGGTGTATGCGTCCTGTATTGCACATCCTGTATTGTGTATGCGTCCTGTATTGCACATCCTGTATTGCACGTCCTGTATTGTGTATGCGTCCTGTATTGCACATCCTGTATTGCACGTCCTGTATTGTGTATGCGTCCTGTATTGCACGTCCTGTATGGTGTATGCGTCCTGTATTGCACATCCTGTATTGCACGTCCTGTATTGTGTATGCGTCCTGTATTGCACATCCTGTATTGCACGTCCTGTATTGTGTATGCGTCCTGTATTGCACGTCCTGTATGGTGTATGCGTCCTGTATTGCACATCCTGTATTGCACGTCCTGTATTGTGTATGCGTCCTGTATTGCGACAGTAATTTAATTGTGACAGTGAAAGTGTCTGCTCCGGGTTAAGAATGAACAGTCACGACAGATGCACAAACTGATGACTGCGTTAAAGTTAAATAACTGACTGTTTGTATGAGTGAGAAGAGACTGAGGAATGTAATGAAAGGAAATTCATTACATTCATAATTCATTATATTCATAATTTAAAGGACAAATATTATGCATTATTTGTATTGTTATCAGCCTTTTGTTTCCCTAAAACTCCTGAAAAAATGAGCCCCGTTTAAAGCTGAGGCTGTTCCTGAACCTCTGGAGACTTTGTGAAGCTGAGACTCTGGAGTTTTGACACTAAAATGAGCTTCTGTTGCGTTTTGACTGTTCTCTTTTAAAAGCTGAAGGTAAATTCACTAAAGATTAATTTTAGGGATTTGTAATAAAGCAAAAATGTCCAGGCAGAATCCACATAAAAGTCAGATTCATTTTTCATTTTATTTTAGGGTCATTTTTTACCTTTGGAGTACAAACTGAGCCTGATGTTTCCCAGAATGATTGATTTGACTGGAAATAAGTGAATTTACAACTTTATTAAATCTTAGTTTAGTCCCAGTTTAGTCTCAATTTCGCTGTGATGTTTGTGCAAGTGTGAGCGCCGCCTAAACACATTTTTACCACGGACGACATAAGATAAGATAAGATAAGATATTCCTTTATTGTCCCACATGGGGAAATTTCATTGGCGCAACGCAGGTAGATACAGAGGTAGATACAGAAGAACAGATCACTTATAGGAAGTCTGAAAAACACTTTCAGTAGAAGATCTCCTATAAATAAATAAAAACTCCCATAGAAAAATGAATAAATAAATACATAAATATCATTGCATGTGATCACGACAGTAATTGCACATGAATATACTCGATATTCTATTTTGGCAATTTCACAAAAACTCCCTTTTCCCGTCACAAAAAGAAGTGCAGGAGCGGCATCTTGTGGCCATGAGGGGTACAGCGTGTTTCATGGACATTTCTGACTCTTGGAAAAAGCACAATTTCTTCCAGTATCTTCAACTGAGAGAAAAAAGAACTATAGGGCAGCGCCGTCTAGGATTTGATAATAATAATTTGAAATATGTGGAGGAGTTTAATTAGATTTGATCACACATAAACTAAAGAGTAAACCGTTGAAGACGCATCAAAGTTGTAATACAGTGGATTCTCATATATTTGATCAAGATTTCCTTGTTGTTTGATCTCAATAATCGTGAATAATCGTTAAATCGTGGTGTTTTTTCTGACAATAATTGTAAAAACTAAAATAACACTAAATCTGATATATAAAATCCCCTCGTTCAAAGTCAATAGCTGCATAAAAACAATAAAGAACAAATCCACGAGAAAGAATAACACACGGACTAAGACTAAAAGACAGAAAATGACTGTTGCTTTTGTTCTCTCTCGTTTTTGTTCTTTTGCTCTCTCTCGTTTTTGTTTGTTCTCTTTCGTTTTTGTTTGTTCTTTCTCGTTTTTGCTTTTTTTCCCTCTCGTTTTTGCTTTTGCTCTCTCTCGTTTTTGCTTTTGTTCTCTCTCGTTTTTGCTTTTTTTCCCTCTTGTTTTTGCTTTTGTTCTCTAGTTTTTGCTTTTGTTCTCTCTCGTTTTTGCTTTTGTTCTCTCTCGTTTTTGCTTTTGTTCTCTCTCGTTTTTGCTTTTGTTCTCTCTCGTTTTTGCTTTTTTCCCTCTTGTTTTTGTTTGTTCTCTCTCGTTTTTGTTCTTTTGCTCTCTCTCGTTTTTGTTTGTTCTCTTTCGTTTTTGTTTGTTCTTTCTCGTTTTTGCTTTTTTTCCCTCTCGTTTTTGCTTTTGCTCTCTCTCGTTTTTGCTTTTGTTCTCTCTCGTTTTTGCTTTTTTTCCCTCTTGTTTTTGCTTTTGTTCTCTCTCGTTTTTGCTTTTGTTCTCTCTCGTTTTTGCTTTTTTCCCTCTTGTTTTTGTTTGTTCTCTTTCGTTTTTGTTTGTTCTCTCTCGTTTTTGCTTTTGTTCTCTCTCGTTTTTGTTTGTTCTCTCATTTTTGCTTTTGTTCTCTCTCGTTTTTCGTGTGCGACTCACCTGGCAGCGCGTTGATGAAGGCGGTCACTTCCTCCACGCTCCACTGCGACGGCGACGGCCTGAACGTGGAGGTGACGGCCGGAGCCGACGCCCTCCTCTGGACGCGCTGCGGCGCCACGCCCTCTGTCTGCGTGTTGCCGAGGCTGTTGCTGTGGGTGAGGCTGTTGCTGTGGGTGATGTGGTTGTTGTTATGCACGGTGATGCTGCTGCTGCTGTTGTTGTTGGGGGATGTTGTCATGGCAGCAGGCTCCTCCTCTTCTTCTTCCTCTTCCTCCTCTTCTTCCTCGTCGTCGTCATCGGGTGCGTCGTCTCCGTCGTCCTCCTCGACTCCAGCCTCCACCTGCACAAACCGTTTGACCAGGACAGAACCTGAAGCAGCTGAAGCATAAACCTCTCTTTTTATATCACAATAAAATAAACTAAATTCAGCTTTTATTCTGAAGGTTTTTCTTGACAAACTGGCAACTAAGGCATTCTCTTGATTCTAATGGATTCTTAAGTTAATAAATAAATAAATAGACAAAATAAAAACGATACATCTGAACATTCTTCATTGACATATTCAGAGCGGTATTATGTGAATACTGACATAAGTACGAGCCAAGTTTGTGGAGATGCAAGCTCACTCACTGTCAGGACTCTCATTGTTTTTTAGTTCAATGAAAAAAACATGCTTTAATTATATATATTTTTACTAAATAGTTACACTCAGGTTTTAATAAAAAAAAATGAAGAAAGACTTTGTATCTTTACCTCCATGTCCTCCTCGTCTTCTTCTGCTGCTGGAGGAGGTTTCTCTTTCACCTCTTTCTCACGGCGTCCGGCGCTCCACAGATCCTTAGGCTAAAGACAGGAGTTTGTATGAGATGTATATATAATATTATAGAGTATTACCAGTCTGAGCAGCAGTGGTCAGTAATAGGAGTATAGTAATAGTATTATAGAGTCAGTAATAGTAGTATAGCAATAGTATTATAGAGTATTACCAGTCTGAGCAGCAGTGGTCAGTAATAGGAGTATAGTAATAGTATTATAGAGTCAGTAATAGTAGTATAGCAATAGTATTATAGAGTATTACCAGTCTGAGCAGCAGTGGTTTCCCTGGCACAGATTCCGCTCGGTTCAGAACAGGTCGAGGTCGATCGGAGCGACTCCCTGCACTCAGAGCCCGGAGCCGCTTCGTCAGGCGCACATTAAATCTGAAACACAGACGTAAGACACTTTATTAATCCCTCAGGACAAACGCAAAATGGGTCATTTACTATTTATGACTATACACAAAGATTCGATAGGAATTGGGCGCTCGAACATGAAACAAACACAAATTAAGTGGCAATAAATGAAGGTATTATTCAATCACAAATAGAGAAATAATTATTTGCTAGCAATTGGGTCCACACATTTGTTATATACATTTGATGGCTTAAAAGTCATTCAACTGAAACAATAATAATAATAACTTGTGCTGACATTAAATATTGTGTCCAGTTTTGTTTTGTGTGGATAGGGCTAGTAAATATAGATATTAACCATAAACAAAGTCACTCAACATAAGATCACGTCCAAAGAGCTCTGTGCGCCACAGCTAGCGGCTAGCTTAAGGTTAGCGTCACTACTTCCTGTCAAACTAGTTATATCTATTTTTTGTCGAGTCACGCTAAAATAAATAAATACGTAAAGATCAGGCAGTGAACAGTGGATTTGACGACATGTTTAAACTTTACACATGAGGTGAATACTTTAGCGGAGGACATTTTGTGGGTCAATGCTAATGCTAATTTTGACACTTGTCCTGTGTTGACCAGCATCTAAACAGAGGGCACAGTTTAGGGATCGCGACATTTTTAGTGCTGTCCGAACGTGCAGCAGGTGAAAAATTTGTCCCACAATGCACCTTGAATGTAGTGTCCAGCGTTACTATAAACCACAATGCATTGCTAGAGTCGGAAAAACAACAGTGACGGGTCTTTAACTGGACACAACAGACCAAATGAAGCAGAAGAGCTGTTTAAACGCACTATTGACTTGAATATGAACAAACCACTCACGCCATTACGCCGCAAAGTTGCTAGCATTAGCCGCTTAGCTTAGCTTGAGTCACCATCACAGGCAAAAAGTTGAATATTCCAGTCTGTTTGTTGTTTAATGTGAGATCCATGACTTGTATGGTGATTATTAGTCCATAAATGACAGTTTAAAAGATATTTTACAAATATTTATTACAAAAATATTTTTTTACAGTTCTACTGACTTTTTTTCACTCAGACGATTGAGTCAACGCTAATGCTAATTTTGAAGCGTGATAAAAATAAAACTGATTAAAATAACAAACTGGGGTAATGTCTAAATAAAATCAGTTATATAATCTTCACATTTCCGTTACGTTGTAAGTGAGAGACCTACAAACCGCTGCTCTCCACCTTTTATATCAAATTATAGCCTTGTTTTAATAGCATGAAATCACCTTTACTTTCACCCTTTACTATTGTTGACAGCGTATTAAACTGCAAATAGTTTGGTTTTGCCTGCGAGTGTGCATCGCTGCCGTACCATGTGACTCCCGTGTGGTCTGAAACAGGAAGCGGTGAGTGCGGCCGCTGAAGGCGAACAATGAAGAGTGAACAAGCAACGTCAAACCATCCATGAATGAAGGTCACGGAGCATTTACTGTACACCCATCGCTCAGTTGGAGAGGGAAATCAGCAATCTTGTATCCATTATGTAAAATTATCTATTAATAATTAGCCAAAAGAACATTTCAACAACAGAAAAAACGTGAAGAAAATAACAGGAAGTAGCGCAGAGTTGTCGAAAAGAATCCCAATGTTTAATATAATCATAACTCTTATATCTAACCCATAATAAGGTGTGTTAACTACGTTTAATAACCTATAATATGCACTTTAGCTTCATCATTCAAATGTTTCAGTTCAGGCAGGTCCAGTTCCATGGTTCATTTACCGTATTTTCCGGACTAGAAGTCGCACCTTTTTTCATAGTTTTGGCCGGGGTGCGACTTATACTCCAGAGCAACTTATATATGATATTATTCATTATTTTCACACTGGCAACCACAAGAGGGCGGTCTAGGCTCTAAGCGACGCAGAAGAAGAATCTGCACTTCCTCTATCTCTGGAGTTTGTGGAGTTGTTTAGAAGTGACACAGAGGAAGAAGAATTCAATGGATTTAGTGATTTGGGGTAAAACTGATGCTTTGGTAAACTTGTTAGCATGTTCATTATGCTATAGTTATCTGAATAACTGTTCATATGTTACGTTAACATACCAGACACTTACCACAGTTCTGTCTGTGCCTCATGTAGTTGAAGGTGTTAGCGTTAGCATACGTACACCTATTCACTATGTTCTCTCATCTGTTATTATTTTAAACCGTATTTCAAGATGAAATGTCTGTTCTTGGTCTTGGATTTTATCAAATAAATTTCCCCAAAAATGCGACTTATACTCCAGTGTGATCACTATCGTGATTACAAAACTCCTCACTAGCCTCCGAAAAGTGTGAAAAGTGCTTGATGCCTGGAATGCGTTAGGAAAGTGTGGGGAAACTTTGGGCCGCTGCAAACTGTTTAAAAATGAACTGTATTCCATGTTTTTAAGACGTAACAATCAGGTAAATCATAACGGTGGTGCGACACGTTCACACGGGTTGTGGACAGCGGTTGCGTCAGTGTGACTCACCCGCGAGCACAGGAAGTGGAGCAGAAGCGTTTGGACCTCATGAAGTTGTGGGCGTGGCCTCGTTTTCCACAGAACTGACAGTGCAGCACGGCGCGGTCCCGGGGAGGCGGCCCTGAAACAGAGACCCTGAAGTTATTGCCCTGAATTAATAAACTGATGGTGACTGGAAAGACACTCGCTGAAAGTAATCGGGACGTTCCAGTTGAGAGAAAAGCGTATTTTCCATCCACAAATGTCTCGACCCAAACGAAGCTGCTCTGCGGTTGGTCCAGTCTAGCATCTCTTGAGATTTGGGGGCCAGTCACGATCAAACAGCGGGAAATGGATTCTCAAGGAGTTATTACTCATTTAATATCTCTTACGGGTGAAGACTAAACATTTATTAATGTCGTCGATGTCTGACACGCCACATCATGAGTTTGAATTAATTATATTTGTCTTCTCACTTGTTGTGGTGGAGTTCTGGTCGTCTGGCTCTCCTCCCTCCTCCTCCTCCTCCGAGTCCGTCGAGTGCTCCGACTGCTTCCTGGTTTCCGCGGCGACCGGCAGTACCGCGGTCCCGTTGGTCCTGGTCACTTCCGGTGGTTTGGGAACCTGATCCGCGACCAGTAAAGATGACCGGTTCACCTGCCAAATCCAAACATTTATTTTACATTTATTCATTTAGTCAGATATCACGAGTTACAATGAATGCATGGGGATTTACACACACACACACACACACACACACACACACACACACACACAGTATTTATAGTTATGTAGTTATTCTGTTTTTTAAGAGCTGATATTACTAGATTCCAGATTGTTTTCTCTATAAATGTTTTATCCTCCTCCTGATGCCAAATCTATTAATTTCCATAAAGAGGCAATAATGTGTCTATTTCAAAATGCATCCTTCTACTGCTTTCATATCAGTAATTCACATTGTACATATTTAGTGTTGTTTATGTTGCTACGACAGGCGCTGAGGGGACATCGAAACACTGAACATGTCTAGTGAAGATGTAAAAACTCGAAACACAGTGAAGATTCATGGTCAACATGCGCATTAGGGTTGTCAAAAGTATCGATAATCGGATATTAATCAATACTCAAACTAGTATCGAAGCTAGATACTCATTTGAGCAAGTATCAATACTAAGGAAAATCACATAAAGGTAATTAAATGTGACCTTTGTGACAGCTTTAGAATGATCTTGAACTTGATCAGATCTAGACCACGAGGCAACATAAAGAAATTACTATTATTTTGTGTTTTAAAAAAAAGAACATTTCTATTTCCGTATTGAGCTTGTTCCTTAGTATTGAAATCGAGTTTGAAACGTTGTATTGTGACAACACTAATGCCCTGGAGAGGAAGACGGACTAAAGATGGAGGATTTCTGAATCATGCGTGAATGAAACAAAACACAACTCCAGGTCGAGTGTGTTTTTGACCACAACATTCAAACATGGTTAAAAGTATTGTATAGTTTAGGACCTTTGAGTCTCTTACTGGGAATGGCGTCAGCCCCTCCTGGATCACAAAGCCCTCCACCAGGTGAGTGAGCACCTGCTGTCCCTCTGGCCATGGTTTCGGCTCCCAGGGACACACCCCCGCTTGGTCGAAGCCCTCTCCTTCCTCCCCCTCCTCCTCCTCGTCCTCTGATTGGTTTAGAGTCTCCGGTTCTGTGCAGGTATTGTGGTTTTGGGCGTGGTTCTGGGCGTGGTTCTGGGTGTGGTTCAGGGCGTTGTTTTGGGCATTGTTCTGGGCGTGGTTCAAGGCGTGGTTCTGGGTATTGTTTTGGGCGTGGTCCTGGGCGTTGTTCAGGGCATGGTTCTGGACGTTGTTTTGGGCGTGGTCCTGGGCATTGTTCAGGGCGGGGATCTGGGTGTTGTTCAGGACGTTGTTTTGGACATGGTTTTGGGTGTTGTTTCGGGTGTAGTTCTGGGCGTGGTTTTGGGTGTCGTTTTGGGCGTAGTTCTGGGCGTTGTTTTGGGCGCGGTCCTGGGTGCTGTTCAGGGCGTGGCTCTGAGCATTGTTTTGGACGTGGTTCAGGGCGTGGCTCTGAGCGTTGTTTTGGGCGTGGTTCAGGGCGTGGCTCTGAGCGTTGTTTTGGACGTGGTTCGGGGCGTGGCTCGGAGCGTTGTTTTGGACGTGGTTCGGGGCGTGGCTCTGAGCGTTGTTTGGGGCGTGGTTCTGGGCGTGGCTCTGGTTGGTTTGGCTCGGTTTGTGGCTCAGGCTGAGGTCGGTGGGTCGGTCCGGAGGCTGAGGGGGGGGCAGAGCGGGCTCCGCCGCGGGGGAGACGAAGGGCGAGCACGGGGGGGACTGGGACGACAGACTGGACAGAGCTGCGGGACGAGAGACAAAGAGGAGAGACACGAGTAACAGTTACAAGAATGTTCTGAGCAAAACAAACCTGTGAGCCGTTTGTGTGGCCATTCATAAAGATTCTGATTACCGTATTTTCCGGACTATAAGTTGCACCTTTTTTCATAGTTTTGGCCGGAGTGCGACTTATATTTATACCTATACTTATACTCTGGAGCGACTTATATGTGATATTATTTGTTATTCATACTCCAGTGCGACTTATATGTGATATTATTTGTTATTCATACTCCAGTGCGACTTATATGTGATATTATTTGTTATTCATACTCCAGTGCGACTTATCTATGTTTTTTTCTTCTCTATTATGCATTTTTTGGCTGGTGCGACTTATACTCCGGAAAATACGTATTAATTTTGTGGGTGGGACTTTTGGATTCCTCAGCATCCACAAACATAACTCTTGTTAGCTGAATCAGTGACTGTGTATACTGTATCATTGTCCATCATTTATTTTCTGATTTGCCCCGTTACATTACAATCCAAAACAAAACATTGCATCTTGTGAATGGTGAAAGGTACTCAAAACGGGACATAAACAGGGAAGGGAAACCTATGAATGGATTACTACAAGTGCTATTTATTATTGAAAGAAATCAATCACACAATTAGAGGGAATTGGAGTAAAGTGAGAGGCTTTTTCAAAATTCTGCTTCTTTGTTTTTAAATGTCTTTTTTACATCAGGGACACAAAGTATCTGAAATATTACATACATTTGGGACACTACACATATTTTTTACAGATAAAACATAAAAGCAGCTACAAATTAAATGTATAATGTGTGGTGTACAGAAATTATGAGCCTGTGTTACTGTTGTCATGATACTAAAATTTCAAACTCGATTTCGATACCAGGGAATAAAATCAATACTCGATACCAATTTATAGCAAAAACACAACAGACTTTAATTTTCAAAGTAAGATGATAGTACTTTCTTTATGTTTCCATGAAGTGCATGGATTTTTAAATGAAAAGGATCAAACTTTGACTGTCCCACTTTACCCATTGTCCCACTTTACCCATCGTCCCACTTTACCCATAGTCCCACTTTATCCATTGTCCCACTTTACCCATTGTCCCACTTTACCAATTGTCCCACTTTACCCATCGTCCCACTTTACCCATTGTCCCACTTTACCCATTGCCCCACTTTACCAATTGTCCCACTTTACCCATCGTCCCACTTTACCCATTTTCCCACTTTACCCATTGTCCCACTTTACCCATTGTCCAACTTTACCAATTGTCCCACTTTACCCATCGTCCCACTTTACCCATTTTCCCACTTTACCCATTGTCCCACTTTACCCATTGTCCAACTTTACCCATTGTCCCAATTTACCCATCGTCCCACTTTACCCATCGTCCCACTTTACCCATCGTCCCACATTACCCATCGTCCCACTTTACCCATCGTCCCACGTTACCCATCGTCCCACTTTACCAATCGTCCCACTTTACCCATATTCACCCTAGTCAGTTTTCCTCAGTGGGAGTGGACAGCGGTGCCTTTACCTGATTGGTTGTCCGACTGCACAGAGAGGTTGTCGTCCTGATTGGTGGAATGCAGCTCGTTAAATCTGCTCGTGTGGCTCGGATTGGTCGCTACCTCTTGAACCGGGGAAGACACTGGAGCCGCTAACGGGACGAGACTCTGGCTTGGCCCTGCCCCCGCCGCCGCAGCCATTTGAGTTCTTACCGGGGACGGTGCGGAAACGGCCGTGGGACTCGCCTTTCTCGTCGGACTCGGGGAAGCTTTGAGCGGCGACGTCAGCGTGTTCGCCGCTGACATCCTCGGTTTTGGCTCGTTTTTACAGTCTTTCGCTTCATCGCGATTTAGCACTTTTTTCGATTGGTCCTCCATCGTGACGGCGGCCATTTTCTTGCCCTGTTCGTGCTTTTTGCCACTTTGCGATTGCTCTTCCGTGACGTCCATCGCGGCGCTGCTCACGCTTTCGTCCAGCCGAGGCTTTTTTGCCGCGATCACATCCTCTTTGTCAACAGCAGCTTTTGATTTGTCCTCTCTTTGGTCAACAGCTCCTACTTTAAAGTCTTTAGGTGCTTGTTTTGCGTCCTCGCTTTTGTCTTGTTTTAATTTCTCTTTCAGTGTGGTCGGCGAGGGCAGCAGCGAGCTCCTCTTCGCCAACGTCGGGCTGAGCGGAAGCATCGTCTTGCCGTCAGAGTGCGCCGCTAGCTTTTGCGGCGCGGCGTTGGCGTTCTGAAGTTGGCGACCCGACGACAGGGCGATGATTTGCAGTTGGCGCGCGGCGGACGGCGATCGCTCGAAACAGGGGGAGGCTGGAGGCGGCCCCGGCGAGAGCAGCGACTGGGTTTTGAGTCCGGAGATGGGCCGGTTTATGGAGGCGGGTCCGGAGGCGGGTCCGGAGGCGGGTCCGGAGGCGGGTCCGGAGGCGGGTCCGGAGGCAGGTCCGGAGGCGGCGGGTCCGGAGGCGGAGGCGGGCGGAGCGGCAGAGGCGATGGGGTGGAAGGGTTTGGGAGCTGGAGAGCGGTGGGCGTTCGGAGAGAGCAGCCTGGGTCTCAGAGGGACGGCTCGCACGGGGGAGTACAGGGCTGCGAGGGAGAGAGACATGTCAGAAACGTGTATCGAGTAACGTTAATAAGAGTACTATTACTTCAAAATAATACTGCTCAAGTAGAAGTAGAAGTACAAAGGAGTTCAAGAAATTTAGCGTCAAAAACGGATTAATGGAAAAGTAGTAGTAAGGGTTTGATCTAGACGTGACATTTGATTTGGAATTGAAAGTTAATGTATTTTAATTGAAAGCTAATGTAATTAAAGGACAAAACATTAATAACAATAAACAAAATATTCAAAGGTTATGCCAGAAAATGAGAAAAACATAATCATATCCGATTACGATTAAAACAACGTGCATGGATAGACGTACTTGGTGGCGGGACGGAGAGGTGGCGGCAGGCAGCGGTCGTCGCGGTGATGTTCTCGGTGTTTGCCGTGGTGACTGGGCGGGGCCTCAAGGGCGGGAAGAGGGCGGTCTGTGGGCGGGACAGTGGAGGGGGCGGGGCCACAGGGCTCGAAGTGGCCGAGGGCGGTTTGAGACGGAGCGAGGGAGGAATGCTGAGCGCTCCGGGCGGCCGCAGCGTCAGACTCTGGATCTGAACACGGAAGAAATACTTTGGTTATGGAAGGAAGTACTTTTTAGCTTCTCAGGTTAAGTTGGTTCATTGTCAAAAGCATTTGTGGAGTCAGGTTTTGCTTCATTCTTGCTTGTTTAAAGAACGTTGTTGCTGTTGGCTTTTCTATAAATACTTCTGAATATTTTACCTTGGTTTAATGCTGTACGTAAGAAAAACAGCTGGAAACAGTGGGCGTGTCCGTTTTAAATAACTCTAAAACTGAAGTTGGCAGTGAGCAAGATGTTTCACGGTGACGGTAACTTGAATAATACTATATTGGACCTTTAAACAGGTTTTGGTTAAATGTATGCACTCCGAAGAAGCAGAACATGAACTTAAAAGAGACATAATATGCTAAATTGATTGTTTATTGATGCATTAAGATAAGATAAGATATTCCTTTATTGTCCCACATGGGGAAATTTCATTGGTGCAACGCAGGTAGATACAGAGGTAGATACAGAAGAACAGATCACTTATAGGAAGTCTGAAAAACACTTTCAGTAGAAGATCTCCTATAAATAAATAAAAACTCCCATAGACAAATAAATAAATACCATTGCATGTGATCCCGACAGTAATTGCACATGAATATGTGTCACGACAGCACATAGATTGCACATGAATTTCACAGTAATTGCACATATGACAGAATTGCACATCAGTATTAGGTTAGGTCAGTATTGCGAGTGTTCAGTACTAACAGTGTTTGTTATAAAGTCTGACAGCAGCAGGAAGGAAAGACCTACGGAACCTTTCCTTCACACATCGAGGGTGGATCAGTCTCTCACTGAAGCTGCTCTCCAGAGCGGAGAGAGTGTCCTGCAGGGGGTGACACTCATGGTCCAGCATAGATGTGAATCTAGCCAGGACCCTCCTGTCCCCCACCTCCTGCACCGAGTCCAGAGCACAGCCCAGGACGGAGCTGGACTTCTTGATGGCTCTGTCCAGCCTCTTCCTCTCCCTCTCTGTGATACTGCTGCTCCAGCAGGTCACACCATACAGGAGGGCCGATGCCACCACAGAGTCGTAGAAGGTCTTCAGGAGTGGCCCTGTCACTCCAAAAGACCTGAGTCTCCTCAGGAGGTAGAGCCGACTCTGGCTCTTCCTGTACAGTGCGTCTGTGTTATGAGTCCAGTCCAGTTTGTGGTTCAGATGAACACCCAGGTACTTGTATGAGTCCACTCTCTCAATGTCCCGTCCCTGGATGTTCACTGGTGAGGGGGCAGTGGGGTGGCGTCTGCGGAAATCCACCACCATCTCCTTGGTCTTCCCCGCGTTGATGAGGAGGTGGTTCCGCTGACACCAGTCCACAAAGTCCTGCGCCAGTCCTCTGTACTCCGCGTCATCGTCGTCCGTGATGAGTCCGATGATGGCAGAGTCGTCAGAGAACTTCTGCAGGACACAGCTGTCCGTGTCATGTCTGATGTCTGCAGTGTAAAGGGTGAAGAGAAAGGGCGCGAGGACAGTGCCCTGGGGCGCCCCCACACTGCAGGTCCGAGTGTCAGACACACAGTTCCGGGCTCTCACAAACTGGGGTCGGTCTGTGAGGTAGTCCAGGATCCACTCTGCCAGGTCATACTCCACACCAGCTGTCTCCAGCTTGTCCCTCAGGAGCAGCGGCTGGATGGTGTTGAAGGCGCTGGAAAGATCGAAGAACAGAATCCTCACAGAGCTGCCAGGCTTTTCCAGGTGAGAGAGAGAACGGTGCAGCAAGGAGATGACGGCGTCCTCCACTCCGATGCCAGGCCGATATGCAAACTGCAGCGGGTCCATGGCTGAGCTCACGGTGGAGCGGAGGTGGTCCAGGACCAGCCGCTCCAGTGTCTTCATCAGGTAGGACGTGAGAGCCACTGGCCTGAAGCTGTTGAGGTCTTTGGGGCGCGGTGTCTTAGGCACAGGTACCAGACAGGAGGTCTTCCAGACCTGTGGTACCACCCTCAGCTTCAGGCTCATGTTGAAGACATGCTCCATAACTCCACACAGTTCATCTGCGCAGGACTTAAGGAGCCTGGGGCTGATGCCATCAGGTCCTGCTGCCTTCCTCACTTTAATCCTCTTCAGCTCACTCCTCACCTGTGCTGCTGTGACAGTCAGTGGTTGGCAGGGGGACCGTGTGCTGGGGGGATGGGTGAGTCCAGGCGAAGTGGGGAGCTGATGGTCCGGTGCAGATAAGCAAAGAGGAACAGATGCAGGGCATTGTCCAGCTGTGGAAGAGGGAGCATGCAGCTGTGCAGGGGGAGGGGCGGGTGACCGATCAAACCTCAAGAAGTGAGCATTTAAATCATTCACCCACTGTAGATCCCCCTCTGTCTGGGCAGGGGGGATTTTGAAGCCCGAGATGGTTTTCAGGCTTCTCCACACTCCCTGAATGTTCTTTTGCTGCAGCTGCTCCTCCATCCTCCTCTTGTAGCCGGCCTCAGCCTGCCTGATCTTCCTCCTCAGCTCCTTCTGCACAGTCCTCAGCTCCTCCTTGTTCCCTGACCTGAAGGCTCTCGTCTTCTCCTTCAGCAGAGCCTTCAGTTCACGGTTAATCCATGGCTTGTTGTTTGGAAAACACCGCACCGTCCGGGAGGGAACAATGTTCTCAAAACAGAAGTTGATGTAGTCCGTGATGCACTCTGTGATGGTGTTGATGTCCTCCCCATGTGGGTCATAAAGCTCAGTCCAGACAGTGGTGCTGAAGCAGTCCCTCAGAGCCTCCTCGCTCTCAGCAGACCACATCCTCACCTCACGGGACACCACAGGCTGCCTGCGCACGATGGGTTCATACACAGGCCTCAGATGTACAAGGTTGTGGTCCGAGCTGCCCAGGGGAGGGAGGGGGGAAGAAGAATAAGCCTCCTTGGTGTTGGCAAAAAACAAGTCCAATGTTCTATTGTTCCTGGTGGGGCAGGTAACATACTGGGTGTATGTTGGTAGAACAGAAGAGGGAGAAGCGTGGTTAAAGTCACCAGAGATGAGGAAGAGAGCCTGTGGATGCTGTGTTTGCAGCCTACAAGTGCAGGAGAGCAGTGCTTCACAAGCATCTTCATCATTGGCAGACGGGGCCACATAGACTGCGATCAAAATCACATGTGAGAACTCCCGGGGCAGATAATATGGCCTCATGCCAATAGCCAATAGTTCAATATCCCTGTTACATAGCTGCTCCTTCACTGTGGAGTGTTCGGGTTTGGACCAGCTCGTGTTCACATACACCGCCAGACCTCCACCTCTTTTCTTCCCGGGTTCTCTCGTTCTGTCTGCCCGCAGCAGATGAAAATTGTCCAAACCTACAATAGAGTCTGGCATTTCTGCTGTTAACCAGGTCTCTGTGAAAATCAAGACGCTGCTGTCCCTATAAATCCTCTGGGACCGCATGAGGCTCGCTATTTCCGTCATTTTATTTTGAAGGGACCTCACGTTACCCATGACTACGGCGGGAACCGACTTCCTGTTTGTCCCTCTCTTCTCTCGGAGTTTACGTCCAGCCCGTCTGCCTTGTTGCGTTTTCCTTAGGATGTCCGCCGGGATAACGTGACGATCTCCGGGTAAGACGACAGTTCTCCGCAGTTTCATTAGTTCTTCCTTTGTGTAAACGCGGTACGGTGCCGGGCGGGGGGCGGGGCCGGAGCCGGGGGACTCAGAGCCAAGACACATCGCAACGACACGACGAAAACACTCAATCCAGCCGAATAAAGTCAAAACAAGTTAATTTAAAGCGATTCCAGTGCGTGTCCCGATCGTTCGTGAAGTTCCTCTTTCATATAAACGTGTATATAAACGTGTACCGACGACACGCCGTACTTTAGCGCGGCCGGAGGGCGCGGGGGGCGGGGGGGGGGGGGGGGGGGGGGCGGGGGGGGGGGGGGGCTGGTGGGCTCGCTCGGAGCTAGCTCACGTCACAAAAACACAACGAACGCAACGAAAAACGCTCAAATCCAGCCGAAAAAAGTCAAAAACAGTTGAATTAAAAAACTATTCCAGCGCGTGTCCCTATCGTACAGTAAAATAGAAAAAATATACTAACTATATTTACAAAATATAGGAGATAAAGCACAATAAGTGTGAGAAAGAAGAGAGAGCGTTTACACCGGGCTGCCAGCTGTACAAGCGCCTTATGACGATTATTTCCCCGTTTACACACTCAAAGTTGTATTTTGAGTGATTTATGAGTGTGTTTTTTGAATTGTCCAGCATTCAAGACGCCATTGTGCTGAAAATTCCACCTTTTCTCGCTCCTACACCCCGACTGCACTTTATTTCATACATAAAAAAGCATAATATGTCTCCTTTAAGTGATGAACGGTACAAACGGCAGCTCACCTGGGCCGAGGCGGGAGTGGAGGAGACAGAGGAGGAGGAGGAAGAGGAGGGTCTCATAGCAGACGTGAGGATCAGCTTCAGAGGAGCACACCAAGACCAAGAGAGCAGAGGAAGACCAAACAGAGGAGAGAGGAAGACCAGACCGAGGAGAGAGGAAGACCAGACAGAGGAGAGAGGAAGACCAGACAGAGGAGAGAGGAAGACCAAACAGAGGCGAGAAGAAGACCAAACAGAGGAGAGGGTTAAAGAGCGAAGCAGCAACAGAAAAGGCGGCAAAGAGGGAGGAGCATAAGCTTTATCTTTTGTCTGCGTGTTTTAGAATTAGTTTCAGGTGGATATAAGTAATAACTGTAAATAACTCTATAGGGCGTTTACCGTTTTTGACAGAAAATACAAAATATCAGACAAATGCTGAATCTTATCGTTATTTGTTCGCTTCACGTTCATCTGATGGTTTAAAGTCCTTTCAACTGACAACAATCTCGTCTTTGGGGTTGAAAAATGGCATCGCGGGGGAAAAAAAGACACTTTTCTCTATTTATACTGACAGAGAAGACTTTAAACGTTGTGCCAGTTTTGGTTTCATGTGGATAGAACTCGTGATTACAACGATATTAACCATAAACCAGGTCAAAAACTGTAAATTCCTGTATAAAAACAGACCTGCCTCAAGCACAATGTTTAAGTTTAGAGAATCTGCAGTGGTCACGAGAACGCAACCCATTTTCAATTAATAATTCATTATAATCTAGAAATGCACAGAGCGATATTGATTTCAGGTAGTACAGCTCGATGAATACTTTAGAAACTGATACCCAAAAGACCCCAAAACGTCTTTAAGAACACAATAGATTTTCACATGTAAAAATACTGAAACGCTTAAGTGAATTCACCCTATCGCATGTAATTATGAAAATACGGTAATTAATTATATTTTCAAAATGTTCATAATTGAATGGCGAAGTAACTGAAATCACAATTATACATTTGATTAATTGTTCAGCCCTAATTTTAAGTATTTAATAATGTTTTAGTGGTAACAACAACTGTAATTGAAAAAATGCAAGATGAGGGAGGGATGGGACAGGGCTGTGCTTGGTTCCCCCTCTTGTTTGCTTTGTGCTTGGCCCCATCGATACAAGCACAGCAAAAATCTGTCTGTTTCATTGTCTATTTCTGGAGTTATCATATGATTGAAATGTCATATATACAGGTTCATCCGATTATTTGTTGATTTATTTCATAACGTAGAGGACGCCATCAATGACATATAGTTGAGCATACAAAAAATGAATGAAAAGGAGCAGAAAGAAGAGCAATCTTTTGTGTATGTCGTATTTAAAAAGGAAATTTGAGTGTTGGACATAAATGTAATCAAAAGAGATAATGTAATAATATATATTTAAATGGCGCGCAATCAGCAAATAGCAAAGACTGCAAGTTTTGACAAAGAAAATCATGAAAAAAATGGCAAACTATTGTGGCAAAGACAAAAAATGAAAGAGTTATTCTCAAGTGTGTCATAATTTGTCTTTCAAATGCAACAATTACTCTAATTATCTTATCTTAATTAACTGTTTTTGATGATCAGATTTCACTTGTGCATGTACACACACAGCAGAAATCAGAGGTAATTATTGAGTTATTTGATCATTCTAGTTCATTTGATCTAGTACATGATGATAGCGTTGCACGGTGAGGTTTGTGTACATGTGTCACCTGTTGTACTGACAGAATGGTGGGGAAAGTACGTGGTGTGCTTTTTTACCATCTGCGCTCGGAGCAGCACTTGGTCCTGCCCCGTCCCTCTGAGGCCTTTCCCCATGAGCAGAGTCTGTTGGGAGACTCTATGTCGAACAGGTGCTGCGTTCTGATTGGCCCGAGCCAGCCCAGGTGAACCCACGGGTAGAGACTGAGCCCCCTGCGACAGAACGAGAGAGAGAAGAAGAAGAGACAAAACAGAGAGAGAAGCAGAGCAAGAAGAAGGGATTACGTCAAGTAGGGCTGGGCCATATTGACAAAATGAATATCTCGATCACTTTTGGAGTATCCTGATAACGATTTTTATGTCAATCCAACAGAAATATGTCAAAACATGTCTTTAAACGTATTAGTTGAGGTTTAATTCTCAGACAAAAGTCAAAGAAATCACAAAAGTGCAGAAATATATCCTTTTGGGCTGCAGCTAACGATTAGTCTACCGATTATTCTTTCGATGAATGCAAAAGTCACGAGATGAAAAGACTTTTAATGAATTTGACCCAGATAAAATTCATAAAAAACAATTTAATCTGCTCTAAAGCAACAGGATCGGTGCACATTTATAGACTTAAGAGTGTTGTCAACAAATACCATAATTGTATACCGTATTTTCCGGAGTATAAGTCGCACCAGCCCTAAAAATGCATAATAGAGAAGAAAAAAACATTTATAAGTCGCACTGGAGTATGAAATGCGGTTGCAAGTGTGAAAATAAAAAACAATATCACATATAAGTGACTCCGGAGTATAAGTAGTCGCACACCGGCCAAAACTACGAAAAAAGGTGCGACTTATAGTCCGGAAAATACGGTACATTGTCCACGTCATTTTCAGGCAATTGCAGCTCAATTTGAGTCATAAAACTTATTTTTCTCAGCTCATGTTTTGGAACCTATGTATAGACTAGCTAATGTTTATTTGATTACTAAATTAGTTCAATAATCGATTAGTTGCGATGAATCAATTATCATTTTGCGGACCTAATCACCTTATAACCTTATTTGAAGGTTTACAACTCCACTTTATTTTTAATCAGCTTTTTTTGGTCGCATTTTACATATTTTTCCTCGACAAACAACAAAATATCCTGTCATGTTCTTCATAAGAACTGCAAATCCTGAAGTTTCGGTCCGTACAAACACGTCAAACACGTGTGATTCTTGCATTAGTTTGTCCGTTCATATTCCAGTCTGTTTAACTCTCCTGGACGCGTGTAAATGTGAATAAAATGTGAAAAGCAATACAAAAATTCGCAATAAGATAATTTTCCCAACTTGTGCATCCCTAATTTTCCCTATAAACTATAAACTCACTATTCAAATTTTACATATGATCAAAGCAACATTCACTAAATCATCTGAATTTCACCAACACTTACTTGGAATAATTTCAGATTTTAAAAAGAAAAGCAGATATTTGAGTGGTCTATACAAACACATTTTCACTGATTGATGCATGATATTAAAAAGCACCGTAATTGCACCGTTAGTGACATAGTATTGTTACACATATAAAAGGACATGGACCAGGAAGTGAATGTGGTGAGCGTTCAAACAGTGGAAACCAAACCATTATTCCTCTATCGTTCACCATCACTGCGTTTCACCACAGGAGCCGTGAGTGTGTGCAGGGGCCGACTGCAGACACAACTGCTGTTTGTGGAGGAAACTGTGGCGGCGAAAAAATGCAGCCATTGTCATTTGCGATTTGCTAATTGCGTCTATTGAAATTGCTATTTTGATTCTATTGTGATGAATCGTCCAGCCCTATGTATAGAAACTGATTACCTAAAGTTAAGTCATTGTTTACAAGAATATTGGTTACATAGCTGAAGGAAATGGAAGCGTTTAAAGAGTTGAAGACGTCTTGCAAGTGACAGACTAAAGGGAGGAGATAAATAAACTGAAGCAACACAAGCCAGCTGTGTGCTGTACGCAGCAGTTAAAGCTGGTGTTCCTGAGTTTCACACAGCTAAAGGAGGAGGTCAATCTTTTTATAACTACATTTTTGCTCTTACTAACCCTCTGGCACAATGTTAATAACAACAGGCATTCAGTTTAGGCCTGTGCACAGTTTTAGACCAGCCTTTGAGGAGGGTCACCCAAGCATAGCCAATCTTTATTACGATTAGTAGTTTATTTAAAAAGGACAGAACAGAGAGCATTGCCACATATCAAATCAGACTGCAGACAGTGTTCAGCGGGCCCATTTTTGTCACAAAGTCCTGATTTTACAGTATACTCTTTGAGGGAAAACACAAGTTGTACTCATTTACATTTAAAAAAACAGGTAATCCAACTGTAAGTCTATTGCTCTGCTCTAAGGTGTGAACAGACGATGTCCTAATGGTATGTAACTCTGACTAGCCCCATTGTTTCCTCTGTGTGGTTTGAGTTTGAGGTTTTCAGGTGTAAGTGTTAGGTTGTATCTCAGCGCGCTCTCTGACTCATCTCTCAAGGCCATCGCTTCTCCACCGCCCGGATCGGAACTTCACTGTTCGCAACGGCCTTGAGAGCGTTCTCTGTCACGAGAACGGAAGAAGCGACTTGGATAAGAGGCAAAACATCTGCCCTCACTCGACAGAATTCAATTATCTTTAGCAAAGCAACCTATAAGCTGATGGTTTACCAAGACATGACTCGAATCATATTTTTACAGACAGAATGAACATATTGACATTACTCAAGGTTTATACTTCTGCTAGGGATGGGTCTATATCCGTTCTGATATCGGAGAGGGAGCAATGTTTGTTTCTAGTCTTTTCATGTGTCACTCCCAATTTGTCCTCCATGCATCAGTGAGTTACAGTGGAAATACAAGTGCAAAAAGGCTCAAATATGGCACAAATTAATGTATGTCTTGTCTGTTTTATTTTATTTTAAGTTAAAAGTTAATATTTGAAGTTTACTATAAATTTGTGGGCCTTGCTATGGATTTTTAAATTATTGGTCACAACAAATCTTGGATATCGGCCACGACAGCAAAACAATTATCAGTATTGGCTCAAAAAAGAAATCCATGTCAAACCATCCCTATTTTCTGCTTTTCTGATAACACAAGTATGTAATAATACAATAGACCTGCTTGTTTCTCATGAATTAGCTCAAAAACTATGTGGAAATGATAAAAGAACACTTCAACACTTTACTTATGACTAAAGGGGCTTTTGGACCAGTCATTTGACCAGGTCCTTTCAAAATAAAAGCTCTTGTTTTGAATAACTAGAACCAGATATAAAACAGACATTCACTTTGTCACTATTCTTATTTAAAATACCTTATACATCTTGTTATATTTATTATTCGTTGTTTTTTGCTGCACCATATCGCTGAAGCACATTCCTTGTTTGTGGATTTTGTTCCGTGACAAAAGCATCAAATTAGTTCTAACTCTGTTTAATTGTACAGCCACAGCCTAAAGACATTGTCAAGCCACGTGAACCTGTCACAGTAACACATTTTGAACTGTGATATGTTGCTATTTGCTACAGAAACGATCATGAAAAAACAATAACCGAAAGCGGGAACTGTAAACCTTCTATAAACATAAAACATCTAGAAAAAAACATGCGCTTCAGCAAATAAATAGCAGAATGAATTAATACGTATTTGACTGCCAACATCGCAAATCTATAAATTCCCCACTCATGCAAAGAAAATATACAAACAATAAACATAAAGCCTCCAAAAATATCATTCCATGACCAGACCAACGTCACATGACCTCTCTGGGTGGAGTGTCACTGTGGGTTCTCTCCGGGTTCTGCAGCTTCACATGTGTGAGGTGAACCTGCCCATGTGAGTGAATGTGTCTCTGTCTCTGTGTTGACCCTGTGACGAGCCACTGTCCAGGATGTGCCCCGCCTAAGGCCCAAAGTCACTGGGATAAGCTCCAGTCACCTGCGTCACCCCCAACGGGATCAAGCAGTGGAAAATGTATTTATTGAACAAAAAGTAAGTATCGGGACAGGACTACTACTACTACTAGTACTACTACTAGTACTACTACTAGTACTAACACTACTACTAGTACTAGTACTAACACTACTACTACTACTAGTACTACTACTACTGCAACTAACACTACTACTACTAGTACTAACACTACTACTAGTACTAGTACTAACACTACTACTACTACTAGTACTACTACTACTGCAACTAACACTACTACTACTAGTACTAACACTACTAGGCAAGGCAAGGCAAGTTTATTTGTAGAGCACATTTCATACACAAGGCAATTCAAAGTGCTTCACACAGCAGGAAAAATGCATTCAAATCACAAAGAAATTACAGAAATACAATAAAATTAACTAAATTAAAAATTATCAATCCAACTGATTTTCGAAACTAATAAAATCACAAATAAAAGAGAAGAGTGCAAAGAAAAAATCCTTTCAGTCATATGCGCAGCTAAACAAAACTGTTTTTAGCTTAGATTTGAACATTGTCAGAGTAGAAGCCTGTCTCACATCTTCAGGAAGACTGTTCCAGATTTTAGCTGCATAAAACTGAAACCCAGATTCCCCATGTTTTGTCCTGACTCTGGGCACCAGCAGGAGGCCGGTCCCTGAGGTCCTCAGAGTCCGAGATGGTTCATATGGCACTAACATATCCAAGATGTACTTTGGTGCTAAGCCATGGAGAGACTTGTACACAAGCAGAGCTGCTTTAAAGTCTATTCTCTGAGCCACAGGAGCCAGTGCAGAGACCTGAGAACAGGACTAATGTGATCATACTTCCTGGTTCTGGTCAGGACCCGAGCAGCAGCGTTCTGGATGTACTGCTGCTGTTTTACAACTCGTTTGGAGAGGCCAGTGAGCAGGCCGTTACAGTAGTCTAATCTACTGGAGACAAACGCGTTGATAAGTCTCTCTAAATCTGGTTTTGACAGTATATTTTTGATTTTGGCAATGTTTTTTAGATGGTAAAAAGCTGCTGATGTTATTGATTTGACGTGGCTATTAAAGTTCAAGTCTGAGTCCATTATTACCCCCAGATTTCTAATTTGGGTTGTAGGTTTTAGAGCGAGACTCTGGAGGTGACCGCTAACACTTTCTCTTTGTTTCTGTGGTCCAAAAACGATTATTTCAGTCTTGTCTGAGTTCAGCTGGAGAAAGTTGTTTTGCATCCACAAACTGATCTGTTGGATGCAGTGACAGAGTGAATCTACTGGTCCATAGTCACCTGCCGATAGTGAAACATAGATCTGAGTGTTGTCTGCATAATTGTGATAGGACACATTTTCACTGCGTATCAACTGACCCAACGGCAGCATGTAGAGGTTGAACAGAAGGGGACCCAGGACTGACCCTTGGGGCACTCCACAGGTCAGGGTCATGTGGTCTGAGACACAGCTACCAATTTCAACAAAGTACTTCCTGTCTTCCAGATAGGACCTTAACCAGTTTAGGGCAGTGCCAGTGATGCCCACCCAGTCCTCTAGTCTCTGTAAGAGGATCCCATGATCGACAGTGTCAAAAGCAGCACTCAGATCTAACAGAATTAAGACTGAGGCTTTGCCCGTGTCAGTGTTCAGGCGGATGTCATTTGTCACCTTGACAAGAGCAGTCTCAGTGCTGTGATGAGGTCTAAAACCTGACTGAAAAACATCAAATGAGTTGTTTATTAAGAGGAAATCTGTGAGCTGTTGGTAAACAACCTTTTCAAGGACTTTGCCCCAAAATGGTAGATTAGAGATGGGCCGGTAATGACTCAGTACTGCGGCATCAAGACTGCTCTTCTTTAGGAGAGGCTTTATGACCGCAGTTTTCAAAGACATTGGGAATGTTCCAGATTGAAGCGACATGTTAACTATGTGAGTGAATGGTGCTAACAAACTGTTCAGCACAGACTTTAGAAATTTGGTGGGTAACACATCAAGGCAGCATGTAGATGAACTCAGACTGGTGATGATCTCATGGACAGTTTTGTCAGTTACTGGTGCAAAGTGAGTTAGCTCTAAGTGTCTTGGTGGTTTTAGGGTAATTTTTTGCATTGTGGGATTTATAGCATTTTTAATGCCCTGAACTTTGTCATTAAAGAATAATGCAAACTCATTACACTTGGATGTGGAAATGAGTTCTAACGGCAGCTGAGCTGGAGGGTTTGTTAATCTGTTTACTGTGGCAAACAGGACACGCGAGTTGTTACTGCAGCTTCCAATTATTTCAGAAAAATATCTTTCCCTAGTTCTACATAAGATTAGGTTGTACATGTTCAGCTTTTCTTTGTAAATCTCTTTTTGAACCTGGAGCTTTGACTTGCGCCATTTCCGTTCGGCCCTGCGGCACTCCCTTTTCTGTGCCCTGACCGAATCATCATTTCTCCACGGCGCCTTCTGCTTATTTTTAACCATTTTAGCCTTTATAGGGGCGATGGTAGTACTAACACTACTACTAGTACTACTACTACTACTATTACTACTATTACTACTACTACTACTATTACTATTACTACTACTAACACTACTAACACTACTACTATTACTACTTGTACTACTACTATTACTACTACTACTTCTAACACTACTACCATTACTACTACTTCTAACACTACTACTATTACTATTACTACTACTACTAACACTACTACTACTACTATTACTACTACTACTACTACTACTAACACTACTAGTACTAACACTAGTACTAGTACTAACACTACTACTAGTACTACTACTACTGCAACTAACACTACTACTACTAGTACTAACACTACTACTAGTACTAGTACTAACACTACTACTACTACTACTATTACTACTATTACTACTATTTCTACTACTAACACGACTACTACTACTATTACTACTAGTACTACTACTATTACTACTACTAACACTCCTACTATTACTACTACTACTACTACTATTACTACTACTAACACTACTACTACCACTACTACTACTACTATTACTACTATTACTACTACTACTACTATTACTTCTACTAACACTACTACTATTACTCTACTACTAACACTACTACTACTACTACTATTACTACTACTACTACAACTAACACTACTACTACTAGTACTAACACTACTACTAGTACTAGTACTAACACTACTACTACTACTAGTACTACTACTAGTACTACTACTACTGCAACTAACACTACTACTACTAGTACTAACACTACTACTAGTACTAACACTACTACTACTACTATTACTACTATTACTACTACTAACACTACTACTACTACTACTACCATTACTACTATTACTACTACTACTACTACTACTAACACTACTACTAGTACTAGTACTAACACTACTACTACTACTAGTACTACTACTAGTACTACTACTACTACTACTAACACTACTACTACTAATACTATTTGTACTATTATTACTACTACTACTACTACTACACACGCAGCACTTGCACATCAAAAAGTTGCCAGACATAACTAAAGTCTCACCTGTCGCCCCGGAGGACTCGCCGGCGTGTGGAAAGGCGTTATCAGAGTAGAGGTCGTCGTGGCGACCGTCTTCGCGCTGCCATTGGTCAAGGAGCTGGATGTCTTGGTCACTAAGGAAGGAGTCGTCGTCGCAGAAGCAGTGGAAGAGTTTGCGATGGACGTCGCGGCAGCAGCTGTGGCAGAGCCGGCGTTTGGGGCGTGTGTCTTGGCCGGCGAGGGCAGAATGGGCCGTGCGTAGGTGCGTAGGGCAGGTGTGGCCGTGGAGGTGAGTTTGGGCGGGGCGGGGACCAGCAGGTGAGGAGAGGTGGGCGTGGCGGTCTTGGTGACGTGTGCGGAGGCGGCGAGAGAGGGCGCCGGGGTGAGGGGCGGCGGGGGGGAGCAGGTGATGGGCGTCAGCAGGGCCGCGCTGCTGCCGCTACTGCTGCTGTCCAAGAGCAGAGGGTTCGGCGTGAGACGAGGGGGCGTTGGGGTCACCGTGGCGGGGGCGGGGCCAGAGGAGGAAGGGACGGGGTCAGAAGGGGTGGTTTGGCTGCCATTGGATGATTCTCGGGTCTCTGATTGGCTCTGACGGACTCCGGTCTCCCGCTCCATGCTTCAACCGGTTTGGGATCTGCAACATTGTTTTAAAGCAGACATATTATTAATCAACTTTGGTATGTTTTATCATTTATTAGTTCATTCAAAGTTGTATTTTGGTTGATTTGACCTGCAACTGCGGCTGGAGTGCTCAGAGAATTCCTGCTTTCACCTACCCCCTATCCCCGCCCACATCCCTGTAACTAACTACTCTGGAACAGCCTCTGCACGTTAGATCTGTAGAGACACTGGAGAAGTTTAAATCTACCTTTTCTCTCTGAACTGAGCTGAATCCTTATTTTTATTAACTTTATGTGTAATTGTAACTGATTGTATTTTGTCTGTACAGTACTTTGGACTTTAAAGTTGTAAGTACGCTTTAAAAACAAACTTTAACATTGACCATAATGTTGTTTATGCTGAACAAAATGGAAAATGATGATCTACTTCTGTAAATAATGTTGTCTCAGGTAATTATTCAAGCTAGAGCTGCACAACTGGAATTGCGATTTATTTATTCTAATTATGGATTGTGAAATGCGATAATGTAGGCCGAATTATTTATATTTTTGTTCCTTTACTTTTTTGTGTGGGTCCTTTCTGAGTGTTTTTTACAGTTTCCTACTTTGGACTAAAAGCTAAAAACAGTATTTATTGAGCTGTCCATCCATTTCTATGCATGCATCATCTGTTAATGTCTTGGTCGTGCTAAAAGTATTGCATTAAACATGACTGGACCATAGTATGATTGACAAAACTGCAGAAACCTTGCTTTACACTCTGCCCTGCACGTTTTGAGGTACATTTTTATTATAGATACACACTTGATATAATTGTTCACCTCCAAAACAAACGGCTGTGACGTCCACGTCTAGATGGGCTCATGCAAACAAACCCATTACACTTAAGCACAGGTATTTGCCTACATCCTCTACTGATTTAAATACAGCCTTATAAAAGTTGGGGCTTGACTGAGCAGTGTCATTTCCCCTCACAGCTCCACAACGTAAACACCTGGGCCATTCCCCGTGCCGCGTGCGTTCCCCGCGTTACCTTTATGCACCTGTAATAAGCACCTGTAATAACGCGCTGTGGCTAAAGTAGGGCCAGAACCCGCTGTTCCGTTTACGCGTGTGATGCCCGGGCCGGACACGAGCCGCGTCCCCAGCAGCAGGTGCGGGTCGGGGACGGATGTTGGTATCTGGTGAATCCGGGGGGCAATCCCTCTCTTAACCGCGCGCCAGCTTATGCACGGCGGCGGCAGCGCACATATACAGCGGCACGCGCGGGGAGAGAAACGGCGCGGACGGGGCCTCCGCGGAGTCCGGTGATGCCGACACAGCGGCCGGGGCAGAGCAGCACCGTTGGACCCCGCGTTGCGTTGCGTGGACGTACCTGCGCGTCAAAAAAGGGGGCCTCGTGTGTGCTCTCCGCCGTTTTCAGTCCCGCCGCCGTGCGCCGTCCGACGCGGGCCGCATCGTGTCTGGCCGACGGTGTCCGCTGCTGCGTGCTGATGAGCGGGTCTCGGTGGTGTTCCGCGGCGGGGTCGACGCGCACATCGCAGGCAGCTAAACGGAATGGGCGTGTTTGTGCGCCCGCGTTTGACTTCCTCGTCTGACGGCGCTCGCGAGTGCGCGTCACCGCTGAACCCGCACAACACACGGTCTCTTCTCTCCCCCCCGCGGGAAGAGCGTCCCCAGCGCCCGCGCCGCGACCACCCGCAAAGCAGAGCCCCGAAACGCGGAGCCCCCGAGGCGGACACGGGTCGACGCGGGGATCACCAAAGAGGCCCGGGGTCTGTCTGTCGCCCCCCGCGGAAACCCGAGTGCCCGCGTCCGCGTTCGCCTGTCGCTGGGGCCGGCGGTTGATGTAGCGGCGCCGCGGAGAGACGGTGCCCGGCTGTTGGCCACTGCGCGGCGGCTGCCTGGGCCCGGAGAGTCCGCTGCTGCTGCCCGGAGGAGAGGCAGGAGACGCGGCGACAGAGGAGACAGCACCACTCAGAGCTCTGGAGGACCGAGTCAGAGCAGATGAGAAGCCTGGGTTTAATTTGCACGGCTGAAAATGCTGAGTAATAAGCGTGTTATAAGCGTGACGCACTCAACTAAGCGCCACGTTTCTCCAATTGGCTGCATCAAAGTCAATTGCAATCTTCCAAATGCAGGTCTCATCTGCCTAATTAGGTTTTATTTATTTTATTAATAGGCTGTACTTTCACTATAGCAGCCACAGCTAGACCATACACAAGACATGTGATTCAGATGAAACTAAACTATAAGTAAACAATAGCCTAATAGACCCAAAATATTGATACAGTTAAAAAGAGAAAATACTATATACTATACTTTCATTAAGATACAATCTGCTCGAGTTCTGTCATCCTTTATTTCAGTATGTTAAATCTACAGAAAAATGTTACAAATTAATATATTATATTGGGACATTAAGTGCAAGACAGATATACAGACAATATATATGCTTTTAATCAGAATCTCTGATTCTGATTATTGATGTTGTAGATTTTCCATGACATGACATGACAATGTTGACAAAATCATAGAGCTTTTTTCATCTAAATAAATAAATAGGTCTAATAATATTAATTTCCACCCATAAAATGACACTGTTTTATACTATTGTCCCATAACCTTTGAATTTCCTACCCGGGAATTACACCACTTTTGAAAACAATTAAATAATTGATAAACCAGAATCATGGCACAAATTGTTATAGACTAATATTGTTTTCAACCTCTGTACCTCTGCTGGTCAGAAACAATCAGTGTTGTTACAATTGATGGGATGGAACATAAAATGGTTTGTTACGCGGACGAACAAAAACTATAAATAAACACAAACAGGTGAACCCTCCACATATTGCATCTTTAACAACGTTCAGGATTCAAACAGACGGACCAATTTAAACCAGGTACAGACAGGGTTCATGCTAATAAGTAGTAAATCAAAACTACTGTTTTGATTTAGTCCTAATTAAATTAATAAATTAGGACTAAACCAAGCACAATCATGGGATCACAAGAACTAAAAGTGTGTTAAAATGTTATTGTTATCGGCTCCTAAGCCGATAACAATATCGAATAAGGAAAGTTTGTTTTGTTTTGTTAAAATTTGTTTCATTGCCGTGGAGCAAAAATGATCAAACAAGACAAACTTTTGCAACATAAGCATTTTTGTGGAGCCCCTAAAATGAGACTAAACCTGGAACTAAAACAAGACTAGAAAATGAACAAAACCAAGTCTTCATCATTAAACTGGGCTCAAAACACCCAAGTTTGGATTCTGTCCTATAGATCCAAGACAAAATACTGAGGACTGGACATTACAGAACGTTAGAGTCACACACAAACAGGCCGATCTCCAGTGTTGTGCCTGAACGCGTTCATTGAACGAAAGTTCATGAACGCGTTCATAATTTTGGTGAACGTGAACTGAACGAACGGTTTTACTGCTGAGGAACGATAATATGAATGCAATCTTTCTGGTGTCTGTGAACGGCACGTTCATTCTTTTTAATTTCGTTCAATAAAGTGTCAGATTTCTAGAGACTTCCAGGCGAAAAACACACCGTTATGTTGCCCAACCAGATCCTATGTCTGGCAAGTGTTACTCTGAAGTTGTAGAGGCGATAGCAGAGACAGAGATTTTGAGTGTCACACCACACACATCAAAACAAAAATCAGCATGGACGCGACAGCAACAGAGCAGCAGGAGTCGCCCTACGACCAGTTATGTGAGTTTTATGATAAGGTCATAACCCTAACCTTAACCCTAACCTTAACCCTAACCCTAACCCTAACCTTAACCCGGCGCGGTCTAAAACGGCGCTAAAACGCGGTCAAATAGCGGCGCAGTTTCAGGAGCCGCGGCGCGCGGCCAGCACAAAAATAACATGGCAGTTTCGGCCGCGCGCCGCGGCTCTGCAGACTCCCTTAAAGTAAATATTAAAAAACAGCAACACTCCCTCCGTCCTGTTCACACATTAAACCAGGTTTAAACCAGGCATATTTCTTAACCAATGTTTCACTTCAGCAGTAGCATCTGGACATGTCTCTGCTCAGACTGAATGTAACAAAGGTGGGTGAATTCTGATGTTTCCAAAATATATAAAAAGGTGACGTAACATCTCTTTGGTATAGTGATATTATTGCTGTGCTGGCAACTTATGTATTTTATATATCATGCTGATAATTACAGTTATTAACATTGTAGGCTAAAACTCTGTGTTTTAAATCTCTACAAACATGTTCTGGAATACTTTTGGATTCTTGGAATACTTCCGTTCATAATTCACTCTTCTCTTGGATGTGTTCAAAATGAGCACTGTTAATCGAATCATTAATTGAAAGCTTGCAAATCTAATAGTTTATGTGTCAGAAAAGGGAGTGTCTGCAGAGCCGCAGCGCGCTCAAGAACCCATCTTTCAAATATTAAAAACAATATATTTTTTCAGGTCTACTGGGTAATTCTGGGTTGGGTCTTGGTTTACTCCTTGTTTATGTGGCAAAGTGGACTGGCGCGTCCACTATTTTACTCTATTTTGTACACTGTTTACATACACACATTACCAACAACGCCACCTGAGGTTCTGGCTCAGGACCAATCGAAGGCACGTTCGTTGTTGGAACGACAGACGCAAGGTTCAAGTTAATGATCATTTATTAATACAAATCGATGATGATTTCACAGTCCGTTGTTTTCATAGTCCACTCAGTGTGAGACAAGTTGTAATACAAGATTTCACAAAGGGTTCACAAAAACCATTACCGTGGTTGGCAATGTGTGTATGTAAACAATGTACAAAATAGAGTAAAATAGTGGACGCGCCAGTCCACTTTGCCACATTTAGTTATACTTTGACCCGTTTTGAGTCTTGGTTAGTGAGTCTGGGTTCGAACCTTGGTATCTAGTTTTGTCCTATTCAATTCTGGTTCAGTTTTGGTTTTGGTTTTCACGAATGGTGAACTCTAAAGTAAATATGTATTCTTACTATCACATTCTGTTTTAGTTGTTATGTTATTTATATTCAGTTTTGTGTTAATAGTTAAAAGTCAATGGTCCAATCGGGCTAATAGAGCAAATTAAGATGTCGAAGTTGTTAAAAGTCTTGACAAAAGACAAAAAACATACCACATTGACTTGTATTTTTATAGTATATGAGGAGAGTTTTAAAAAGGTGTCATTGGGGTATTGAATAAACTCTTAAAGCCTTGGCTCAAAGTGCATATCAAATCAAATTGTCAGTTAATTATTAATCACTAATGACTAATGTAAATGGTTGGTTGTCCCTATATTATAAATGATGTCAAAACACTGCGTTTGATGAAATAAGTTTAAAACCACATGTTCAGTCAGACAATATTTGACTATTCAACAATTAATCAAACTTTATTATTAAAAGATTTTTTCATACACAGTTGTAATACAGTAAGTGCCTTATCCATGTTAAAAGCAAGCCACCCCAACAACCACCCCAACAACCGCCCAAACAACCGCCCTAACCGAACCACCCTGTCCCATCACCATCACAATGATTAACTGAGTTCATCGATAATCGTCACAATATAATAATAAAAAACAAAATGTAATAATGAAAGAAAATGAAAGATTTCGCTGTTGTTTGGTCTCTATAATCGTGAATCGTTAAATCGTTTTCTCACAATAATCTTAACACTAACATTTGATACCGTGACATCCCTAACACACATTTAAAACAAATGAACATAAGACAGAGTACAGATGAACAAGTTGAGAAAACACCATCTGATGAATTTGAATAAAAGCTAAACCCGACAGTTTTAAAAAATACAACAACAAAAAAGAAACATACAATACTGAAATTGTATGTTTCTTTTTGGTTGTTGTATTTTTTAAAACTGTCGGCTCATGGTTTCATCCTCAATGTTATAGAATTTCAAAACCCCTGCGCTGTGGTCCAAATAAACCCCAATTCTCTTAGAAACTGAGCACGATACTTTTGACTCAACGCTGTGATGCCAAAAGGAGAAAGAATACCTTTGACATTCTAAAGCCCAGGACTTATCATTGTACCCAAATTCACAATCCTCCGAGTCGTCTTTTCTCCCAATATTCTTATACGATACCGCTAAAACAGGACCTATACCTGCCCACTCCACCTCCCAGTAACAGCGGCCTGTCAGGCTGTCTCTGCTTGTCATGGAATCAGACATACACCAGATGCTATTCCTTAACACATAGAGAACACAATTCAACCTAGAATATGAAACGACACAGAAACATCAGACATTTGTGTGGCATGCATGGGAGAAAACGCTGGGCTGTGTCAGCCAAGCCGTTGTAAGGAGCCTGGCTGACCCTCCTGCGTCTCACCCTGTTTTTTCCCATGCTGGTTGGTTTTATTAGATATTCTGGAATAGGCGGGTCACATTTCTCATTGGTCAGCCTCACATCAAGGCACTTGGTATTTTTCCGTAGAGATAAAGCCTGCAAAGGGGGGGTGCAACTCCCCCCGTGGGGCAACATTCTTTGGCCCATCTTTATGATACCTTCACAAACAAATGCAGTTTGTCACACACCCGTTCTTCTCTTAGACTAATGATGCAGATAAAATATCACTATTATGCAGATAAAATACATCACAGAAATATAATCATATATTCACATTTTATCACATTTCCCTCCTGTTTATCAAAGCATTAGTCTACTGTCTCACATGCCAAACATATTATTCTTTTCAGTTTTCAACATGTCTTTCATATTGGTGTTAAAATGACACTTTTACACACAAAAAGTTAAGCACATTCCTCAACATTGAACACACTTCTTTTCTCTCGGCCCACAACATGTCACTGCATTACTGTCCTAAATTTTGAGTCAGATTGGTCAATCTCTGAAATTTGACAGACAGACAATTTATACTGTCTATAATTTTGTGCGGTGTGATGGGAAATATAGAAGTACAAGCGGAAAGCCCTTAAACCCGCTGCTCTCTGGTCAGTCAGTTTGACTCGTCAGGGACCTCTCTGGACACCCCAATAACATCAAATACGTAGTATCAGGTGCTACTGGAACCAGATTGTCCACTAACCTCTCGACCTTGACCCTGCGGTATGGTTCTGGGTGATGGTTATGGTTTTGGCCACAAAAGGGATACACAGGCACAACGCCCCACAAGTGTCCCCACACCACCATACGTCCTCGCTTGGTTTCTTAAGAGACCTCCTCCCGCTGCTCGCTTCGGTCACACCTATGACACATATGAACTGGTACATTTCCCATCTCAATTCATAATCTCATTAACATTACATGTAGTTATGTTGTAGCAGATAAAAAACTCTCTTAGTTAGTGCAAACAACAGTGGCTGTATAATATGCCATTGTGTTTCTTCAGCTACTGTCATGTCAATTATACATTGTACATTATTACACATCATGCATTTCATAACCTTTCAAGTTGATCACTTATTTTCTTCCCTTTATTTTCTATTTACCGGTATACACAGTTGTGTATGTTGATCGATTGTCCCGATTGTCCCGATTGTCCCAATTGTCCCGATTGTCCCGATTGTCCGGTGCATAATACAGGTGTTCAGCACCCATATTACCGTCATCGCTGTGATGATGATAACTGTTGATTCTTTTTTCACAGAGTATGGTACTCTGCGCACCGTAGCCTCTGGCTCTTGTTCATCGTAGCAGAGTATAGTACTTTGCGTACTGTAGAATCTGTCTCCCGTCCATTGTAGCAACGTATCGTACTCTACCGTAGACTCTGGACAAAACTCATACAAACAAAGTCCTGCGTCTGCGATGTTATGGATCTGCCGCTGTGTTGTCCAGACATTTCTCTCACTTTCCCATGAGAGCACCCATATTCTCGTCCCTCCAATGGTCGGTGTGAGGACGACACGGTGTGGCTCCGTCCACTTGGCTCCGTCTTTTTCTGCGGTGAAGTATTTTCGACAATTCAGTGTATTTCAAACAGTTTTCTTGTTTACAATTTTTTTTTTTTAGTAATTATTGATTCGGAATATTTGTTTACACGTACATATCCCTCCTTTTTGAGATATTGAATTCCCATGTCTCAAACTACTACATTTAAACAAAATTAAATAATCCAGATAGTTTACAACGTTCACTAATCCAGGATGTAATCAAGGAAGAGATGGAATTGCGTCTGTCACTCCAACTCCGCAATGTCACCTCTTGACCTTTCACAGTTCAGTGGTCACATCCCTGGCTGAGCCCCCCCCTTCCACGGTGCTGGGCCCATGTGTCTGTAATCCGACCCTGCCTCTGCGATCTGTAACTTGTAAATCTGTTTTACCACCATTTGTTTCAAACTCTAAATGTTTCAAACTCTAAATGTTTCAAACTCTAAATGTTTGGTCTCCACGTGTGCGCGCCTATGTGTGTGTGTGTGTGTGTGTGTGTGATTCAAATACATCAAACAATAATAATTATCTCAATAATTCCCCCGTTGAGCTGGCCTTAAGGGTCAGTTCACAACTTAGAGTATTAACATCAAATTTCACATCTCCTCTGTGGGTGTGGCCTGCATAAGGTCACACATCTAATGTAATATGTGTTAATCTTCTATATGTGCTTCAGGTGAGTTTTCAACTCAATCTCTCACACCTGCTCATGTGGTGCTTTACAAACATTGTGTATTAGTTTGTTCTAACAAGTCTATATGTGTATTAACAATCAAAATGATTCTAAACCTTCCCCTTGTCCATAAGGCACATCATTTTATCAACCTGTTTTCCCCTTGTTCCCTACTTTCTTTGTCTTTCCTTTGTCTCTCATCACATCTTCCTCTCTGTCTTCCCCTCTGTTTCTCTCTGTCTTTCTCTCTGTCTTCCTCTCTGTCTTCCCCTCTGTCTTCCTCTCGTAACGGAGGAAACACCCATTTCCAAATTTCTAAACCTGCTTTTCTTTCTCTCTTTTCACTTACTCTTTACCTTCACTTGTAACCTGCTTTTACTTTCTCTCCTTCTTGTAGTCTAACCATCTCTTGGCTCCGTCCTGAGTCCTATAATGTTTAGTTCCTGTTATCACTGGTTTTCATAACTTCTATAACGTCTAAATTTAGATGATATTGTCTAATTTAAATCTATTCAATTCTTGATTGAATCTCCACAATCCTTCAGGTAATTCCTTTAGAATGTCAAATTCTTTCCCTGTTAATGTTAACTTTTCCTATTACTCATCACGTCAACCCCCCCTGAGGTGTCCCTGTGATCCGTAAAGATAACAACATCTGGTCCATCCTGAGTCCTCCAGATTCTTTGCCAGTCAATAGCCCCTTATCTCTGACTATCTTTTATGACTTGGTGTCCTCCCATGTCCCCCCACTTCTGCGTCAATTGCTTTAGTTAATGACCCATTCATGTCTTGGGACGGCATTAGACGTCACTATTTAACTTTTTCCCTCACTTACGTCTACATTGCAATACGAGGTTTCCTCATGATAATACAAATAAATAAGTTACTGATATAACTTTTACTATCACTTTACTTACTGCCCATTCTACTCCTATGTCCAAAAACATCAGTAGTCACTCATTGACCCATTTTATCACTTCCAGGCCCGTGCCTGCATTTGATCCTAAATTTAAAAACACTTCTGTCTTTTCGTCCTGTACTTTCATCTAGTCATGCATTATGGTTACATAATAAGTCCAAAAAGATAATTTCCGTCAAGTCCAAAAATAAAACAAAACAAAACGTAGCTTTGTTCTGTGCACACAAAAAACACGACTTTTGTCTTCTGGCCATCTACAAAAATCTGAATTCATCTTCATCTCTTATCAAGTTTAATACAATCTTTATAATTGATTGTTGTCAATCAAAACAAAACCCTTAAAATTTGTTCTACAGAGCTCTCAAATACTAAAATTTAAAACCAGCTGAGTTTAGTTTTACTTATTTCATCAGTTCAGAGCGTCCTCTGAACTGCTTTCTTCCCATTCTCCTGCCTTGTTGACCCCCCCTTATCTCCCCCTCTCTGCCACGTCATCTGAGCATACTGGAAGTCTCCCTCCAAAATCCTCTTATGACCTTTCCTTTGTCTTTTTACAGTTTGGGGTGATAATTCTGGCATTATGTGGTCTCGGTCGTCTGGGCTGTGTCAGCCAAGCCGTTGTAAGGAGCCTGGCTGACCCTCCTGCGTCTCACCCTGTTTTTTCCCATGCTGGTTGGTTTTATTAGATATTCTGGAATAGGCGGGTCACATTTCTCATTGGTCAGCCTCACATCAAGGCACTTGGTATTTTTCCGTAGAGATAAAGCCTGCAAAGGGGGGGTTTAACTCCCCCCCGGGGCAACATTCTTTGGCCCATCTTTATGATACCTTCACAAACAAATGCAGTTTGTCACACACCCGTTCTTCTCTTAGACTAATGATGCAGATAAAATATCACTATTATGCAGATAAAATACATCACAGAAATATAATCATATATTCACATTTTATCACACTGCTCATGACCTGAGAGTGCTCACTGAATCTGTCAGGATGATCCGGAGAACCTTTACCTAAACGATTACGTGTTGCTCGTCGGTTTCCTCTGGACAGTTCCATCCATTGGTGGGCTGTGTTTGGGTCCAGGATGATCTCTCGTGCATAGTTCATAAACTCTGCTCTGGTTTTGGGCTCAGGTTGTGGAGGTCCTGGTTGAGCTTGGGCCAGTGAATCTTGTCTTGGTGTGAAACCCTCTGGGATGTTTTGGAGCCCCTCTCTCAGTGTGATCTGGACCATGTCTGTGAGCTTGGTCACAGCTGAGGTCGCCTGCTCCAAGAACCCCAGGGGCAGTGAGTACGTCCTGTGGGTCTGCACTGAGAGAGACCATCGCAGGTCTGGTGCTGAAGCTCTGCCTGCACTGAGGACAGCTGCTCTGAACCTGTCGATCCCAGTAGCTCTGGACACAGACTCTGCAGTAGTTATGTCCACAGGGAAGAGTGACCGGCTCCGTCAGCAGGTTCAGACATATTGCACAGGTAAAGGCTCGTCGGTCAAGCTGAACGGTAGCCTGCTCCATTCTAGCTCAGGACCAAAGACGATATGTCAGTTTCAATTGAACAGAAAGAAAAGTGAGACCTGTGTGTGGGTGTGTCATGGAGGAAGAGGCAGGATCCACCCTTTTGTCCTGCCTGTACCTGACTGAACAAGGAGGCGGAGAGTGATTCAGAAAGGACTGCATTTTAGTGACTATTAAAGATAAGGCTTTATGACAACTGCAGTGAGTTAGTCAAATGCCCATGAAGATAGATCAAAGTTAACCTTTAATATAAATGAGAGCTGCTTAAACTTTTTGTTGACAACACTAGTAATAACATAGTATAGTAGTAGTAACAATAATGATATTTCTTACATTAGTTTTTTTTACTGAATCCAAAGATCACCTAGAATGTTTCTTGTTTTTTAATCTTATTTTTATATTTCTATTGTTATATGTTAGAGTCTAAATTCGAAGGATGATACTGCCCTCTATTGGGAGCAGTTGGTTTTATGTGGCTATGGAAAATAAACATGAAAATTATCTTGGTTTTATCATTCTTCATCATTTTCTTATTCTTAAAAGCTCCCAGAAGTGTAAATCTTGGACATTACCAACACTCTGATGAAATATTTGCAAATACTTCTAACGTTATTGGTCCAGTGAGTTGGCATGTATTCTTCCTCAACTTTAAAAAGGTATCGAATTGTTGTTATGTGGATGTGATCTGATTGGTCGAGCACTTACTGCCTTAGAGGAACCGCGCCCGTCTAATCTACTTTTATATACTTTTAGTGAGATACTTTTTTTATTCTGTGCAAGTAAATTCTCTGCATCAGTAGCCTATTTCTGTCACAGTAGATCTAATTTGTGCGTTGCTGCTTTTGGATTTAATGTTTCCTCTGTCAACACAATTGAAAACACTGATAGAGACAGATTTTACTGATTCACACGGGAAATTATACAGTTAAATTAATTATATTATTATAGGGATTATACAGTTTAATTCATTATATTATCATAGAGATTATACAGTTTAATTCATTATATTATTATAGAGATTATTCAGTTTAATTCATTATATTATTATAGAGATTATACAGTTTAATTCATTATATTATCATAGAGATTATACAGTTTAATTCATTATATTATTATAGAGATTATTCAGTTTAATTCATTATATTATTATAGAGATTATACAGTTTAATTCAATAATGAAAAGCTTTTTAGTGTTGTAATAATAGATCAGCAACAGATGAAAATGAGTTCTAAAGAGTTATTGCTCCATCTGAAGTGAATCTCATGTACTTCACTGGTCACGTGTTGTGTGATCCGCGGCTGTCATTGGCCCCGTCCCATTTCTCTGTCCTCGCCTCCTCCTGTCCTCAAAGTCCCAGCCTCAGACGTAGTGAGTCGTGCCATCTTGTCTATGTCAGGTCTCGTTAAGAGTTCAGAAGTTAAGCAGGGGTGGTCCTGGTGAGTGTTCAGACGGGAGACCACTGTAATGCTCCAGCTGAACCGCAGCCTGCTCCATTCCTGCTCAGGACCAAAGACGATATGTCAGTTTCAATTGAACAGAAAGAGAAGTGAGACCTGTGTCATGGAGGAAGAGGCCCTTTTCCTGGGCCTACAACTGAACAAGAAAGCAGAGAGTGATTCAGAAAGGACTGCATTTTTAGTGACTATTAAAGATAAGGCTTTATTTATGACAGCTGCAGTGAGTTAGTCAAAAAGATTACAAACGCACATGATGATAGATCTAATTTGACCTTTAATTTTAACTTAAATGAGCGCTGCGTAAACTTTCTGTTGACTCACAAAATCTTTATGAAAAATATTTAGACATGCCCAAGGTCACTCACACACTTGGCGCATGCGCGTGCGCCAAGTGTGTGAGTGACAGGACTGTCCAAAACTAGTAGGAATAGGAGTTGAACCAGTGACCATCTGGTTCGGCTGGACTCTGTTGTGCTGTCTGCTCTACCTGCTCCTCCACAGGGCCCCCGACCTTCAGCTTCCCATGTGTGTCTTTGTTTCAAACATCTAAACTTTTCTTTCAACATGCAGAGTCTGTTCAGGAGCAAGAATTGAATCAGGAATCACAGGGTTAGGGTGAGGGTCTCTCACTCCAAAACCAGTGCTCAACCTCCTGAGCCACAAAACATAGAGATGTGAGCTCTGCAAATCAGAACTCCAACAATCTAAAGTCCTCCAGACGTGAGCAAAGTCATAGTGGCTTGAGACTGCACATGTGCTCTAGAGTGGTAAGGTCAAATCCTGCTGAATGTTGTAAAAAACACTTTGGTCAAATCATTGATTGTTCATCAAGGTTGTGGTTCAGTCTGTAGCCACGTGCCAGCGGGAGTCGAACCAGCAACCTTTCAATAAGGGCAACCCTGTACTGCACGCTCTACCGCCTTCGCCACACGTGCGTCAGTCAAAAACAGCTAATAGAATCATGGTGTCGCTCCTGCCTTTATAATGCCTGACCAGCCGTTCCCAACACGTTTTGACAGATAATGTGGGAGGAGCTGGTCAGGTAAGCCACACCCTCGTCATGTCGTTCATCGGAGCAGAACACGTCCCCGCCCCTCTGGCCCTGCCCCATCTGCTTAGCCTCCAGCATCCCAAGTGCACTCGGAAATGACTGAGAGGGAATGTGGGCAGCGAATGAGAGTTACAGTTTGTTTTGTTTTCAGCATGGCCACTGTCCAGGGTGTACCCCGCCTAAGGCCCGAAGTCACTGGGATAGGCTGTTGTTCCCGTACTTCTGTTGATGCGACATTAGAACGTAAGTAAAGAATGAGGCTGTCTACCACCACCAATTCATGTTTATTTCCAGCACACAGATCTTTTTTTGACTTTAATACATTTCAGCCCGATGCCAGCATAGAGAGGATGGTCCTACTAAAACCCCTGTCTATTTGAAATATTTGACTCAACGCTGAGATGCCAAAAGGTAAAACAATATTTTCAGCATACATTCTTAAGGCCCAAGACATTGTACCAAAATTCAGACACCTCAGAGTATGCTCTTCTCTCAATATTATTGTACAACTACTGCAACTGAAGCTTGTCGCACTACACATCCTAGTGATAAGACGGTTTCTGCTCAGAATCTGAACGTGACAATTGAAGGATGTTTCCCAAATAAACTTAGAATAGAGAAAGCGCATATTGTGAGCTGTGTTCACATCCAGAAGAATCTCTCGTGCATAGTTTGTAAACTCCTCTCTGGTTTTGGGCTCAGGTTGTGGAGGTCCTGGTTGAGGCCGGTGTATGTTGTTTTGATGAGATGGTCTGGATTGCCACTTTCAGTGTGAGCTGGAGCTGTTCTGTGAGCTTGGTCACAGCTGAGGTCGCCTGCTCAAAGAACCCCAGGGGCAGTGAGTATGTCCTGTGGGTGCGTGCTGAGGGAGGGGAGTAGTGCTGGAGAGTCTCAGGAGAGGTCTCAGTGAAGGTCTTCTTCAGGCCTGTGATCTCCTGCTGAAGCTGGGCATGAATTTGTTTGATTTTAGCCTCTTCTTTCACCTGCAGAGCCCTGATCTGCTGGGCCACGTCAGAGTGAACGGAGTATAGTTCACGCACTAACAAACTGACGCTCTCCTCACTGTGCTTCACCACCTTGTCAGCACTGAGCTTTAAGGACAGCGCCTCCTGCTGGAGCCTCTGCTGCTCTGCCTCTCTGACCTGAATGCTGTGGATGATCTCTTGCCTCCAAGTCTCCAGGTTTATTGTGCTGTGCTGAAGACCGCTCCTCCTCAGCTGCTCCACTAGGTCCACCATCATCGTGTTGGAGACCAGCGCAGGTCGGGAGCTGAAACTCTGTCTGCACTGAGGACAGCTGCTCTGAACCTGTCGATCCCAGAAGATCTGGATACAAAGTCGGCAGTAGTTATGTCCACAGGAAAGAGTGACCGGCTCCATCAGCAGATTCAAACATAATCCACAGGGAAAATCCTGTCTCTCACGCTTAACAACTGTCAGATCCATTTCTGCTCAGAATTAAAGACGGAGTGTCAATTGAACAGAAAGAGGAGTGAGACCTGTGTGTGCGTCATGGAGGAGGAGACAGGATCCACTCTTTTGGTCCATCTGTGGCTGCAACTGAACAAGGAAGCGGAGAGACAACAAGAATGCTCTGAAACGCCCATAAGTAGCTGTGTTGATAGATCTACAGTATAGAATACTGGTTTCTGACTATTTTGTATAGATCAGACATTTATATTTTTTATAGATCAGACATTTAGACTAATTTAAAGATGCGCTCCTTAACTTTTTTTGTAGAAGATATGATTGCTTTTCTTACAATGTTCCACAGTATGCCATTAAACTTCCCTTTCTTATATGTATTGAATTAACAGGCCTAATAATATACTCTCCAAAGACCTGCTTGTCTTCATGAATATACCTTTAATGGCATGCTGTGGAAAATTACAGGCAAAAGCAATTACCTCTCCATGGAGACAAGTAGTAGTAGTATTAGTAGTTTTTTTTAAAAGAAGCACAAACAGATACCGTATTCATTTGCTTAGCCCTAGTGTACGTGAGCATTGGTTGGCACAGTTGACGTCACACACTTTACATAAACCTTGGACTAATTTGCTTACACACATGAGAAACGTGGATCTACCAAAACAAATAAAAGTGTGCGGTCAAACATCTCTGTAAGAATTGGTCCTTAAAAAACTAAAAAAGAAGGATTTGTAATCTTCTATCATTATTATTATTATTATTATTATTATTATTATTATTATTATTATTATTGTTATTATTATTATTATCATCATCATTATTACCATTATCAATATTATTAGGCCCGAGCGCCACAAGCTGGCAAGGGGCCTATTAGTTCCGTAAGCCTGTGCGAAGCACGGCTGCGAAGTAGCTCACAAATACGTTCCCCATCTCTTGCACGTTCCGTGCATATAAGCATGGAATGCAAAAGTTGAACATTATTACTGTATAGAGGGCCAAAAACAGAAAGTATATTAGTGAAAGAAAAAAATAGTGAAAGTACCCATCAGTGACCAGGGACCAACACCACGAGGTCTTTCCGAAAATGTATAGTTTACGTTATTTGAAAATTGTGAAACATTGTTTTCGCATCGGAATATTATCAGGCCTGAGCCCCAGCAAGGTGTAGGGCCTATTGGTCCTGCAACGCTGCCGAAGGGCGCAGCCCATTCATTGTTGAATGGGCTGTGTCCATTCAACAATGAATGAGCACAGCCGATTGCATTCACTCATTGTTGACAACTCCAAAAACACTCCTGGCATCGTCCTGTACACGAGAGTCCATACCACAGGCATGTGCCATACTTGTATCTGCTAAAATTAATGGAAATCTATGGGGAGTGGGTAGGGGACCCGGGGAGTGACGAGCGCATATATTGTTATTTTAAGCCCCGAGCCCCAACAGGGCGGAGGGCCTATTGGTCCTGCAACACTGCCGACCAAACACGCGGGCGCATGGAGCAAGTCACATTTTTTGAGGAAATGTATTTGATCAAATCCAAAACCAAGAACAGACATTTCATCTTGAAGAGTAATTTAAAATAATATCAGATGAGAGAACATGGTGAACAGGTGTACGTATGCTAACGCTAACACCTTCAGCTACATGAGGCACAGACAGAACTGTGGTAAGTGTCTGGTATGTTAACGTAACATATGAACAGTTATTCAGATAACTATAGCATAAAGAACATGCTAACAAGTTTACCAAAGCATCAGTTTTACCCCAAATCACTAAATCCATTGAATTCTTCTTCCTCTGTGTCACTTCTAAACAACTCCACAAACTCCAGAGGAAGTGCAGATTCTTCTTCTGCGTCGCTTAGAGCCTAGAGCGCCCTCTTGTGGTTGCCAGTGTGAAAATAATGAATAATATCACATATTAGTCGCTCTGGAGTATAAGTCTTACCCGGCCAACATGATGAATAAAAGTGAGACTTATAGTCTGGAAATAACCTGTTTCATAACCTCTGGCAGACCAGGCCCACAGCTCTTTCTCAGAGGCATCAGGGATCACACCACGGACAGAGTTGTTTGTTTGAAAATGTCTTTGTTGTTAATCCATGACTTTAGTCTCTCTCTGTCTCAGGATACTAAACAACGTGCCCATTGTTTTAGATATGGATTTGGAAGGTTTGGACACTGCCACAGTGTCTTTGGAGCGACCAAATAACACGTGCTGTCTTCTTTATGTACTCAACTTCAGAGCAGACTGTTGGCAGATCCTTTATGTAGAGTTACTCTGGCCCGCGGGCCAAATCCAGCCCGCCAGACGTTTTAATCCGGCCCGCCGAACATTTCAAATTTATATATATATTTTTTTCTTTTCTTTCTTTTAAAAAAATCGATTCATAGAACCGTAGTTACATCCGTAACCGTTTTTATCGCTAAAACCACACGCCCCCTCCCCCACAGGGCTCTGCTGCACTGCTGTGTGAGCTGCCCCTCCCCCACGGGGCTCTGCTGCACTGCTGTGTGAGCTGCCCCTCCCCCACGGGGCTCTGCTGCACTGCTGTGAGCTGCCGAGGGAGGAGCTGCAGAGGGAGAGGTGCACTTTAAGCAGTTGTGGTAGTGGTCAATTCAGGTGAACAGATAACTACACAGACGTGGAAATGTTAGTTAGTACATTTAAACGTTTTTTTAGATCTTGAGAAGTTTATTTTGCTATAAAGTCAAATGTTTATCTCTGTGTAGAACTGTAGATCAACTCTGAAGTTGTAATGCACATAAACTGAAGCACAGTATTGGTGAAATTACACTTCAGTTTATGAGAACAAACGTTTTGTAATTTTTTTTTTATCGATCCAGTAATTGCTTCAAAACAGCATAGGCTATATAAAGCTATTTATTTCTTATGTTTTTAATAGTTTTATGTTTTACGTTATGTTCGGCCCGCGACCCAGCCTGAGCGTCGAAATTCGGCCCCTGGTGTAGAGGCTCATTAAAAAGGGACCCAAAACTGACCCCTGTGGGACTCCTGTTGCTGGTGTAAGCGACTCTGATCTGCAGTTATCAATTGAAACGCACCGAGTACGGCCAATCATATGGTATTTGATTCAATCCAATTCACAGTAGTGCTATCAAAAGTGTAGGTCTGTTAATCCATATATCATTACAAAAGGCTTATAATGGCCAGTGCAGCTCTAATTACTACTTTGTGTTTTACTTTTCACTCTAAGGCTTTATTTGACTGGACAATAGCATGAAATGGGAAGACGAGGGTATAAACATTGGACATGGGCAACAAATATGACATAATTCCACAACCATTACCTAGCAACCATACTGTAAACAAGGGGCGACGTCCATGTAAATTGCACAGTAGTTATAATTTGACACATATTAAAGACTGATAAGATCTTTATATTTCTTAACGTATCAGTTGCGTGTACATTTTCCCAGCATGTTGGGATGTAGCATACTGATGACATCACAGCTTTACTTGTGGTGTTTTAGTCCCGAAAGTTCAATTAGGAACATCCGCAAACAAAAAAATACACATTTAAAAGCATTTTGTATTGTGTATTTATGATTATATTTATGAATGTATATCACAAAATAAAAAAGCACAGAAAAGGTGTTTTAGTTCTGCTGATGCATTCAAAGAAAAGGGAAATGGCAAAACTCTTGGATTACATGGAATCAACTGTTAAAAGATCAAAACACAGCTGTGATTAAGTTCTCCTTTCTGTGATGAAATCCAAAAGGAGTAAAATATATATTCACTGAGACTTAACATGTGTCTGTGACGCTACTTCCTGTCATTTTCAACTTTTATTTTTTACATTTTCTTCCCAAAATGCAACTTGACTGATGTAAAACTGTGATAAATGTTTACCACAGGTGCTAAACAACCAAACAAAGTAGTAATAAAAGAAAAGTGCTTAAGGCCTTTTCCTCATTTCTCCTGCTGCCACGAGGTTCAGGCAAATATCCTCCGTAGTGTAGGTGACTTCACACACTTTACATAAAACTTGAAGTCATTTGCTTACAGTTCTCAGCTCAGAATTAGAGAAAAGAGACCAAAACTTAGATCTACCAAAATAGAGCCATTAAATGTCTCTGTCTGTTTGCGGTTTAAGGGCTTGAGATTGAGAATGACTCTTGGAAAGGTCTGGACTGCTGTCTTGTTTTGATGATACAACTGAACCATTTTCTACAATATAAACCCTCCTGGACGAATGAGGGATTACACCGACTGGTTCACTCCAAACTGAACTCACACTATCCTGAATCCAGTTTTTCCAGCTCACCACCCCATAGGCTATTTGCACACATTGTGCAGTCATAATCAATCTGTGGTTAAAGTACACAACAAGCAGCCATGCATTTAATAGTTTAAACTGTGTAACTCGTGCATCCGGGTTGTTTAATGATCTTAAACCACAGTTAAATCTACTTGTGAGTCTGAAAAGCCTGTTTACTTCTTCTTCTATGGTTGTTGTTGTTGTTGTTGTTGTTGTTGTTGTTGTTGTTGTTGTTTTATGGCGGTTGGCATCCGAGTGTTGCATTACCGCCAGACTTTATTCCTCAGACGTTTCTTCTATGGTGTTTTATGGCGGCTGGTATCCAAGAGTTACATTACCGCCAGACTTTATCCTTTCTTCAGTTCTTCTTCTTCTTTGGCGTTTCAAAGCCCACGACTTCAAAGCACGAGTTCCAAGCCCGCGAAAGCCTGTTTACTGTGAATGACTTTACCGCCATAAAACAACAACAACAACAACAACTGAGGAATATCTTATCTTATCTTAAAGTCTGGCGGTAATGCAACACTTGGATGCCAACCGCCATAAAACAACAACAACAACAACAACTGAGACAACAACAACAACAACTGAGATATTTTGGTCAAAGCACTAGAGGTCAAAGCACTGGAAGAACAACTTTTAGGACTACGACAAAGTCTGGGGAATAAAGTCTGGCGGTAATGCGACACTCGGCTGTCGACTGCCATAAAACAATAACAACAGCAACAACAGTCTAAGGAATAAAGTCTGGCGGTAATGCAACACTCGGATGCCAACCGCCATAAAACACCAACAACAACAACAACAACTGAGATTTTTTTTTTTTTTTTTTTTTCATGAAGCTAGAACCTCACAGCAGTTGAGCGTTTGTTTGTCCTGTTGCTATGGTAATGGCCACAGAGCAGTGACTTAACAGTACATATTTGCACGGCAGTTTGCATTTGGAAGTCTCTCTGACCGCGGTCTAACCACTGTATAAGTGATTTCATGTGCCTATGGTTGAAACCTGCGCAGCTTATTTTATTGTGAATGTTCAAACCGGAAGTACTACTTTATTATCTACTGGTTGCCAAGGCTCCCTAGCAACCGTGTCACGGGTAAACGCAATATTGTTAGATAAGACAAAAACATGCAAATGAGCACTTCACACCCAAAAATAACAAACCCCAAGCCGCTGGACACATCTAAGAAGCTAGGGGAGGGAGGAAAACCGCTAAAGGTAAGAGCGACAACCGGAGATAGAGAGTTAAAGTTACCATGCCGAGGTCAGAGGTCAGAGACGGCCTCGGGTGGCCCTAAAGTCGCCCCAAACTCCCAGGGGAGAACCAGAGCCTCCCTCGCGGCTCCTCACCCCCCCCGCGCAGCGCTCTGACGTGAAATCTGGGCACAAAAAGCCCAGTTTCCCCGAGAAACAAACCAGTGTCAGGACCAAGTGCAGCCAGCAGAGGGCGCACGGTCAACATCAACTCCCACCTGCCAAACACAGGTGAGACGTTTATTCTATTATTATTATTACTTTATAGGAGACAAGCAGGCTTATTAAACACTCAGACCAGGTTAAAGGTCAGAGCTGGTCAGAGCTTTTCAACCTTTATCTTTATTCAGCAACAAAAACACACCTGCAATTAAATAAATGCAAGATCAAGTCGTCAAAGTGTATATTATTTAACATAATTTAGTGCATCCCTTATATTTGATCTTATTTTCTGGTTTGCTAGTTGTGGTTTTGTGTTATATGTCACCTACAATTGTCAATAAAGCTATTTTCTGATTTTAATGCCACGCTCAGGTGCATCATTCCAGGCGTGTACAAGTGTAAGTTATTGGAGTATTTTACATGACGCAATGTCTTTGTTTTTAGTCACGCGGTGTTCACAGTGGTCGCCCCTGACGTCCAGAAGAGGCTGGAAATACAGAAGAGTGAGTCGACATGATCGTAAACACTAAACTGAAAAGTTTTTTTAATCATTCGTACGTTTATGTGATTCTGGTCGAGCAGAGGCAGAGGTGGAACTTACCGCGTTAAAAGAATTACGTCTATCAAAAGCCACAACTTATGTCTCCATCACTCCGAGCGCAGTGGGTAAGAATATGTTTTATTGTGTTAATAGTTTGTGTGCGAGTAAGTTAATTCTATGTCTAAAAAGCCTGTTTAAGTCAGAATAGATTGTGTGTGTTTTTTTACTTACAATTTTTGCAGTTCAAAGGCGTGAAGTGTATTTTTGCGTTGCCAGGGATGTTCCACAGTACGGCATCACACTCATATCTCCTCAAAAAACCAGCCGGCAGCAGCTCCAGGCCGGGTGACAGGTCAGATCTGTGGAGAGTGGTCAGAAGGTGTGGCTTTCACCTGCAGTTGAAGAAATGCACCATATTGTGGAACATTCCGGGCAAAGCAGCAAGCTTTCCGTGGCGACGGGCAGGTGGCAGAGCCTAACAAAGGATACAATAAAGAACAATGCAATGTAAAGACATACCGTATTTTCTGGAGTATAAGTCGCACCAGCCAAAAAATCCATAATAGAGAAGAAAAAAACATATACAAGTTGCACTGGAGTATGAAATGCAGTTGCAAGTGTGAAAATAACTCCGGAGTATAAGTATAAGTATAAATATAAATATAAGTCGCACCCCGGCTAAAACTATGAAGTTGCAACTTATAGTTTGGAAAATACGGTACTTAAAACAGTAATGCAAGAAAACACTCATAGAACAAACAGTAAACAAAACATGTGGAAAGACTGACAGCTACACAAATGATCTGATTTAATGTATGTGTGTTTTCTTTTTCCTTTGTACTAATATATATGTATCTTGTATTAACATTACACCAACACTCCATCTGAAATACTGATTGGACCAATTTAAAATATGTATGTATATAATGTATATGACATGTATATGATGTGTTAGGAGGAGGTCTTAGTTTGGAGGAGGTGCGACGGAAGCAGCAGCAGGAAATGACACGGAGGAAACCCAAACAGGTGAGGGTATATTCATACTTTCAGGATCCTGTATATAGATAATAATAATAATAATCCTTACCCTGTAGGGCGCAAACAAGCTTAACCTTAAAACGATAAAACAAGAATTACAAGTCATTTGTTTTGCAGTTGTTGTAACGGTAATTGTTTTTTCTTAACTTTTTCAGATAAATAAGTAGGCGACGGTGGTCCAGACAACTCTCAACAAAATTCTGAATGTAGTTTAATTTTTCTGAATACAGACGACCAAAATAAAACGGTTCACTCATTTATTTATTCACCATTCTCCTCTAAAATACTACAATTAGTTTCCTTGGATAATGTGGCCTCTGTGTTATCAAACTATGACAATATGTGTTTCTTTCAATGTAAAATGCTTTATATTCCCAGGTGTCGTAGTTAGTATAGTTTAAAAAAAAGGTCTATACTATCTATGTCAATATCAATGGAAATGTTGTTTTTATTATAGAGAAGAGGTGTTAATAAAGATAAGACATTCCTTTATTGTCCACACATGGGGACATTTCGTTATTAAAAGTGTAATGATGTTAAAATTAAAAGTGTAATTTTTAAGTAAGTGTTTTCGTTATTAAAAGTGTAATGATGTCACTTTAATGACTGTTAAAGTGTAATGATGTGTGTGAACAGGTATTATAGATTACATTGAAAAAAAAAGTAATATTCTAGCATTTGAATCATAAAGAATATTTCCAGAAGCGTATCATTTGTACCTCTGCAAGTCTCGTGTTCGACCAGCAGAGGGCGCGCTGTCACCGTCGCTCTTCAGTTAAAGGGAGTTGACCGCCCGGTAAAAAGCGCGCTGCCCTGGCCCAAAACACGCGCGTGCTGGAGAAGTCGGTCCCTTCCATCATCTTCGCCCCGCGCTGTGAGAAATAAAGGTCACGTCAACACGGACTGAGCGACCGGGGGTGTGTCTTTTTGTCGTTGGATGTTACGCGTCAGATCAGGGCATTGGCGCGCGCGAGTGAAATGTCAGAGTCGTGCTGCAGGCCTCGCCATGTATAATTAAAATGTCATATTAGGTGACCGGAGCAGCCGTCTGCGCACGCGCCGGACTCGCTGCGCCGTCCTTCGCCTTTGTAGTTGTTTTGGACGGCCATGTTTGTAGTCCCAAAGAACATGAGCGTGACGACGGCGGTGCGTTCAGGGACCACCGAGGGTTTAGGGAGTTTAGAGAGTTTTGTTCCCTCTGCTCAGTAAAAGTACAACGTAGTGGTCAGAGAAAATACTCAAGTTAGAATACAAAAATAATACTAAAGTAAACAATGACTAAGAGTAACTGTCTGCACGTATGACTTATAATTTGAACTGAATGTATTTGGAAGAGCAAAACAAATCATTCACAAAATCTGGACCACAAATATTTGAATGAATAAATAAATAAATAATATTTGAAGGAGCGTTGCAAGAAACCGCAAATGTTCTAATCATATATTATTGTCAACATTAAGCCTGCATAGACTTTCTCATAGTTGGAAGAGTAACCAGAACTTTTACCCCAGTAACAGTTTAAGTATGCTGCTAGAAAAGTACCCTGGAAATTATAATTGATTTAAAATGTTACTGAAATAAATTAACTAAATTAGTACCTCCCATCTGTGATAGTTTTAGGTTTACACATTAGGCATATATTTTGCAACACAATTTATACTGTGCACTGCTCTGCATAGTATAAAAAGTAATATTTTTTAGACATCCAAAGCCCTGTATCATATGAATGTTGTAAATAAATTGATTTTAATTTGTTGTGTGCATTTGTGTTCTTTGTATCTATTTTCATATTACAAGAAGACAATAAATACATTATTAAATATAAATTATGTACTTATTTAATTTTATATATTTTATGTATTATTTTTTTTCTACTCTGACCATTTGGCTTCTTCATATAGCCGAGAGTTTCTTCATCTAATCTTTTATTTTTACATTAGTTTAATTTTGTTCTTCATCTTATTTTTAATTTATACATGGAGAGTCTATTATTAGTATTATTATTATTATCATTATTATTTGTATTATTATTATTTCGTTTTTTCCTCTGAGCGCCATTCGGGTCCTTTATTTCCGAGGGTCCGTGAACATCCGCAGAGCTTTGTGCGAGCGGAGCCGAGCGGTCGCAGTTAGCAACAAGACCGTGTAGCAACACAGCACCGAGACACGGCAAAACGCCACAAAACCAACCGAATACGCCCTGCGAACGACCCCGCGGCCGCAATAACACCGACATCCAGGCGACAGCGGCGGGATTAACATGGTAAGGACGTGTCCGGACCCGATGTTCGCCTTCCGTTTCCAATGACTCCCGATGCTAACTGTTAGCCGGCTAATGCTAACTTTAGGAGACTGTTTTCCTGACTCATTATTGAGAAGCCATTTTACAGCAGCGGCTCGGTCCCTACCCTCTCGACTGCCCCCGAGTGCATCCGTAAATATATCATGACAAACGGCGTGCGGATTGAGGCGATGCGTGCGTCTGATCGCCCGATGGCTCGCTTGGTTGTGACTAAAACGAGCCTTGGTGAATCCAGGCTGCCCGTGTTAGCATGGAGCTAACGCTAACTCAGTGGCGTAAGGCAAATTACCTTCCAAGGGGGCCCCGAAGCTTGCCACACAACATACAAAGACACATTATACCAACCAAAACCGTGCGTTAGTGTGTTGTTTTGATGATTTATTCCCTCAATTATCGCCAGTCGTGTGTGTGTAATTGGCGACTAGATTGTTTTGATTTATCGATTATAGATCCATTTAGATATACCGTCACTCACGATATCACGTTTGGAAGTGCGATGTGTTGCTATAGAAACATGTCACTATAAAAGATGATATTGAAACAGGAAAAGCTGTAGAATATCCTGTTATCTAAAGGTATAACGTGGTCTAAAACATGAGCTGTAATAAACAAATGGCAGAATTGAAACACTTTCGCAACCTACTTGTTTTTTTCTATAATTAATCACAGAAGTCGGAGTGTTTCCCACAGGTTTATCTTGACACTGGTGTAGGCTGGCCATTTTCCTTTTAATAAATGTCACTTATTGCCCCACTACTGATCAAAAACAGCCCTAAATGTAATACTTTTATATGTTTACGCTCGTTTGACTCTGGCTCAAATCTTATTGTGCAACAACACAATTCCACAACTGCAAGGAAAATTGAACACGTGAGAAACACGGAGTCTCCAAAGATATCTTTTCCTGCTTTTAGTCATCGATTATTGTAATTATAGTGACATTCTTCTTTAGAATAAGTCTTTTTTTAATGTAGTTTGAACATTTTGCTACGTTTCGCATAAATACACGTATCCTCCATTATTGATTGCGCAACATTTCTGTCCTAGTTGTTGATCTGTTTGCTAATATTGTTTGTTGCTTTACATGTAACAACAATATCGGTATTTTATATATTTCAAAGCTGAGTTGATCTACATTGATTTGTCAAGAACTGAAATGTTCTTTAATGATAATCTGTGGTTCTGCTGTTAAAGATGATCAATATTGTGCATTTATTGATCTGTCATATTATTTATAAATCTAATTTTGTAAAGCCATATTTCAAGTAGCTTTTTGACAACGTGGACTCTTGTTTTATTATTACACTATTTCATGTGTAACTTTATTCTATCCACAATAGTGATTTATACCTTTGTTGTATTTCCTGCAGTGTTTCCCTTTCCATTTCCCCCCGATAGTCTCAAAACAAGTTGTGTCATAACCAAATCACACTTTGTTGCTCATTGTTGCATAAAAAGTAACTACAGTCCAGAAAAAGGTTGATTATTATTAGTATTGTGTGACTTTTATCCTTTATTGAGTGCCGCCAACACGAGGGAATTGCCACTTTTGTCATATCAACCTCGCAAACTATTCCAATTACCGCGCAAACCGTCCCACCCGAGGTCAACTAGTACTTTTCCGTGCACGTCGACCGGTGACGAAGCATCTGGTCGGGTGCAGTTACTTTTGCCCCGCAGGCTCCACTTCTCCAAACGCACCGGCAGGTAAGACTCCGGGGATGCGTTCAGGGCCGCGGGACGCCGCTGTGCATCGCATTACTCTTCTCCTTTACCCCGTCTAAACCCTTCAGGCGCTCGGCTAAATGTGGGAAAAGTCGGATAACAACACGTTTGTAGCGTTAATGCCTAAACGAGTCTCGCCTTTGTGATTACCTGCTCGATTTGCTCGTATCAATGTAAATTAATATTAAATTGTGACTTGTAAATATCGCAAAGGAACGACAAACTGTCCCAAAATATTTCAGAGTTATAAATGCATTATGTGTAAACGGCTCGTGACAGAATAAGCAACTTTATTCCTCGTCTTCATCATTTCTTTGTGTTTCGCCGCCTCTCCCACGTGTACTCTGATCGCTCGGTCACGTAAAGTTGATCTTTTGGCTCGTTATTATTGGGTCAATTGAATTTCCTTCAGTGTGTAACGTTAATCCGTGTTATAACGTCCTAATACAGTTGAATAGAAAATCCTTTTTGATACCCGATAATACTGCGTTTGACAATGTCCTTTTTAACACACAATAACAGCACTTTTCTAGTTGTATTACTACGATATCGCATAGTAGTTTGGCTATATAATGAAAATTGTCAAACTATTCGGGAGGGAAAATCTTGTCAATCATGTACCGTTTTTCCGCTATCGATACCTGTTCAAATGAATATCTTGTTCTAATAGTTGATCAATTAGCAGCAGTATTCTTGCTACAGTATTTCAGAATCAGAAAAAGTTGTGTTGCCATCGTCTGTGAACAAAATTCCCAAACTCTGGACTTGCTGCGGTGATTTGATTCTACATGAAGCGATGAATAATCAAAACAATGCTCTAAAAGGTAATGAATGAATAGATTTAAGTACAAAATATGGTAATATTTCTGTATTTATTGTCATCAGTAGATTGGACTGAGAACCCACGATTATAACTACCTTCTCCATAATCTAAAAATGACTAAATTACATTGGCACAGCAAGTATTTAGTTGTATTTCTGTTCAGATAAAGAACCGTTTGAAGATCAAATACGAGAGACGTTTGATTCGCAGTAATTGTATTCCACTAGTTTTGTAGTTTGACCACACATATTTCCATATATGTTTTTCATACGCTCTTAACAATGCTTTTCTCCCTCGTCGTCGCTTACTCCTATTTTTAATTGAGTCGCGTATGTTTGAATATCCTGTATTTTCCCGTCTGTCTGTTTGCACAGCCTTTTCCCAACAATAAAAACTAATAAATGAAAATTGATTAAAGGCCTTAACCTTTAACCCGTTTCTATTATTAAGCCATTTTTAGCTCAATATTGTGGTTTACAACGACACAATGTACAATAACAACACATGCGAGTGATAGTTTAATGCTAAATATCTGAATAAAGCGTTATATGTCACGTTTAAGGGTAAAATACTGTGTAAAGTCATCAGTTCAGTGCGTCCTGTAAATGTAGGGAATGAGGTTGTCGTCTGAGCACAGTAATCAGATTAAAACTGCTCAGCTTTTTTCCCACAAGCAAAAAATACTTTCACAAGGTTTATGCTGCTTCTTTTAACAGCATCATGAATGAACGTTTAGTTTAATGTGGATATGAGCAGGTCATTTGATTTGAAGTTGGATAAACTCACGGTTTACTATATCATACTTTTCCTACTAGGATGCTACTGACAATACCACAAATGAATAATGCATCTTAATTGTGTATGTAGCAAGCTAGCCCAATAAATATAATACTAATTGGGAAAATGGTAGCTAAAAGTCTCAAATAATCGCTAGTTGTAGCCTTATTGGAAGCACTGGTTTGGGCTATACTTGTTGATGTCTCCCGTGTTCTGTTAACCGCGATCCCTTAAAATAGCATCTTCCTCGAAAGCCACGTCGAGACCTTTTGAACTTTAACCTTCCTCCCCTTCGCGTCGAGCTGAAGTCTGTTGAAATGTACCGGTGTTGACGTCCCGACGCTCGGGTTTCTGCGTTCACAACACGCTTCAGAAAGTCACTGGTTTCCCTCAGACCCGGACCGGACTCGGGGTGGTCCTGACATGATTTAACGGCAGATGAAATGGGCTTTTGAAGTGGGCGGGGCGGACAAAAGCTCTCAAAACTGAACCAGACTGCGCACACAAGACCACGAGCTTACGGGAGTTAACACGGAAACAACTATTTAAACAGAAAAGTACTAGTTAATAGTATTTGTATGTTGTTGGAGGGATGACTCTGGACGATGTGGACTGTAGGGTGCAGGTGTGTAGCTGTCACTACTTCAAGCCGGATGGATATTTGGTTAGTTTGAGACGATGAGGAGACACAGGACGGGTTCAGGAGCTTTATTGAACCTCACAGGTACACACAAATTGCTTTCTGATTCCTCGCATAGACTAATTGAATGATTGAGCTGCAGATGTTGTTGTGGTGTTGTTGTTGTTGTGGTGGTGGTGCGTTAATGGCGGTCGGCAGCCAACTGAAAAGGTGCATTTACCGCCATCTACTTAATTCTTTAGACTTTTCGCTCTTCACTTATCTACCAGAACGAAAGATGTAGTGTTGCTTTTAATGGCGTTTGGCAGCAAACTGAAAAGGTGCACGTATCACCACCCACTGTAGTTGTACGACTTCAAAGTTGTTGTTGTTGTTGTTGTTGTTTTATGGCGGTTTGCATCCGAGTGTTGCATTACCGCCAGACTTTATTCCTCAGACGTTTCGTAGTCCTCAGACTACGATATACCGTTAAAAAAGAGAGCAAGAAAAAATAAGGCGTTCAAAGCACATGAGGTCATAAAGCAAAATGGAATTCAATTTGCGTCTTTGTTTTATGGCGATTGGTTTCCAAGTGTTACATTACCGCAACCTTTGCCAACCGCCATAAAACAACTGTATTTGTACGTCTTAGACTTTAGACTATATTCCTCAGTCTCTCTTCTCTCATGACGTCACACACATAACATCCCGCCCGACCTGCGGTATAGCGTAAAACATACTTTGAAGACGTACAACTACAGTAGGTGGCAAAAAGTGCACTTTTTCAGTTGGCTGCCAGTCGCCACAACAACAACGGCTGGAGCGCCCTCCACTGGACACTCCACAAGCTGCAGATGCATGCAAACACCAGGTGAACCGAAACCACAGCAAACGACACGAGCAGACGGGTTCTACAGAGTCTTTAGAACATACCGGTATGTAAAGGCAGACTAGACCAGCTAACTCTGCTTTCTGCTGTTGTCCAGATAAATGCTTATAAGCCCAATAAAGAAAGTAGACTCTAAAGGTGTGAACTCTAAGAAGAACAAATGCATTTAGTTTTTCTTTAAAGGTAACAGTAATTGTACAGGGATTGTCTGTTTGAACAGAAGATCTAAGAAAATGGTATTGCCTGCGATGCCACCAAGGATGCAACTAATGATTATTTTGATAATTGATTATTCTTTTGATTAGTCGATCATTTGTCAGTAATAAAACCTCTTCTCATGGCTCATGGCATGTTCTGGAGTCCGTACAGCCCAGATAACGATTATTCCATTACTTAATTAGTCGAACTATTTCTATAATTACCTCTGTATCTACCTGCGTTGCACCAATGAAATTTCCCCATGTGGGACAATAAAGGAATATCTTATCTTATAATGGATTAGTTGCAATTAACTGATGAACCTGTTGCAGCCCTAGAGACCACCCACCTTATTACAAACTATGGCTGCAACAAATGATTATGTTGCTAATCAAATGAATCAATAAAGTTCAGAGCTCTTAATATAGTTGACTTGGATGAAAGTGATGCTGCTCGATACTTCAACGTATACTTCAATCCAAATCACACAGGGACCAGTAAGATTTGGGTTTTGGGTTGAATTCTTGCATCGTCTCGGGCCATAAATCCTCTCCTCTCGGCACGTGGCATGTTCCGGAGTCTGTATTGTCCAGATGACAGTTATTCGAGTTCTACGTTGGTTTATTTGAATACAAACTCTTTCACAAATCGTTCTGGCCACAAGCGTGTTCCAGTTTTAAAGGGGAAGTATCTGCAGACTCACTGGACACTTCCCGTCGGAATTATCATCCTTCTCTTTGTCCCGTTTGATTCGACTCCCGAGCAGCTGCTCAGTGTTAAAATGACGAGGCATATTTTTTCCCCCGTGACCTCCGCCAAAACGAAGAGTGTGAATCCGACACACGAGCCCCCCTGTCGCCATGGCAACAGCAGGTAACGGAGGCACCTCGGGTAACGCCGCGTCTACTTCGGGGCCCTGATTTCAGCTCGCCGCATACGGGACGACGTGAAAGACTGGGATCGAGAGCGGGAGAGCGTTAATCAAATATCCATCTGCGAAATGTCTGTCGCAGTTAATGTAATGCACAAAAGAGTTTTATTATTTATTAATTTAGTTATTTCTAATGTCAATGATCAGCTTTTGTGTTTTTAGTAGTTTAACGCCGACGTCAGAATTTATTGGGACTATTTCTGTGCTAAAAGGCAAGGATATCCGCTTTGTTTATGCTCAGGAAATTCATATTGAAAAGATTTTGTTTTTGTCTTTAATTGAACCAGTGTTTCTCAAACGGTGGTGCACAGACAAAGAAAAAGTATAGTACTGTAGTTCAAATTCTTGCATAGTCTTTTCACTCCATATTTTTGGTCTCTTTCGGCTTAGTCTTAGTTTAGAACCAGTAAAGCAATTGTGTGTAGTCCCATTTTAATCCCTTTAAGACATACCATATTTTCTGGACTATAAGTTGCACCGGAGTATAAGGCGCACCAGCCAAAGAATGCATAATAGAGAAGAAAAAAACATATTCAAGTCACACTGGAGTATGAAATGCGGATGAAAATAACAATATCTCACATAAGTCGCTCCGGGGTTGTCATGGAATCAGACATACACCGATGCTATTCCGTAACACATCGAGAACACAATTCAACCTAGAATATGAAACGACACAGAAATATCAGACTTTGTATGGCATGCATGGGAGAAAACGCGGGGACTGATCACGCAGGCTGTTGTAAGCAGCCTGCGTGATCCTCCTGCGTCTCACCCCGTTTTTTCCCATGCTGGTTGGTTTTATTAGATATTCTGGAATAGGCGGGTCACATTTCTCATTGGTCAGCCTCACATCAAGGCACTTGGTATTTTTCCGTAGAGATAAAGCCTGCAAAGGGGGGGTGCAACTCCCCCCCTGGGGCAACATTCTTTGGCCCATCTTTATGATACCTTCACAAACAAATGCAGTTTGTCACACACCCGTTCTTCTCTTAGACTAATGATGCAGATAAAAATCACTATTATGCAGATAAAATACATCACAGAAATATAATCATATATTCACATTTTATCACAGGGGTATAAGTATGTTTCACCCTGGTCAAAACTAAAATACAGGAGTTCATACCTAAAATAGTCTTGTTTTAGACCCGGTTTAGATCTGGTGGTACTCGGAGGACCAAGTATTCTCTCAAGTGGCACTTGGTGGGTTTGTTTTGAGAGTTTGAGAGCCAACAAAATTGCAATCGATCCAAATATTTGTCATTTATTTTGACTTATTTGAAAAGGGATATTGCACATGAATTGATAATCAAACAATGTCACCCAGCTCTGCAAAAATATGACTATCACTTTATTTTCTTGTTTGAAATGGTCTACTGCTGTTTTTCTGCTCTTTTAGTAGTTCTCAAATATATATAACACTTAATATTGTAATACTTCTGCGTATCTTAAATGAAAATACTGTCATCAGGAGTGAAGAGGTGGGGAGGATGATAATAATAGTTTCCTTCTAATGCCTCACTTTTTTTTGTTTTTTGTTTTTACACCTTGTTTGTTCATCGTTGGAAATGGAGCAGAACAGCAGACAGATGAGCTCTTTCCCTGGGGATTTATTTGTATTTTTTCTCGACGCGGTAAACCATTTTTGGAAACTATTTTGTAGAAAGTCTTTAATAATTCTGATACTCAACAGATTGCAAAACGGTTAAGATGTCGCGTTCGTGTGGGAAAGGACACGCGCTGAAATGAAACTTCATTAATTACTGCTTTATTTTGGCTTGACTTCACAACGTTGCAGCTCCCGCTCTATTCAAGCCGACCGCCGTTAGAGACGTGCTGGTATTTTGAGGATTTTAAGGCTGTTTAATCTCGTTTTCTCTTCTGGGGCCCAAACACAAGCCCGTAGGAGCTGTTTGTGTGGGCAGAGCGGCTAAATTTAACCACCGCCGAAGGAGCGCTGCCCAAAAGCTGCTCAGAATATTGGAAAATGTAAAACTAGACCTGCCGAGTTGTTCCTCGAGATGATACGAAAAGCCAAAATGCTCAGCCAATCAAACGACTTGTATGCTTCTCACAATAATCATCTTCCACTGAAGATGATTATTGTATGAGCGGGCATTCTGTTCACTTGAGATGAGAACGAGGCCTCTAAAATATGAATATAATACACAGGCTTTTAGATGGGATTTGAAAACGCTCCGTCCAAATTTAATAAAAACGTGAAGCTTCGGAATTCTCCGGACCACGGCTCGGCAGCCAATCGGAGCCAAGCACACAAATTTCGCCGACCAATCAGTGCGCAGCATGCAAATTTTCACTTGTAAACAGTATACTGTCATGGAGGACTATTGTAAAATGCTTCCCGGACCGATTTAATGATGATATTCCCTTTTTTTTCTAAGAGTTATTAATAAAATGGCCGTCCGTGCACTCGAAAATGCCCGTCCACATTTTAAAATACCCCGTCCAAAATACGGGAAGACGGGTCTCTATCTAAAAGCCTGGTAATACATAACGCTCATGCACATCTCTGGGCGGCTTGTGGAGGACATATTTGCTGTTGAGAACGTACACAAAAGGGAAAATTCAATATAGTAATTATTAAATGACTGGCATAATTAGCGGACTAAAGAAACTTCTTGGAATAAAAGCTGAGACGCATTGAAGTTATTACTATATTACCGGTAGTTTATGTTTCAGTCTCCTCTTGTGGGTGTGAACTGAAAACAATGCACCTCTGCTTGTATTTGGTGATGTATATTCTTGATTAATATAACGGAACCTCTGCATTTAATAAAGTACCACACAACTATCATGTCATTTCCTTTAGTCTAAATGTCTTGCTCTAATATTGTGACCTGCCCTCACCTGACTTGTGAGTGTTGAGTGCCGCACGAGGTTGCGGTCCGCTGCAGCCGAGGTGAACTGGACTAATCCCTCATTAAAGACTTTCGAGTTCAGAATCTGAGGAGCGGATCCAGGTGTCGCCCCAGAAACCCCTTTAGAGCGACCTCAACGGCGTCCTGCACACTGCAGAGTTTGAGCGTGCGCGGCAGCTCTGATGGCGTTTACTCAACTGGTTCATCTGTACTCGGCCTCATGTTCATTATTTTAGTGTGTGTTTAACTGTGGGTTGTATGGTAATGTGGGGTCGGGCAGGTATGACGTTCTAGTGAGATGGTTGACTGTAAAGCACTTTTTAATACTTATTTTTGTATGAAAAATGTTTTATTTGACTCTTGACAAGATGAATAGTCAAAGCACCACAATGTTCTTTTGTGGATAGAGATGCAAATATGATTATTTGGTGGACAATTTTCGTTTTCTTCCTGCTTGATGAAACAATTATTTTTTATTTTTAAGTGCTAGTTTAAAAAAAAGTTCTAGTTAAATCGGAGAAGGCAGTTGGACTAATACATTTAAGCTAATCACATGTGTCTGTGTATACTCATGATATTTATGATGAAAGATGAAATATTCAGTATATTTTAGTTTTAATTAAACTGCACCAGAGCAGTGAAATAAACATTTATCCCCCCAGTCGCCAGGGTATTTTCCGTGTATTTCGGGGTAAGACACTTCAAATTGCAAACTGCTTTAACAAAATGTTTCTGATGTGACGAGAAGGGCATCCGGTGTAAAAAAAAACCCTACCAATTTGAGATGATAGAACGTTTAAAAATTGCGTTCCTGATCCAACGCGTCTTCCCCTCTCTTTCAGGTCGTCTGGTAGAGCGCAGCGCAGGTGGAGCCCTCGCACACGGCGCCCTCTGGTGTTAGCAGTGGGACTGACGCTGACCGGTGGCCCCATGGCACAGTGAGGCCCTCAGCGAGAGGCAGAGACACGCAGCGACAGGAGCGGAGGAGCAACAGGCCAACGGTTCGGAGGAGCAGACGGGGACCACCATGTCGTCCAGCCGCACACAAAACCCGCACGGACTCAAACCCATCGGGCTGGACCAGATATGGGACGACCTCAGAGCCGGGATCCAGCAGGTTTACACGCGACAGAGCATGGCCAAGTCGCGCTACATGGAGCTCTACACGTATCCTTTAGTCTGAGGCGGTCCATCATCTGCAGCGGTCTGATATTTGATACTGATACTACTGTCCAAGCCTAGTCTCTGTTTGACCGTGTCACACACTATAGAGTTCGACCCGGTATGCTTTTTTTTTTTTTTTTTTTTTTTTTTTTTTTATATTTAGCGCCGAGCGGGAACTGGAAATGTAGATTCCGTATTTTTCCTGACTAACCCCATAGTTTTGGCCGGGTTGCTACTTATACTCCGGAGTGACTTATATGTGATATTATTTGTTATTTTCACACTTGCAACCGCATTTCATACTCCAGTTTGTGTTTTTTTTCTTCTCTATTTTTTATTTTTATTTTTTCTGGTTACTTCATATTAATAGTAATGATTTTCTTTTTTTTTTTTTTTTTCATCCTCATTTTAAAAGTTTTTCATATAATTTATACAGTAATCCTGCAAAAACATAATTTGACAATAAACCATAAGGGCCTAACATGATGTAGATCCACTTCAGTGACGTCTGTGACTTTTAAGTTATGTTTTTGAGCTGATGTGCAGGCCTTTTTTGATTTCCCCCAAAATATCTGATTTTAAAATGACTACTTAATAATTACGGTCTATACTGTTCACCGCTCTCATAATAAAAGATTATAGAGGATGAATTCTATAGATCAACGACCCCGTTTTTCTACTAAATCTTTAGAGAGCAGTGTAATCTCTCTTTTTAAGCAGTTAAGTCAGGACAAGACAAATATTGACCTGTGCTTGAGATTTGAGATAATTTGAGATTTTTCTGATTTTTGAGTGTATTTACATGGGTAATAAAGGATTTGAATCTCCCAATATACAGTATCTGGTGAAAATACTTGTTTCTCGATCTCTGTTGCGTGTTCCCTCCTTGACCTTCTGCCCCTCAGACATGTATATAACTATTGCACCAGTGTGCACCAGTCGAGCCAGGGCCGCGGGTCCGTGCCCCCCACAAAGCCCTCCAAAAAGTCCACGACTCCGGGAGGGGCGCAGTTCGTCGGCCTGGAGCTCTACAAGAGGCTCAAGGAGTTTCTGAAGAACTACCTGACCAGTCTGCTCAAGGTACAGCTCCAACACATTACGAGCATCTTTCCTGAAGCAAACGTAGATACTAACCAAAACTAGAAGCATTGATATCATACTATATTGTCTAAAAATGAAGGGATCTATATCATGAATCTGTATAATGCTTATTCCTCATCGAAATTGCAATGCAGTGACACAGAAAACCCAAATGAACATGCACATGGCAAGAATAATCCAAACACTCACAAACGCCCCACCAACATCTCACGTAAACTCTAATCGTCCATTTCTTGTCCCAGGACGGAGAGGACCTGATGGACGAGTGCGTGCTGAAGTTCTACACGCAGCAGTGGGAGGACTATCGTTTCTCAAGTAAAGTCCTGAACGGGATCTGCGCCTACCTCAACCGCCACTGGGTCCGGCGGGAGTGCGACGAGGGCCGCAAAGGCATCTACGAAATCTACTCGGTAACTCGCAGGAGCCCTACGCATCTTTCAGACGCACCTCAACCGCGAAGTCGATATAGACGATGCACTCCCACTCCCAGATCTTCAGCTAACTCACTCGTGCTCTCCTTTTGGCTGTTGTGTGATATAAATCCTTCTAAAACTAAACCAAAATGTGTATTCGTCAACTTTAGTTCAAAAACAACTACCGTAACTTTAAGCCATGACTTTTTCTCCCCACGCTTTGAACCCTGCGGTCATTACAACGGTGCGTCTAATTTATAGATTCTTACTGGCTAAAGACCACCAGTGGGCACTCAAGCAGGAAGCATTTGACACACTGTAGAAGAAGTCACTGGACAGGGGACGTCATGTAATATATTTTAAGCTTGTTTCATTACAATCAGACTTATATTCACGGAAATGAGTCTAATGAGGAAGTGAAACTAGACGCGGCTGAACGCACAGACGCAGACATGTAATATACGGCGGTCTGCAGTTTAGAACCTGCTGCAGTGAAATGAGGCTTTCTTAGCCAGACCTGACTCGTGCATCACGACCATGGAACATATTTCTGTGTAAATATCTCGTGTTGCAACGACACACTCACTAAGTACGAGCTCAGGAGCAGATGAACCAGATGTGAGACACAGGTGAATCAGCTCAGAGTCCTCAAGGACAGAGGGGACACAGTGGAGACGGAGGGGACACAGTAGAGACGGTAGAGACAGCTGTGATGTGTTTAAGCTTCAAAATGCTGTGTTTTATTACAATCCGACTCATATTTACTGAGAAATTAGTCTTAGTTAGGTCAGTGGCTCCAGTTCAAAAGAAAAGTACAGTGTAGTTTGTGTAAATATCTCATGTTACAACGTGGGCACCTGCGGCTTATTGTCAGGTGGGCCCTGTGTATGAAAGTTTTTTTTTTCTTTGTAAATTTCATTGGAGCGGCTTCTATTCAGGAGCACTGTACAGCCCCAAAACTGCAGTATTTATACAAAAAAGTACTAGGAAACTGTTTATAAATAAAAATAAGATTAAATCCATGATTCACTCTCAAATCTTTCGCTAACTCATTCCACTTCATGTAAATCACCGTCAACCACTGTATATTTGTATTTATATATTTAGTTTTCTTTTATTTGGGATTATCGGGATTCATCTGCATAACAGTAGAAAGGAGAGTAAACCAAAGTAGCACACAGTAGTCGTTTTTGCACCAGTTTCTCATCATTTTGCTTTTCCTTTTTCAATTTTCCTTTGAAGCTTCCTTTTCGTCGCTTATCTGATGCACGTGATGGAGAATTTCTTTTACCAGAGATCAAACCTATAAGAGCATTGTAGTCACGTTTTGTGCACTTCCCCCTTTGCACTTACTGCCCTACTGCTTCAAAACAATGCAATTATTAAATTAAATCGTTTATCGAATGCATTTGTTGAGCACTTTTTATACAAAAACGATTCAAAGTGCTTCTTGTAATCTAGTAATGATCTTGACAATGTTCACATTTGGTTCAGCCGATCTTGAAGACATTAAATACAAGTAAAATGGTGTATTTATTTATCGTCCGCTGTGATAATGCAGTTTGAAAGCAAAATACAGTCTCTTGCATCGCTCATTTTCCCTTCTTTCTGCAGCTCGCGCTCGTCACTTGGAGGGAGTGTTTGTTCCGACCCCTCAATAAACAAGTGAGTGTGGCTTTTCATATGAACCGCAAACATGTCTGCAAACTGCCCACTGGAATATCAGTTCGTCTGTGACCTAACGCACGCTTTATGTCAGGTAACGAATGCGGTGCTGAAGCTGATCGAGCGGGAGAGAAACGGTGAAACCATCAACACGCGACTCATCAGCGGAGTCGTCCAGTCCTACGGTGAGAGCAAAAAAAAGCACTTTTTCTTCAGTGAATGAAACCTAAATTGTACCTGAAGTCTTTGTTCTAATTGTGAGGCCGGTCCCAGTTCACAGAAAAGACTTGGTTTAGTAATTGCACGTTTGTGTGTCTTTGAGACGTGGCTAACTTCTGGTTTAGCGGGAAAGCTCTGCAAAGCCTCTACGCCGCCTTTTAACCCCTCTTTATTTAAAACTTTGTGTTTGGCTGATATTGGATACACTATGCACTGGAAATCTTACTATTTTTGGTTTTGAATTAAGTTCTGTGTGGCGATAAAATGGGAAACGCCTTGTTCTTAAATGCGTTTGCTTTTATTTATGTTTTGTGCGTCAATAAACAGGAAACGGCTAACGCTAATGTGCGCTGACCTTGTTCTTAAATGCGTTTGGGTCTTGTATTTATGTTCTGTGTGTCGATAAACTGGAAACGGCTAATGCTAACGTCCTCTGACCTTGTTCTTTAAATTCCTTTTGGTTCTTGTATTTATGTTCTGTGTGTCGATAAACAGGAAACGGCTAACGTGTGCTGACCTTGTTCTTAAATGCCATTGGTTCTTGTATTTTTTTGTGCTCCGTGTGTCGACAGGCAGGAAACGGCTAACGCTAACGTGCGCTGACCTTGTTCTTTAAATGTGTTTTTTGTGTTATGGTTTTTAAAATGTACACTGTGTGAACCGATTTTGTATTTTTATACCATAGAAATTGCAATATTGTTAAGCCCTAACGAACGCTTCTCTTTTTTTCTTTTTCAAGTCGAGTTGGGTCTTAACGAGGAGGACGCCTTCGCCAAAGGGCCCACGCTGTCCGTTTACAAAGAGTACTTCGAGTGCCAGTTCCTCACAGACACGGAGCGCTTCTACACTCGAGAGAGCACAGAGTTCCTACAGCAGAACCCCGTCACAGAATACATGAAGAAGGTCTGTATTCTTTCTCCTCCGCCGCAACATTTAAATACATATCGTAGTATAGACTTTTGTTTCTTGACCCTGTGCCTCTCCACTGCCGAATGATTGTCAGGATATTTTCTCATCAACATGGACCTTTTGAATAGGATTATTAGTTATTCTGTCAAGTGAAAAGCAGCCTTGTGTTGGATGAAAGGAACTGATATTTGGCGTAAATATTTAAATGCACTGCAGTTATTTCAACACCATGTTTTGGCCTGAAGAAAAAACGACAAATGAATCGAGTGGCATTGCGTAAAATTGTGTTTTAATTGTGTTCTTTCATCGACACAACACACTTTGGTCAGCTTTGTCACATATGATTGAATATTAATTGTTACTCATAGTCCTAATAATGTCTTGATTTGAACCACAGTGTGTATATTACTATAATGTACTGCTATATTTATTGCATGATACAGTAGAATGCGTATAATTTTAAAGCTCATAATGCGTCTTGGTGGATTACCGTATTTCCGGACTATAAGTCGCATCAACCAAAAAATGCATTATAGAGAAGAAAAAAACATAAGTCGCACTGGAGTATGAAATGCGGTTACAAGTGTGAAAATAACAAATAATATCGCATAAGTCGCTCCGAAGTATAAGTATGAATATAAGTATAAGTCGCACCCCGGCCGAAACTATGAAAAAAAAGTGTGACTTATAGTCCAGAAAATACGGTCATTATTATTTTCTAAACTTTAAGACTGAATTGAGAGATATTAAGATGATTCTGATCCGCCACCAGCCTGTAGATTCATTCATTTTCAGATTTTATTTTGTATTTGACAAAATAATAGCAGTAATATCAAAGTGTTTAAGTCTTTGTATTTGTCTTTCAGGCTGAGGCTCGTCTGTTGGAGGAGCAGCGGCGCGTTCAGGTTTATCTCCACGAGTCGACTCAGGACGAACTGGCCCGAAAGTGTGAGCAGGTGCTGATCGAGAAGCACCTGGAGATCTTCCACACGGAGTTCCAGAACCTGCTCGACGCCGACAAGAATGAAGGTACAAAGTGTCCCCGGAGCGCCTCAATCAAGACTCTCCTGTCCCAAATAATGTCTATGAAGTTTACGGCTGCAACAATTAACCAGAATAATTGTGACTCTTTGTATTTTGATAATCGTGATCTGGACTATACAGAGGGTGCGTTCACACTCGCCGTTATAGGTCCTAAATTGTGACTGTGTTTAGTTCTGGTGTCCTCGTTTAACCCTGATCTAGTCCAGGCTTAGTTTAGTCACAATGTTGCTGTGTACAATGTCTAGAGACGTTTGCTTTTTACATTTTACATCAAAATGGTAAAGAATTGAATAGATTTTCCTCAATAATGCATTTTATTCATGACTCTTCTCTATCTAGAAGCCTTTTATTTTAAGTCCATTTGTCTGTGTGATCCTGCATTTGAAGCAGTCACTCAGAACTTGGCAGTGCTAAGACGCATTTCAACTTTGATTTATATTATTTACTTTATTGTCCAAACACAACAACAAATAATTACTAAAAGTTCCCTAAAATGCATCCATTACATAAAAAGTGTTAATCATTATCAAAGTGCTCTTGCTCAGTGAGTAGTGCACGCTGATGGTTTGGGGGACAGGACTTTCTCATCCCTGTATCGTTTTTTTAGCCTGATTTAAACTGCTCCAGGTATTAATGCAAATCCACGCGCCCTCTGCAGTTCTTGTGTGCAGTGAAATCGGCGCTGAATTACATGTACTTGTTTTTGGCCATCGCGTTCAGCTGGAAAATGTGCGCGCGAGTCCCGAGCGGTACTTGACGATTCCGGTGTTTGTGTTTCCCGTGCAGACTTGGGCCGCATGTATAACCTGGTCTCACGGATCACGGACGGCCTGGGCGAGCTGAAGAAACTCCTGGAGAGTCACATCCACAACCAGGGCCTGGCCGCCATCGAGAAGTGTGGAGAGGCGGCGCTCAACGTACGGTTTCACGCATCCCACCATTAATACAATACGGCTAAATAACCCAAAACGTATTGTCCGTGCTCGTCCTCGCATTGTTTTTGCCCTTTAAAACTTTGTAAACTTATAGATTCTAATTCAAAGAGTCTGGTCTAAAGCCATTAACAGGTACTTTACATTATTTGTTTATTTAATGAGGTTTTACTGGACAAATACTGACAAATGATGAGCCCAAACAAGAGCTTTTCATTGTATCTACAGTTATTTTACATACTTTACCATAAATTATGCTTTTTTAATGAAGCCCAAACACAACTTTGAGCATCTTAAGAAAGAAGCACATTAACGGACATTTCTACCCTGGAAATTCAAAATGAATACACTTTTTTTTTACATATATAAGCCTCATTTAGATCTGATGTTGGTTAACCATTAAAATATGCCTTGGTTTTTGTCTTTTTCCCTTTTTATACAATTTTGTGAAGACAAACTAGACAGTCAATAGTGTTGCATGTTTTTCTTTTCAGTAAATGTAAGTTTATTATTATTTGTTGAATTTAGTTTGTCTGACATAATCAAATGTAAAAGTTAATCAACACTATATGTATATTTTTGTCCATCTTTTAGGACCCTAAAGTATACGTTCAGACCACGCTGGACGTCCATAAGAAATACAACGCCCTGGTGATGTCGGCCTTCAACAACGACGCAGGCTTCGTGGCGGCTCTAGACAAGGTCCGTACCTCGCCGCTCTGTGCCGGATTCAAACGCAGATCACGTGCGAATGCTTTAAACCTCCGTCTCCGTCTTTAGGCCTGCGGTCGGTTCATAAACAACAACGCGGTGACTCGGATGGCGCAGTCGTCCAGTAAATCTCCGGAGCTTTTGGCCCGATACTGCGACTCGCTCCTGAAGAAGAGCTCCAAGAACCCAGAGGAGGCGGAGCTGGAGGACACGCTCAACCAAGTGGTGAGCGAGGGGGCCGCACGCAAAAACGCACTTATTTAAACTAAACACTCACTTAAGTCGCCACTTTTCACACGCTTTGAACCCTGTGGCTTATAAAACTGTGGCTAGTTTATACAACGGCCTCTAGGGGCGCTCTAGCAGGAAGCGCACGAGTTTGACACACTGAAGAAGAAGAACGCGGTGGTTTTAGTTCACAGGAGGAAGATGAACAGTTTCTTTTCTTGCAGGCTTCTTTGTGAATGTAGTTCCTGCAGCTTATATTCAGGCGCTCTCAATAGTCGTGCAGTAAGTGTCCCTTTATGTATTTTAAATTAAAACCCATTTGATTGGGTTTAAAATCTCCTGTCATGGACACAGTGATTGGATACCTCTGGAACGTGCTTTTGGCGGCAGGAAAAAAGGCCATTACAAAGAAGTGGATGATGCAAAAAACCCTGACGACCAAAGACTGGACTGACATAACAGGAATTAGACAAATGGAAAAGATAACATAATTTGAAAAAGGACAGATTTGACCGACTCTCTACTGTTTACTTTACTTTTTTAAATGTTAAGTGTGTTCATTTTTTGATTGGTGTTTTTCTCTCTGGTCAGTTCTGTTGGTTTTTTGTGTTTAAAAAAAAAAAAAAAAATCTTTTCAAGAACACATAATTTGTGGTTTTAAAACTATAATTTCTCCTGAATCTGCTCAGAAACGTTGGTTAAAATAGTTCAGACAAGCCTCTAGTCCTGCTGCCGTTAGTCATGAGTTATTTATGATATCAGGATTTCCACATATCTATATCGGATTTGTCTTTTTGAACAGATTAAAGAGGAAAAATTAAAGCAGAAGCAAAACGCAATCATGCAATTAATGATAAATACATTAAACATGCATTCAAACTTAATTAAGATACAAGGACCACACATTTGTTTTTAAAATCTTACAATCCTTATTTGCAAATATTGGTTATCGTATCGGCTCAAATTCCATATAGAACCATCACTAGTTCCAACATTTAGAGAACAGAAGGCAGTAAAGTTATTGTAAATTATCCGGTTGAAATAATACGTGATCCGATTCCCCTCACGTGCTTCTTGCAGATGGTCGTCTTCAAATACATCGAGGACAAGGACGTTTTCCAGAAGTTTTACGCCAAGATGTTGGCGAAGCGTCTGGTGCATCAGAACAGCGCGAGCGACGATGCCGAGGCCAGCATGATCTCCAAACTCAAGGTCGGTCCTCACTAATAAGTTATAAATAAATTAGATTAATGGTATTGATGTGGCTGAGTTTGATTTCACCGTCAAATATAGCTTTTTTTTTTTTTTTTTTTTACACAAATCAACATCACTAAAAATTGCCTTTTTCATAGTCAGGCTGCAACAGGTTAGATTAATCGCAACTGACTAAATAATGGAATAATCGTTACCCGGTCTAGACAGACTCCAAAACATGCCACGAGAAAAGGTTTCATTATTCAGACGGAGCAGGAATCGCACACGAAATGACATGGGAAATGTATTTTTGTATGTATATGTCTCAATATTCCAGGATATCCTAGTACGGCTTCAGCTTTATCTGGGTAATAAAAGCACAAATGTCATTCACTGGCCTTTCACGTTCTAAACGACTAGTAAAGAATAATCTCTAGAATGATCGTTTGCCAAAATAATTGTCAGTCGCAGCCCTGCTTCTAAAATCTCATTTATTCACCGGTATTGCTGTATTTTATTAGTGTCCTGAAACATCTGAATTTGTTGCTACAGTATCGTTATTTTTGCTATATTTTACTAAATTATTTTGTGTCAATGCTACAATTTTGTTGCTTGTTTAGTGAAAGGAAATGTAGCAAATTCAGTTTTTAATATTTCAAACGGGTGTAATTGATATTATGTTTGTGTAGGTAATCGTTTAACCAAGAAATACTGTTGTTAAATCGTATTTAGTTCTTAAAATATTGTGATACTTACAGACCCAGCTATATTTTGTGTAGAGGGTTTTGCCAAAATGTTGTGTACCTGATTTTCTCTTCAATATCTGCAATTTTCCAAAACACGTTCATAGTTAAATAAAGGCTTGATAAAATAGATTATGCCTTGAACAATTTGTATTCACAACACATTTTGCGTTCTCTCCACACCCTCTTTACAGCTCCATGAATGTACTTCTTTTGAGTTTGAATATTTAGTGTGTTCTTCCTTCATTCTTCTGTGTGTTTGCAGCAAGCCTGTGGTTTCGAGTACACGTCCAAACTGCAGCGGATGTTCCAGGACATCGGCGTCAGCAAAGACCTCAACGAGCAGTTCAAGAAGCACCTGACCAACTCCGAGCCTCTGGACCGTGAGTGCATTTTCAGTCTGTAATTACTGTCCGTCTGAAAAGAACACGCCACAGTGTGGTTTGAGGAGGCTCAGGAGGGGTCATTTCAGAAAAGACAAACGTGGTGTAATGATGGGCTTCTGCGTCGAGGTCGTGCGCTTCTCCAGTGACGGGGAGGCTTCTGTCACCAACCTCCAATGAACCTAAAGGATATATATAGTGTGCAACGTGGGCTT
>NW_027315812.1:9010785-9220785 GCF_026437365.1 Eucyclogobius newberryi
TGAGTCTACAGCTTCTTATGCCTTCCTCAACTCTTCCTCAAAGTTTTCAACGTAATAAAGTCAAGCTCGTCATGCCCCAGGATCAAAATGAGACGGCTGTGTGCATTATGTCGATGGGGAAACTCCGCTCTGGCCTCTAAAAGTTGTGGAACGAGCATATAAACGAAACATTTTGAATAATTGTGATGCTGAGAACGTGTTTTTCTCATTGATAAGACTGTATTAATCAAGTACAGCGACATTAACTCAAAATCTGTCCCTTAAATCCTCCTTTTTACAGTATATTAATTAACATCCCAGGCCTGTCGAATGTGCGGATATTTCATAAAGCGGGTCACGTTACTGGGGAGTGGAAACAAAGTAAAGCTAATGTGGAACAAACGGACAGATAAAAAGCCCTTTTCGTTAAGTTTAAGACTATTAAAGTGTTTGTTTTGAGTCCTTTCTGACCTGTCAAACCCAGCTGTCGTCTACAAACTCACTCATATGTAAATGTGTGTGACGTGCCCGTGTGCGATGTAACCGTGATGTGCCTGTGTGTGTCTTTCACAGTTGGAGCGCAGCTATCAGCGGTTCACGGCGTTCTACGCGAGTCGACACAGCGGCAGGAAGCTCACCTGGCTCTATCACCTGTCCAAAGGCGAGCTTGTGACAAACTGCTTCAAAAACAGGTGCGAGCAATTGTTCCCATTAGAGCGGCACAGATAAAGCTTAAACATTGTACGGGAGAGTATAAATATTGCTCATTTCCTGTACTTCGTGTGTGAGGGGCCTTTTTGAACAGTTAAGTCGGTTAAAGCGTGTGTTTTAGAGCCAAGTTCAGACTTCGCAGCGAGAAATCCATCCATCCATTTTCTGCCGCTTTATCCGGGGCCGGGTCGCGGGGGCAGCAGTCTGAGCAGGGACTCCCAGACTTCCTTCTCCCCAGACACTTCCTCTAACTCCTCCGGGGGGACCCCGAGGCGTTCCCAGGCCAGGCTGGGGCCTCTTCCCGGTGGGAGATGCCTGAAACGTCTCCCGAGGGAGGCGCCCAGGAGGCATCCAGAACAGATGCCCGAGCCACCTCAGCTGGCTCCTCTCGACGTGGAGGAGCAGCGGCTCTACTCCGAGCTCCCCCCGTGGAGGAAACTCATTTCGACCGCTTGTATCCGCGATCTTGTTCTTTCAGTCACTACCCAAAGCTCATGACCATAGGTGAGGGTAGGAACGTAGACCGACCGGTAAATAGAGAGCTTTGCCTTTCGGCTCAGCTCCCTCTTTACCACAACGGTCCGATGCAGCGATCCGCCTGTCGATCTCACGCTCCATCCTTCCCTCACTCGTGAACAAGACCCCGAGATACTTGAACTCCTCCACTTGGGGCAAGGACTCCCCACCCACCTGAAGAGGGCAAGCCATCTTTTTCCGGTCGAGAACCATGGCCTCGGATTTGGAGGGACTCTCATCCCAGCCGCTTCACACTCGGCTGCAAACCGTCCCAGTGCAGCTGCAGGTCCGAGTTTGATGGAGCCATCAGGACATAGTCTGCAAACAGCAGAGATGGAATCCTGTGGTCCCCAAACCGGACACCCTCCAACCCCTGACTGCGCTATTCTGTCCATAAAAATTATGAACAGAAGCGGTGACAAAGGGCAGCCCTGGCGAAATGGAGAAATATGACTCTTTATTTATTTTTGTATTTTTTTGATACCCGTACTAATGTCTGTAATTTTAAGCTCAGGGAATTGTTTTGTTTTATTTTTTTATTTTGAATTTTATTGTATTTAAAAAAATAAATAAAAAATTAAATAGGAAAAAAACATTTTTTAAAAATACATATTTTGTCTCCTTTTATGAATAAAAAACGCGACCTCACAGATTACACACAGAACTCTGAACCCTGAACTTGTATGAATGTTTGAGTGACTTTAGTCTGACCACGAGGAAAACCTGAATGATTAAAAAGGATTCTGTTTTACTAGAAAAGCACTTTATTAAACGAAAGCTTATGTGTGTTGCGTTTGCGTGTTGCGTGTGCGTGCTGCCTGTGCGTGCTGCGTTTGCGTGCTGCGTGTGTGTTTTGCGCGTGTGCGTCCTGCGTCCAGGTACACGCTGCAGGCCTCCACGTTCCAGATGGCGATCCTGCTGCAGTACAACACGGAGGACTCTTACACCGTCCAGCAGCTCACAGACAGCACACAGATCAAAACCGTAAGACACTCTTTATTCACACACGTTTACACGACAGACATGCATCACGTGTTCGGCTATGAACGTGTTTTTTCCCTGAGTAATAACACAAATGTTTAGGCTACTAACTGTTTATTTAGGAGTCAACGAGTCAAACGATTATTTCTGTTGCTCATTGAGACTCTTATACATTTTTTACCAAATAAAGGGTTAAATACAGCGACCACCGCTTTCTACATAGACAATACTTACAAATAAAGTGTATTTTTTTGCAGTTTGATTTAGTAATGTTGCCGTTACAATCTTCAAATAAATACAACAATTGTTTTACTAGTTGCGATTAGTTGTTCCGGCTCTACTTAAAATATAATCAAACAAATGTTGGACTTTGACACAATTTACAAAAGAAAAACTGTTTACCGTATTTTCCGGACTATAAGTTGCACCTTTTTTCATAGTTTTGGTCGGGGTGCAACTTATACTTATATTTATACTATATACTTCGGAGCGACCTATGTGATATTTTTTGTTATTTTCACACTTGCAACCGCATTTCATACTCCAGTGAGACTTGCATATGTTTTTTTTTCTTTTTCTCTATTATGCATTTTTTGGCTGGTGTGACTTATACTCCAGGAAATACGGTAGATTTATAACTCAAACCCGTACTCTCATCTAAACCTCCTGAAGTCACTGGTCAACCTCAGAACTTACCACGACCATAAGAAACCGAAATCTTCAACATTTTTGTCTTTCTGATCAGATTTGTTCATCTTTTTTGTTCTAAACTCTTTCTTTAATTGTTCATGAACCTCTTTTGCAGGACATACTGGTTCAAGTTCTTCAGATTTTATTAAAGTCGAAGTTACTGGTGAGTACAAGACCCGCTAAGAACGACCCTGTATGAATGTTCTCTTCGTTCGTTCACTGACTTGTGCTCGTTTGTTTCCGCTTCAGGTTTTGGAGGATGAAAACGCCAACGTAGACGAAGTGGACTTCAAACCAGACACGGTCATAAAACTGTTCCTCGGATACAAAAAGTGAGGAAACACAACTTTTTCACGATGTTTAATAACAGTAGAAATGTACGACAGGCCAGAACATGAGAACGTGAGACATGGTTAAAAAAGTGCCTTTTTTGAGAGAATAGTTGCAGTGAGAAGGTGTTTTTGCCAAACTACAGACTGTAACACTCATTATTTTTATTATTTTCTGTAACAGTAAGAAGCTAAGGGTGAACATTAACGTCCCAATGAAGACGGAGCAGAAGCAGGAACAAGAAACGACCCACAAGAACATCGAGGAGGACAGAAAACTGCTCATTCAGGTTAGAAACGAATGCAAACGATACAGACTGAAGCTGGGACAAAACTGCAAAAGTTCACCAACAAATTCTGTGTTACTACAATTTTCAGCAGCATTTTCTTAGGATTTTTAGTCTGGTTTAGTCACTCTCGATCATCTCTAGTTGAGTTCAGTCTGGATTCACATTCAGATCTCAAAGTGTGGGCCGCGGACACCCGACAAACCATCCATAAGCTCTTGCAACTGGAAATATGTCATGTCTCAGGCTTTTTAAAAACACATTTGTCAACTGTCTTATACAGCAGGTCATTTTAGTCGAGCATTTCGGATCAGTTCAGCCGCTTTGTTATGGAACTGTTTAAATAAAGCTGAGCAAATGTTATCTTATGCTAATACGTGAACTGACAATCGAGAGTTTTAAATATCTATGAACTCCCGACATCGATGAGTGAAAACGTGAAGCGGCACATTTGTTTACCGCGGTTTCCTTGGCGTTTTCAGGCGGCCATCGTTCGCATCATGAAGATGAGGAAGGTCCTGAAGCACCAGCAGCTTTTGGCCGAAGTCTTGAACCAGCTGTCGTCACGATTCAAGCCCAGAGTCCCGGTCATCAAGGTAACGTCACGCGCTCGTGTCGGACTGTTCCAGAACATGACACGCACTCAGACAATAGGGATGTGGCTTTAGAAAGATGAGCAGTTCTGTAGTTGTAACCTTTATAACTGCAGTATCATCGACTCAACCTGAGATGTCATTGTCAGGCGCTCTTTTGGTTTATTGCAGCTGGGTTTTGGTTGTAGGATCTGGTAACCTAAAACCAGCGGCTCATTTTGTTTTTTGGCAAAATCATCTTAAGAACGACATATTATACTTAAACACAAACAGAAAATTTGCAACTAATGATTATTTTAGTAGTCAAAGATTTCTGTTATTTGTACAGTGCGACTTTATACATGCATTATAAACAAAGTAAAGTTGGAACTAGAAAGAGAATATATTTACGAATAAGTATTATTTTTTTGTCATTCTGATTGAATAATAAATCCAGATAACGATTATGATTATCAAAAGATGTCAGCTAGTACCAATTAATCGATTAATTGCTGCATCCCTAATGGTAGTTTTGTATTTTCAGTTTTGTTGAAAAAAAAAGCTTTTTTTTAACAATATTCTTATTTCTTCTGCTCGTCTGTTGCATGCCTGTAATGAAAATAAGCCCTTGGGGGTGAATAAAAGAAATTCTTAATCAAACATTAAGTAAAATGCATTTGAAATCTGTTAATAAGCCTGGAATGTTCCACAGTATGGCATTTAGCTCATCTATATCTCTAACACCTGGCTAAGTTACTTGTTTTAAATAAAAGCTATAGATGAGTTTAATGCCAGACTGGAGCTTTTCAGGCACAGCAATAACATCGCCATGGAGACGAGCAGGTGACGTATCTCCAAACCCATTGAGAAAAGCTACAGACTGGTCCTTTTTTTTTTAAAGATTAAATGCACCGAATGGAAAGCGATAAACCCGCTTCATCGTTGTAACGGTTTGTCTCCCTCTTGTGGACAGAAATGCATCGACATCCTGATCGAGAAGGAGTATTTGGAGCGAGTGGACGGCGAGAAGGACACCTACAGCTACCTGGCCTGAGCGACACACAGCCCCGCCCCTCTTCGCCCACCTGCCGCCTCGCCTCCCTTTTTATTTTTATTTGTTTATCTTATTCATTTTTTTTTTCTTTTTTTTTTTTAAATTTCATGTCTGAGTAAATAAAAGTGTGAAATCCTCTGAGCGGCAGACTCGGAACCATCCAACAGGGGGCGCGCTCCATGTAAAAAGAAAAAAACTGAAAAGAAAAGGAAAAAAGGACTAAACGATAACGCCGCCCTTGCTGCTGGAACGGGGGAAACTTTGCCTGTCTCTCTTCTGTACAATTCTTTGAAAAACACACGAAAAAAAAATTCATCCTTTTCCCCCTTTGTCGAAATGTAAATAGGCTCCACAGACTCTTAAGATGGAAAACGCCCTATTCCCCGTATCTACATAGCGCAAATGTAATGAATTTTAGCCAATCAGAGCGAGGCCCGCATCCAAAGGTTTCTGCATGCTTCTGCGCCTCAGACAGTGACGGCCCGAAAACGATTCGAAACGCGATCACAGGAAGTCACTGGTTTGGCCCACGCAAGCCACCGTACAACGATAAAACGAGAGAAAGGGGGAGAAAGAAAGGGGGTGAGAGAGTGAGAAAGAAAGAGGGAGTGAACCGCAGGAAGAAGGGGCTGAAATCTGTTTTAAGAAGTTCACGCAGGAGGAGGTCTGTTTCATTACTGAACAGTGGACATTTGTATAGTGTGGTTCATTTTCTAAATGTGTGAAAAATAAAAACGAGTAAAGATTTCTTTAACGCTCTGCTCTCTCTTGAGTCCGACATGCGGCGTTTGACAGCGCTGAGGAAGGAGATCTGAAATGCTGTCGGTGTTTTTTGTTATCAAGGATTTTTAAATACATTTATTGGTCTGGATGTACATAAGTTACTTTGAATCTTCTATTTTGCTTTCCCAATCCTCGGTTATGCTTTCCCAATCCTTGGTTATGCTTTCCCAGTGCGTTTATACATAGAGTTGCGCAATCGTGACCATTTTAGATGCATTTACCTGCTTGATACCCGGACTTATTGGACAGTTTAATCACGCCCCTTTTATTTATACCGAGTAAATAACTCTGAAATGCGGTCGATATGCTTCTAACGACGACTGAAGGCATTTGTCCGCTCAAAGACGTGACGCCGAATACATGAGTTACGTAACTGGGGGCGTTTTGGGATCGTCTGGAAAGTTTAGTCAACCATTTACCCACACGTTTGTGTTCGTACACGTTTCGTACGAGATTTTCGAGAGCGTTTGCCGGTCCCACGCCCCTTATCGACCACAAATTTGAATTTGTTAGTCAGTTGCTTTCGTAACATGTCTACATACTTTTTCCTGACAATACTCTGAATTGACCTGCGTTTCCCAGCTTTGAAGGATGAGTCGAATTGTCAATCGCAGTTGTATTATCATAGCGCTGTTAAAATACAACTTTATTTTGATACGCAATAGTTTTCAATATCATAAAACTGAAAATCTCAAAGCTTTTTTTGTTGACAGACCTGTAGATGAATATTGAATAATATTTTCAATACAAAATAATACTTTCTGATATAACTCATTCTAAAAAAATTCTAATGTGCCCATTTTAGTATCGGTACATGCTCAAATGAGAATCTATTATCGGTACTTTTATTTGTGATTAGTGTCCTAATTTTTTTTTCTCACTTTGACAACTAATTAATAAAGCTTGTGTGCAATTTAAGCACTTTTAACTATGCTAAAATTGCAAACTCTGTAAACTTGCGATGCGCTATAAATCTTTAGACCAATCATAAAGAAGAGGGGCGTGACCTAGTAAACCCGCCGACCCTTCTCTTCCGTCTGCAGCTATTATCGAGGTTTATTTACCCAAAGCTTCTTTATTTTAATGAAATATTATCCAATCCGGGAAATATGTATTTATTTATTGTTTACCATCGTGCATTTATTTCACCCAAGACTATAAATGCCGCTTTTACCTCGGCGCATGCGTAAACGAGATTTGTCGGGACAGCAGCAGGTGCCAACCCGTTTCACATGAGTTTATTGTGCAGAAATATACAATAAATGATATGAAAGCAACACGCATACATGCCAGACAGCCTTATATTACATATGAACGTACACATTAGTTTGTTAAAATGTTTAAAAGGAAAAAAAAAGACAACTGACATGCTCACCAAGCACGACTACATCCGCGCAAAACTACAAACCCGTGCGTTACAGACTGATTTCTCGCTGTTTTGATTGTTTTTATTGACATTTCGGAGAACAAAGAAGCCGTCCACATGTCCCCGTTGCTGGGCCCCATGCGTTTCTCGCCTTCCCATTGGTCAATACTGCGAGAAACTTGTCGAATCAGCGCCGCCCAAATCTAAACCGACGCACGTGATTGGTCCGTACGTTTCGCGCCTCTTGAATGTGCCGCTGCCGTAGTGGGCGGCGAACGCGGCGCTGGATAGCAGTTTTTGAACCTTTGAGCCGAAAAAGATCAAATTTACCACTCTGTTTACATCTGGCAGAGACTAAAACGTTCGGATTTCATGCCTCAACTCTGTCGCCTTTGGAAGACGTCGGGTTCACGCTGGAAAAAGTGCCGCTTGTGCTGATATCTAGCGACAAAAGCCGGTTCCTCGTAAGGAAACTGGGTGCTAGCCGTGGAGCTAACCGGAGCTAATCCTTGACACAAAAGACTAAACCGCTGGCTGTTGTAATTCCTTACTCCTAAACTCTGCATTGGATGAGGACTGCCTTTTCTGAACAGGTAAGGCGAGGTGTCAATGGTGTATTTGTGTGTTTTCATCAGGTTTTTCGAGGTTTAAAATTAGCCGTGGGAGCTCTTTGTTAAAACTGTGTTAGCGCTCGCCGGGCGGTGGTGTTGTGCCAGATTGTGAACCCCGACTCAAAAGTGTTTCAATAAACAAACTGCAAGTGAATTGGAACAAATTAAATGTATGTTTAAATGTAGATGGATCAATTTGACTCATCTGCAGTTAACGTACATAAACGTGAAAAAGAAATGCATTACGCGTGTTTAATGTCATGTTTTCAAGTATAAGTATGTCAAAATTGCACATATTTGGGGCAATAGATGGAGCAGGTTTAAATTGAATACATTTCTTGCTTAATTTTGTTGACATATTAGATGCAGAAAGAAAAAGGTTTAGTTTTTTTTCTAGTATTTGAATAAACTACCTAGACTGGGATGAAAATGGTTAAAAATTCAAAGTTCGCCTCATTTTTAAGTTTGAGGCTTAGAACAGGATATTGACACGTCCTGGTACATTTGTGTTTTAAAATAAAACTCATTCAATAAATCAATCAAAATTGATTCAGGAAGCACTTTTCAAGATTGCCATGGCCATGCAAGTACAGTGTTATGTAACTGTGTTGTTATAACAGGAGTTAAAGTACATTTGACAGGCTAGACTGCACATTCTACTGACATAGTACACATAGTTGCTGGTATATTTAAGATTTTACTAAAGGTTTTGCGTATTTTCCCCCAGTTTGACCATTTTGGTGATGTTTATAATTTTACTTCCTGGTTAGACACGGACAGCAGATATGACAGAGGTAGAGGTAATCCCACAACTTGCCTAGAACCAGACTGTTGCGTTCTAATTTGGCCGCAATGGTTGTCGGGAAATTTTAGGGGGGTGTTCTCAGTTGTACCACGGGGGGTAAACGTCCCGACAACCATTGCGGCCAACTTAGTTACAATACTGTAAACAAGAGCCAAAATCCATATTTATAAACAGTTATAATTTGACAATGATGCCATATAACACCTTTTTTATTTTCTGAAAAATGTGTCACTTGCGTGTAAATTGTCTGTTTTCCCGTCGCTTATTGATGACATCAGAGGGGTTCCGTTTCAAAACTCTGCTCTACTTCCTGTAAATTTCCACCGTCATTTGTCTTCACAGACTGCCACTCGACTGATGTAAAAACTATGATAAGTATTTGCCACAGGTTCTGTCCCACCAAATAAAGTCATAATTAGAAAAACATGAGAACCTGTTACGTGCACTTTAAGTATAAACTACGGATCTTTATCATCTCTGTGGGAGAAACAGAGATGCCCTTACACTGTCCAATATAAATCTATGGATGCAATGGGATTAAATCAAATGATATAGCTTTAGATTAGACAGGGTTGCTCGAGAGCAAGGGTTGCTCTCGAACTGACCTAAATGAAGAAAAAAAAACCTGCCTTTGTGTCTCGCATTACAACAGTTTTATCTTTTACAAAATAACAAATGTTGGGTGTAGTCAGATTTGTTTCCGTGCTCAAACTTGCGTCTCCCTTGGGTTATTTGGTTCTAACCCATGTTTTTATGCCTGAAAATCATTCTTGATCTTGACACTAGGCTTGATTTGACAGTCCTGGCCAACTTTACTCTTTTCACTAAGGTTGAAAATAGTCCAGTTACTACAGCTCAAATATTATTTTACTACAAAAAATAACTTAAAACTTTAGGGGGGAAAAGTACTCTGTAAATATTAACCTCAAAATACTAATCATCTCTGCATTAACATGATTTCAAGTCGATAACGTTACTATTGTGACGGACCCGGCTGTAAATGAAAAGTAGTATTTCTGTGCAAAGCAGTGGTTCTCTTGAGGGCGACAGACGGTCATTTCAGACTCGGGCGGTTGCCATAGAGACGCACTTTAAGAGCTGTGCCACACGTCCGAGCCAAACGATCAGTGAAACGTGTTTTGTCCAGACCGGTCGCACGATTTGCCGCACGTCGACTGATCGTTTTTATCGCGTGCACGTTTTCTTTGCATTTGTAGGATGTAAATACTGTAGGATTTTTGCCACGGAAAACCGACTATGTAACTTACTTCTATGACTAATGATTGTTATTAGGATCTCGTGAGATAAAGCTGTTTATAGATTGTCCAGGTGCAGAAAAAGATCTCCGCTTTAGTTACAAAAGGCAGTGGAACATTATGCTAGAATTACACAATAAAAACTGCACAATTATGTCAAAATCTTGTACTGATACTGAGCATTTGAGTGTTTTTTTTCTGTCAGTTATTTATTCCAGCTCGTGCTTTAAGGCGAGACGCTGCAGGTGAATAGGAAACAATCTTAAATGTATAGTAATGTGAAACACTTGTCGTTTGCTCTCATAACTCGCATATTTATTACATTTTTCATCATGTTTTCATATCAAAATAAGGCATTTTTTGTGTAAAAACAAAATGGCACCTATTTGGGACAGTTCAATCTGAAAAATGGACAGAGCCAGGTTTAAATCTCTTTCTTTGTTCATTTTGTATCACATTAGATCAAACGAACACAGAGGGGAGTTTATTTTTTTATTTTTTTTGTGTGTGAACTAAATCTGACTGAATATTGGAGACTTGTTTTCCCCGGTGTGGTTCTCTGTGCAAAACCAGACGGAGACGGTGGCTTTGGTGTATTTGCTTTACACACGGCCACAAGTCATTTATCATCTTTTTTTTTTTATTTTTTATTTTTTTACCAGTGCAGGGTTTGTTCTGTTTTGTTGTTTTTGGTCTTTTTTCTGGACGCTGAAACACAAAAGTATTTCACTGGAGCGTCATCTCTGGCTGCGATGTCGCCTCAGCCGCCACAATCTTCATTCTTGTTTAACTCTGGTATCTGTAACTTCAAAGATCAGTCCTTTTAAAGTAGCACCTACAATGTCCTATATTATAAATCTACCCACGTGAGTGGATTAAATGAAATAAAAAACGGTTTAGGAGCAGATTAAGTTAGTTCTGCCTGTAACATTGTACATCGAGAAAAGGCTTTGAAGGGATTCTTTGTATTTATGGTTGTTACGTAGTTATTATCACAGCGAGGAGTATATCCCGTCTTTAACTGTAGTACAAGCACCTTTCCCTTTGCGTTATTCTCTGCCACATCACTGACATGCTGTCCCAAGGCAGATGTTGCCACTGCATAATGACAGTGTTTTCTGACTCTGGTCCTGTCCCTGTGCTGCAGCCGGACCATGGTTCTGACGGGGAAACGGTCGGAGAAGGGCCCGGCGTGCTGGAAACGCAGAGTGAAGTCTGAATACACGCGACTGCGGCAGCTCAAACACTCCAGACGAGCGGGCGAGATCAAGGTACCGTACTTTTCGGGCAATACAGCTCCTGCGCAAAAGCCCACGATATTTATGAAGAAAAAATGTCCATATACGGGCCGCACCTGACAATAAACCGCAGGTCCCCACGTTGTAACATAAGATATTTACACACAAACACTGTAGTGATTTGTCTTTTGAACCGGGGGTCTCGCGGCGGGACTAATTAGACACATTTTTCAGTGAATATGAGTAGAATTGTAATAAAACACAGTGTTTTGATGTTTAACAAACAAACACATCAGAGCTGTCCCTTCTGTCCCCTCTGTCCTTGATCACTCTGTGTGAGCTGATTCACCTGTGTCTGTGTCTTCACATCTGGATCATCTGCTCCTGAGCTCGTACTTCTCAAGTGGGCGTTACCTTGTAACATAAGATATTTACACAAATATGGTCTATGGTAGTGATGCACATGTTTGCTTTTGACATACGAGTCTGGCCATGAAAGTTTCATTTTAATGCTTCAGATTGCTTTATATCACATGTCCGCGCTCCATGTGTGTCTTTGCGTTTTGCCACATCTAGATTCACTTTCTCATCAGACTCATTTCTGTGAATTTGGGGTCTGATTGTAATAAAACACACAGCCGAGGAAAACGCCCCAGGAAGGGCTCATTAAAAGTAAAAATAAGAAAAAGTGATGTTCATTTTATAGATATTTCACATTTGTTCCACGTGAGCTCCTTTAGACACGGGTTTCCACGTCTTAACAGCAGTTTGGTGAAATGTGTTTCCATGCGTCGTTACACCCTTTATATTACTTCTTAATTATTTACTCTAAAAATTGAGCCAATTGACCCAATAAACTACAAACACGAATAATAAGTAATACGTTTTTCACGACTCCTGCTGTAGAATCGAGCTCACGCGTTTCACCTTGACGTTCCTTTTCCCCCTCTTACGCTGTGCTGTTTTCAGAGCATGTTCAGCTCAAACCGTGTGAGGATAAGCGGGCGGACTGAGCTTCTGAACGAGGAGTGGAAGACGAGGCGCATTCAGCCGGTTCACATCATGACGTCCGTGAGCTCGCTTCGTGGAACCAGAGAGGTACGGCTCAAGGACGCTGCTCGTGTGCACAAAGAATGCTTTCATTCTGCAATCAAACCTGTGCGTCTGGTTTTTTCAAATGTGTTTTGCTTTGGTTTTTGAGGCAGTTGTGTGTTCAGGACGTTCCAAATTGGACATTGTACCCCAGGGCTGGGTATTGCCTAGTACCTCGCGATACAGCACATATCCTGATACAGGGTCCACGAGACGATACGCGCCCCGATTCATGGATATTCCCTAAAACCGTTGTTTAAGTTGACTAGAATTATGTGTTGAATAAGTCGAATAAGAAAATGCAGTAGAATTTCATGTTCACTGTCCTCAAGATCAGAGTACAACTGTCCCATGATCATGTCACATGTTCATCTCCTCAGACTCGACAGGCTGTATGTTCAGAAGTGTAGGTCTCGGGCATTTCTAATGACTTTACGTTGTTTAAAAGTATCTCAATATGCATCTCTGTATCGACGCACATATTGTCGAAGTCCATTACGTCCGTCACATGTTGAAAATGAAGGGACTAAAGCTGTCAATCGATTTTTAAAAACTTATCAGCTCGAGATCTCCAGTTTCCATCGCAGTCAAACCATGATTCATGCGAACGTGTTCAGTTCACTGTGACAGCCCTAGTTTTAATACATTAAAACAAATATCAAGACTATTCGTAATCTCTCATTCTGACATGACATTGTGACGTATATTTGCAAATCAAGCTGTTTTTATTTGTCAGATAATCACATTTGTGTAATTTTGACGAGCTTCAACACTTTACTAGATGCAAGTATAAATATGTAAAAAAGGATGTTAAATACGTGAGATGGAGTAATATAATGCAACGAAGAACAAACTACATTTTACATTTACATTATGATGCATTTAAAAGACTATTTTCAGCATTGGCCTTTAACATTATGATTGCTCTATGAAGCCCAGAACACTCGCGTTTATAAATTGTTTAAGACTCAAAAATCCGAGTCAACAAGCACAGACTTGTGGCAAATTAAGAATTTTAAGTCAAAACTGAGCGTGTGTTATTTTGTAAAATGTGGACAGACTACACAGGAAGTAAAAGGATAAACATGAAACGAATTGTCAAACTGTAAAAATCCCATCTCCCTCTGAGTCTTCTCTTCTTCTCTTCTATATAAATGACCTCTCGTGTCTGGTCTGTGTTGCGGTCAGTGCACGGTGGACAGCGCCTTCTCGGAGTTCCCGCGGCAGGTGATCCCCCTGAAGACTCTGAACGCCGTGGCCTCGGTCCCCGTCATGTACTCGTGGTCCCCGCTGCAGCAGAACTTCATGGTAACGATCGCAAAAACGCGCCTGCGAACTCTACTCGGAACCACTTATCCCGCCGCCGCCGTCACCGCACGTTTCTCCCTTTTCCTTTTAAGGTGGAGGACGAGACGGTGCTCCACAACATCCCGTACATGGGCGACGAGATCCTGGACCAGGACGGGACCTTCATCGAGGAGCTGATCAAGAACTACGACGGGAAAGTCCATGGGGACCGAGGTGAGAGACGGGGGGAGCCTTTTTTATGTCCTCGCCGCTCTGTTTTTGCATATTTGTGTGTGATATCTGGGTCTACTGCATATTGTATTCACACAGACGAACTACCGCCAATCAGAAGTGACAGTAAGATGTTTTCTGTCACTTTGTCTGTCTGTGCTGCCTCTGGAAGCTTTGTGTCCGACATGGTTTGACTGCCAATTCTGCAAACGCTTTGGTCAAACCTACGGTGGACAGAAAATGACACATTTATACATGCATACTGGCAATTTGAAAGCAAAAATAAGCTTGTTTTTGCATTTCTGTATTGATTTATGCGCATATTTAATTTGACAACTTTTTTTGTTTGGATGAATTAATCTTTAACCATATTCATTTCCACATTTACTTTATTCTGCATTTATTTTATTTCTGTTTCTTTTTCCACTTGTTTCTGTCTCGCTTGTAAAATGTAGATGTAAATGAGTGGGCGGGGCTTGTTGTGATTGACGGGACTTTGGGACGCCTCTTCTTCCTGTTTGTGTTCAGGAGCCGCTTCTGTTTGACAAATACTGCCACTGCAACTCCTACTGGTGCTAGTGGAAAAAGTGAAAGAAATAAATGCATTTAAAAAAGAAACGTGGAAAGAAATGCTCGTAAAAATAAATACATGGATAAATTTGGAAATAAATACATTTAGTAAAAATACATGTAAAAATATATAATTGTAGATTTGAATACATGTAAAAGAAATAAATGTAATAAATAGAAAGAAAAAATTTAAAATACATGTGGAAATAAAAAAATGTAATAAGCAACACGGAAATGTTAAACAAAGCTTATTTATGCCTTTCACTGGCCATTATGATTGCATTAATGTATAAATGTATGAATTTAAAAATGTTTTATTATTCACCTTTCTTTTATTTGCTTATTTCCCATTATTTCATGTTTGGTCCTCCATATAAAACAGCCAAACACGTCTTTAGTGCAAATATAACTTTGGCCTGTCAGCAAATTATAAAGAACTACAGAAAATATCAATATAAATTATAATATTGAAACTACTTTATGCCACTGACTTAAAGGCGCAATGGACGATTTTTCGGCGATTTGAGAACGCAGGCGTAAGTGCACATGCCACTCCCCCGTGCAGACTGATACAACACACACGTGCGTTTGTTTATTAGCGCAACGGATCGCATCACATCTCTCGTAGATTTCCGTCTTCTTCTGCGTCAGCTCAAACTGTCTTTCTCCGTCTTCATTTTGTCCCCTACACTGAGGGAACTATATTACGATAGACCAATGCGCTTAGACACGCCAAAATGTGGGGACGAGCCACACATGGCTACAGGTGAGCGGTAGGTGCGTTTTATGATTGATACGTGGCAGGACTAATCGGCAGTCCACGCCACGAGGAAATAAGACTCAGATTTGAGCCAAAAAAAATCGGCCATTCAACCTTTAAGTAGGCCACAGTAAATTCATATTTATCATTGTTACATCTCTTTGTTCTATTACGAGGGCTGAATGATTTGGGAAAATAACTGATTGCGACTTCTCTGACTGCGATTACGATTGTCATTTATGTTTTGATGGAGGATTCTGTTAAGTTCAGATTTTAAACACGTTTTGAGAGAAGTCTGAACTGCTAAACTAATCCAAGGAACACATGCATCTCCAAACATGTTAAAGAGATCTAAACTATAGCGTTTTTCCTTTTTTTTTAATGTAATACGACTGTATATTTTGTTGTTTGCAAAGGAAAGTATTACTGTCTTACTGTGAGCGACGTCGCCTCTTCAAAGATCTCACCTGGAACTTGTCCTGGTCTAAGATGTTTCTGCTTTGCCCATAATGTAATGATCTTCCTGGAGACGAGCAAGTGCAAGACTCTTCACCAGAAAAGTCACACCATGCACTTCTAAGACCGCATCAATAATGTTGTCCCTTTGGCTCTCGGACATCTTCAAACCTCGTGCCACATCTGAGCCGCTTTTCATTCCGTTCCAGAGTGCGGCTTCATAAACGACGAGATCTTTGTGGAGCTGGTGTCGGCGTTGTCTCAATACAGCGACAACGAGGACGACGACGAAGAGGACGACGGGGCGGAGGGCGACCTGTATGACGGGAAAGAGCGGCCCGAGGAGCCCAGGGCCAACCACGAGGGTGCGCGCTTTAGAGGCGGGGCTTCTGCTGCTGGTTCTTTACAGCGTGTTCTTATATTGTTGTGTTGTGTGTGTGTGTGACCAGGTCGGACCAATAACAACGTCTCCAAGAAGATTCCGTCCGACAAGATTTTCGAGGCGATTTCCTCCATGTTTCCTGACAAAGGGTCGATCGAGGAGCTCAAGGAGAAGTGAGTGCACGAGTCGAGTCCTGACGCACTTGTTCTAGATTATTCTTCAGACTTTTGGGCCTGGGAATCGACTCTTAAGGAGCTTGAGTTTTCTACATTGGAAACGAGGATATAAATACTCTTATCACCCCTCATTTTGATTTATTGCGCTGCGGCCTGTGCCTGAACTCTGGGTTCAATATGGCGCCACCTGGAATGTAGTACACAAGTTAAAGAGGACATATTCTGTCTAATGTACTTGTGCGACCTTTTAATTCACGCATGTTTGAGTTAATCTTGTCATTGAGGCTCGAGTGCTCTGAAAACCGACTCATGACTGATTTGAACTCGCATCACACTTAACTCTTTGCCCGCCACCCTAAGAACTTAATCATATCACGTGATGGGGTCACTCTGACGCACATGACCATCCGCGAGCAGAACTGTGGATGCCGTAACATGGCAACGTCAGGCTCATACGCCGTGTGTGAATTAGTCCTGGATTAGAAGAGCCTGGTACTCACAGAACAGTACAGCACAACTACAGGCTGTACACGAGGATAGAAGCAAGTTTTTTGTAAGAGGAATTCAAATGGGCCTAATATGAAATAATATTATATAAAGACAATGAACAAAATTAATAACGACGGTCTATGTGTATTTAATACTTACCACCTTTTAAGAAAGCCTAATTTGTCACTTTTAACCCTAGAGTAACAGTATTGTGTCTGTTGCGTACTCGTCCCGTCCCTGACCCGGTCGTCTGTGTGGCAGGTACAAGGAGCTGACCGAGCAGAAGGTTCCCGGGACCCTTCCCCCAGAATGCACCCCGAACATCGATGGCCCCAACGCCCGATCGGTCCAGCGCGAGCAGAGCCTCCACTCCTTTCACACGCTGTTCTGCAGGCGCTGCTTCAAATACGACTGCTTCCTGCACCGTACGTACTTCATAATAATGCCACTAACACTGCTGCGAATACTCTCATTCTATCACTGTTACTATTGAATCAGAGGGATGAACTAAAGTCTATTTAATCATCTAGATCTACTTTTTACCTAGTTTACTTATACCAGAGATAACGTTAAATGGTTCATTCTGTGTCGTTCATTTCCAAACGTGGGTAGAACTCGGTTACGTTTACTTGAGTAACTTTTTGATACTTCTCCTATATTTGAATGCATCCTTTTGACCCCGTTTTGCTTTTCTGTTTTTAGCTTTTCACGCGACTCCAAACACCTACAAAAGGAAAAACCTGGAGAATTTGGTGGACTCTAAACCGTGCGGCATCGACTGCTACATGTATCTGGTGCAGGTCTGTTTTCACTCATTTCACATTGTACACTTTTTCGTTGTCCGGGGGGGGGTACCGTATTTTCCGGATTATAAGTCTCACCAGCCAAAAAATGCATAATAGAGAAGAAATAGAGGATGAAATGCTGTTGCAAGTGTGAAAATAACAAATAATATTGCATATAAGTCGCTTTGAAGTATAAGTATGTAAGTTGCACCCTGGCGAAAACTATGAAAAAGAGTGCGACTTATAGTTAGGAAAATACGGTAAATATAATGGGAATCACCTGCATAATCTTAAGTGTAGTTTATTTAAATATTGATCCTGCTCTTTATAAATATGTGCACATTAAGATGCTGTGGTCATGTTTGGCTGGTAGATTCTCGTCTGATTGGTCAAAGAGCAGAACCGGTCGAACTCCTAATTTCACGATTTTGCAGTTTTTTACATTGTCAATGATTTTAAAAACGCAAATAAATCAAATTAATTCCAATGGTTGCCTGTCGTACAAACATGCTTAAATTTTCTCTGCGCTTGTTTGTGTTGCAGGACGGGATGGTGAGGGAGTACGCCGCCGGAGTCGTGGGCGAGAGGGTAAAGACTCCGTCCAAACGCAGCACGGGCCGTCGCCGCGGCCGCCCTCACAGCAACAGTCGCCCCGGCACCCCCACAGTCTCCTCGGAAACCAAAGACACGGACAGCGACCGCGAGGGCAGCCGCGATGACGAGCGAGAGCTGGGCGGTAGAGAGGAGGAGGGCGGAGGAACGGAGGGAGAGCGAGAGGCCGAAGAGGACGACAAGAAGGACGACATCAGCAGCAGCTCAGGTAAAGGCCGAGAGCAACCGCTAAACTACAACAGAACAACGACAGCAGCAGCTCAGGTAAAGACTGAGAGCAACCGCTAAACTACAACAGAACAACGACAGCAGCAGCTCAGGTAAAGATCAAGAGCAACCGCTAAACTACAACAGAACAACGACAGCAGCAGCTCAGGTAAAGATCAAGAGCAACCGCTAAACTACAACAGAACAACGACAGCAGCAGCTCAGTTAAAGACTGAGAGCAACCGCTAAACTACAACAGAACAACGACAGCAGCAGCTCAGGTAAAGACCAAGAGCAACCGCTAAACTACAACAGAACAACGACAGCAGCAGCTCAGTTAAAGACCGAGCGCAACCGCTAAACTACACAAACTACAACAGAACAACGACAGCAGCAGCTCAGGTAAAGACCGAGAGCAACCGCTAAACTACAACAGAACAACGACAGCAGCAGCTCAGGTAAAGACTGAGCGCAACCGCTAAACTACAACAGAACAACGACAGCAGCAGCTCAGGTAAAGACCAAGAGAAACCGCTAAACTACAACAGAACAACGACAGCAGCAGCTCAGGTAAAGATCAAGAGCAACCGCTAAACTACAACAGAACAACGACAGCAGCAGCTCAGTTAAAGACCGAGCGCAACCGCTAAACTACACAAACTACAACAGAACAACGACAGCAGCAGCTCAGGTAAAGACCGAGCGCAACCGCTAAACTACAACAGAACAACGACAGCAGCAGCTCAGGTAAAGACTGAGCGCAACCGCTAAACTACAACAGAACAACGACAGCAGCAGCTCAGGTAAAGACCAAGAGCAACCGTTAAACTACAACAGAACAACGACAGCAGCAGCTCAGTTAAAGACCGAGCGCAACCGCTAAACTACACAAACTACAACAGAACAACGACAGCAGCAGCTCAGGTAAAGACCGAGCGCAACCGCTAAACTACACAAACTACAACAGAACAACGACAGCAGCAGCTCAGGTAAAGACTGAGCGCAACCGCTAAACTACAACAGAACAACGACAGCAGCAGCTCAGGTAAAGACCAAGAGCAACCGTTAAACTACAACAGAACAACGACAGCAGCAGCTCAGTTAAAGACCGAGCGCAACCGCTAAACTACACAAACTACAACAGAACAACGACAGCAGCAGCTCAGGTAAAGACCGAGCGCAACCGCTAAACTACACAAACTACAACAGAACAACGACAGCAGCAGCTCACGTAAAGACCGAGAGCAACCGCTAAACTACACAAACTACAACAGAACGACAGCAGCAGCTCAGACCAAGGACACGGTGACAGTTTGCACCTCTGTGTCGCCTGGCAACACCGCTCAAAGTATTCTTGTTTGGTTGTCTACTCCAGAGGGGAACTCGCGGTGCCAGACCCCGGTGAAGCTGAAGCTGGTGGAGCCCGAGGCCGTGGACTGGACCGGCGCCGAGGCGTCGCTGTTCAGAGTCCTCATCGGGACGTACTACGACAACTACTGCGCCATCGCCCGCCTCATCAGCACCAAGACGTGCCGACAGGTCAGAGCAGCGTTCCACCGACCACGACGTGCGGCCGTGAATTGTGTTAAATGGGCACGGGTGAGACGTTGGCACCATTCTCTCTGCTCATGTGGCATTCGTGTGTGCATAAAACTACCGTATTTTCCAGACAATAAGTCACACCAGAGTATAAGTCGCACCAGCCAAAAGAGGGAAAAAAACATATATAAGTCGCACTAGAGTATGAAATGCAGTTGCAAGTGTGAAAATAACAAATAATATCACATAAGTCGCTCCGGAGTAGAAGTGTATAAGTATAAATATAAGTTGCACCCCGATCAAAACTATGAAAAAAGGTGCGACTTATAGTCCAGAAAATACAGTAGTCTTTTTCCAACAGAAACGGAAGCGCAATTGGGCTAAAATATTGCTTATATGTAAACAATCATGTAACCAGTTATGTTATATTCTAGATGTATTAGATTATTTTAGTAGTCAAGTATTTCTACTTTTTAAATGCATTAGAAACCAAATAAAGTTTCAAATATGAAGGCTTATGGAGAATATCTACAAATCAAAATACAACTACGATATGAATTTATTTGTGAGCCGATACCAATATCCGATATTTGCCTTGCTGCCGTTGCCAATTTTTGCCGTATTTTAGTTTTTTTTAAATCCACAGCGAGGCCCACAAATCATCAAGTAACATTTGATTTGCACTCTTCTGTTCCGCTCGACTCCTCAGGTTTACGAGTTCCGGGTGAAGGAGTCGAGCATAATCGCTCGCGCTCCGACTGAGGACGAAGACACGCCCCCCAGGAAAAAGAAACGGAAGCACCGCCTCTGGGCCACGCACTGCCGGAAGATCCAGCTCAAGAAAGGTCTCAAACTATGTAAACCCTTTACTAAACCCAACGTTAACCAGAGCCAGAGGGGTGAACGGCGCGCAGGCTTTACTGTGTTTCCTTTTCCTCTGCTCAGATGGCTCGTCCAATCACGTGTACAACTACCAGCCGTGTGACCACCCCCGGCAGCCGTGCGACTCGTCCTGCCCCTGCGTCACCGCCCAGAACTTCTGCGAGAAGTTCTGCCAGTGCAGCTCCGAGTGTGAGTGGGAAAACCAGATTAAATGACTATTAATCAACTAAATGTGACTAAAAAAAATTACAATTGTTACCTGGACTATGCAAATGTCAACAGACCTTTTTTATAACAAAGACGGCAACATTAGTGAAGCAATAATGCAAAAATATTCTCGATCTAGAAGCTTTCATCCACCATATTTCTACCCTTTTATTTGGCTGATAACGGAGATTTTATAGTTGTGGTGCGAGTTGAAGTGTCCTTTAGCTCCCCCTGCTATTAGCAAACGAGCTGGCTTAGCGCTCCACAGTCGGAACGGCAACGGAGAAACTGCTTTCGGTTTCCATTTTGCCGTGTAAAGTTAATTTGAGTGAAACGATATCTCCGGGGATTAAAATTAGGTAAACACATTAGCAGTGCGGTCGGGAAACTAGGCCTGTGAGCTGTGTTTTTTTAGTTTCCACGAGCCCTGGAAAACCTGGGAAATAATCCGGCTCGAAAATGAGACAAGGTCTAAATGCGGCCCTGAGACCAATTATTGTTGGTCTTCCTGCTAAGTTGGTCCAAGCAACAAAAAGTAGTCCTTTTTTTACTGTAAAATTGGAAACCTGATGTTATACCGACCTAATATTAGTGTTCCAAGGCTTATTAAAGGTATCGAAACAACAATGTCAAAAGCAAAATTTCGAATGGTTCACTTAATAATTCAGCACATTCAAGTTTCAAAATACGGCCCTCGGTGAAAAAAGGTTGGACACTCCTGACCTACGGGAAAAGTTGGCCTTCCGACTACCACGAGATTCAAACCATGTCTAAATGAGAACAATTTTAGGTCCAAACAATGTCTCCACTCTTATGGGCTAAACCAGGACTAACCCAAACAATGACATGAATGTAGATTAAATTGACTCTAAATTCCACAATTCAACGCTTACGACCTGAAAGAGCTCGCTCACCACTGCTGCAGTTTGAGAAGCACTATTGTATGTCCTTGAAAATGCCTCGACTCTTTGCCTCAATGCATTGTTGAACTGCAGGAAATGACAGCTCTTATTGTGTTAAGTTTTTTGGGGGTAGAAGGACCCCCCGAACCCCCTTCACCTCTTTATCTGACCTGCAGCACGTGACCTTTATCACATTATACGCTCCTTATTTTACATTGTTAGAAGTGCAACATTAGTACAATAGAGCAGGTAATGTTTTTGTAGACGTCCTGTTGAGTGAGTCTTGCGTGTTTAATCTTCTCGAAGGCCTTTTAGGACTCGCATTTGAATGACGGCGACTCAAACGTGCTTTTGTCGCCGCCCGCAGGTCAGAACCGTTTCCCGGGCTGCCGCTGCAAGGCCCAGTGCAACACCAAGCAGTGCCCGTGCTACCTGGCCGTGCGCGAGTGCGACCCGGACCTGTGCCTCACCTGCGGGGCGGCCGAGCACTGGGACAGCAAGAACGTGTCCTGCAAGAACTGCTCCATCCAGAGAGGCGCCAAGAAGGTAAAGACCTCTTTCACACGCATTAGTCCCGAATGGAGACGAGAAAACGTGCTACTCCGTTACAAAAGATTCACAAAATGTAGAATTTGAGGTAATAAATCTACAGAGTGGAAACACTATGGTAAGGGACGTTTGTGTACGTTTTCGTCAGGGAAAACCTAAAAATCCACGTATTGTCAAAATGCTTACATATATATTGTAATTGTAAAAAAAAAAAAAAACATTTGTAAATGTGTTCAAACCAGGCTCTGATTTCATTCCCCTGTTTTAATTTGACAAAACTACAGTCATCAAGTTTACAGTAGTTTCCGGACTATAAGTCACACTGGAGTATAAGTCGCATTTTGGAGGGAAATGTGCTTGATAAAATCCCAGACCAAGAACAGACATTTAATCTTGAAATGCAGTTTAAAATAATAACAGATTAGAGAACATGGTGAATAGGTGTACGTATGCTAACGCTAACACCTTCAGCTACATGAGGCACAGACAGAACTGTGGTAAGTGTCTGGTATGTTAACGTAACATATGAACAGTTATTCAGATAACTATAGCATAAAGAACATGCTAACAAGTTTACCAAAGCATCAGTTTTACCCCAAATCACTAAATCCACTGAATTCTTCTTCCTCTGTGTCACTTCTAAACAACTCCACGAAGTACAGATTCTTCTTCTGCATCGCTTAGAGCCTAGAGCGCCCTCTTGTGTGTGTGAAAATAACAAACAAAATGATATAATAATGTCGCTCCAGACTTGAAATCGGCCAAACTATGAAAAAAGCCACTTATAGTCCAGAAAATATGACAATCCTCAAGTTTCTCCATTGAAATCACATTATTTTCCACATTTCAATCTGGAATTCATAACGTTTTTACTGACGGCAGAGCAGAATAAGAGTTTACAAAGTGTGTTTTCCTTTTGCTTCACATTGTGTTTGTTCCCAGCACCTGCTCCTCGCTCCTTCAGACGTGGCCGGCTGGGGAATCTTCATCAAAGAACCGGTGCAGAAAAACGAGTTCATCTCAGAATACTGTGGCGAGGTGAGCGCGAGAACGACGCCCGCTTAAGACCCGGAAGCACAAGCGCAAACTTGACCTTCTCGCCGTCTTTCAGATCATTTCTCAGGACGAGGCCGATCGCAGAGGAAAGGTCTACGACAAATACATGTGCAGCTTCCTCTTCAACCTCAACAATGGTAAACGCACACGGCCAAACGCAGCAACGCGCCAAACAACTGTACACGGTTCTGACTGTGTTGAACGTCTTTAATCCTTTTTTAGATTTTGTTGTCGACGCCACGAGGAAAGGCAACAAGATCCGCTTTGCAAATCATTCTGTGAACCCAAACTGCTATGCAAAAGGTGAGGGTCGCGCGCCGTTCCGTTTCAGAATGTGTCGTTTGAAATCGTCTTTTTCACGGCGTTTTCCTTTTCTGCGTTTTGTGCGTGTTCGCAGTGATGATGGTCAACGGCGATCACCGGATAGGAATCTTCGCCAAAAGAGCGATTCAGACCGGAGAGGAGCTGTTCTTCGATTACAGGTTTGAACTAAATAAAACAAACTGCTGATTTAACCACACACACTGTCTCATCGGTCTGGGAAGAACCACAACGATACATGTTATAATCAATATTTACTATCAATTTACAGCAGTATTTTGTTGTTTAAACCATCACATGCAGATTCTGTTTATGAAATACACTTATGAAAGACACATATTATGCTAAATTGATTGTTTTGAGCTTTTAACCCTGTTCTAACTTGTCAAAAACATGCCTAGAGTAGCATTTAGCTTCATTCTCACTAGTTTGTTGAATCCCGTTTGAAAATCCTCTCCCCTACGAGCGTCAAAAACACTCCGTTCTGAATCTCCTCGGTAACTGACGCTTCCTCCATCTGTGACGTGGCTCTGAGAATTGTTTCTGCTGTTCATAAAGTCCATAAATCATGTTCTGAGCGTTTCTCCGGTCTAATCATGATCTGTACAACTGCGCGCTGAGACCAGGACGTCTGAGGCGAGCTAGAAATGTTTTTTAAACTGTGTAATTCCGTCTGCGGACAGTAGATAGAGCTAAAACCCACTCGACTCAAACACCATCTTTTTATTTGAAAGTTTACCATGTGACCTTTTCAACAAGAACATTTTCAATCATAGCATTTGTTTCTTATAAACTACATACTCCTTTGGATGCCTCCCCGTCTTTATATTTTATTTTGAACTCATTTGTTCAGTCTTGTCTTGTTTGTTCTTGTTTTATGTTTAAAGAAATAAAAAAAATAATTTAAATAAACTACCGGTACTCAATATTTAGACTTCCTTCAACTCAACATTCTGGACTTTATAAAAGATTGCTGACTGCATTACGTAAAGAAGTTGGCTTTTTCTAAATGTGCAACAAACAAACAAATTAGCTCATTTTCCGAGTTTAAACATGCAAATCTGCCGGGAAATTGTGTGCGGGAAAAACCCTGACACAAATTATTTTTTGGTCTCTAACTTTTCCCTCTTCTGTTCCCAGGTACAGCCAGGCCGACGCCCTCAAGTACGTCGGCATCGAGCGCGAATCGGAAATCGCCTGAAAATCTACCTCTGACTCGCAGGCCTTACCCTCACCACAAACTCAAAGAAAATCAGGAAAAACACTGCCACTGTTTGTACTTTTTATCGTTAAGTGGGATTATTTCGCTAAACTCCGATGGACTTTCAACACGTTTTTTACTCGAACACCAAACCAAGTCTTTTTAGTTCAAACTTCAGGGACCAACCTCCGCCACCAGCTGTTTTTCACACAATCAACTTTTTAATGTCAAATTGCTGCCATGAATTAATTTAAAGATAATTTGGGGAGCTTCAATGCAGAATAATGTCATCAAAGTACCAGCAAAACATTTGATGCCTTGAGAAATTGTGACTAATGGTGCGAAATTTCTAAATAAACTAAATATTTGACTTTTTGTTAATTTTATCTATTTTAATGGGAAAAGGTCACGGCCTTAAAACATGTTTTTTCTTTGTTGGTTTTGTTTTGAGATTTTACAATAAATGAATATACAAACTGCACCTCTATTTGAACGCTCTTCTTCAGCCCATGTCCAGATGATGCTTTACTACCGTATTTCCTAGACTATAAGTCGCACCACCCAAAAAATGCATAATGGAGAAGAAAAAAAACATATATAAGTCGCACCGGAGTATAAGTCAGCCAATATAGTCCGGAAAATACGGTATTTATGATCCTTCAGCATCCCTCTGCTGAGTCTTCTGCTTCCACTGGACGGGCCTCACATACTAGTATTTATAGTAGTTAGTAACTGTTGCCTGCAGTTGATTTCAATGTCAATACTGGCTAAAATGGGCCAATTCATCATAAATTACCACTTAAAATGATTGTCTAAGATTTGACAAGTGGTTTATTCCTTTTTGGAACAGGGAGTGTTACCAAAGTATCAATATTTTCACTGATTCATCACTTCGGTATCAACACTTTCACAAGGGGTCACAAAGATTTGATACTGGCCACACTAATTTGCCCTCTGTGTCCAGTATGTAAAGAGTTTTAACTTTAGACTGGGCCGTAGTGTCACTGTTATTGCCCATATTTTCAAGATTCCATTTCTGACGCACAAGAACACTGAGAAAGTCCTTAAAATCTGAATATTTGTTCAGACCCGAAGAGAGGTCCTCGGTGCTCTCTCCATCACAAAGCACACCTAAAGTATTTAATTGCACATGTCATTACTGCTGAATCACACTGCAACAGAATATCTACCAGTAGTGTTGGCAAATTTAAGCAGGTGATTCACGAGAATGTGACGAGACTTGATACTATAATCTCATAATAGACTAAAACAATAAATTATGCAAATATTGATACTAATTAACATAATTTGCACATGGCGAGGCATCACTTGCAGACATGTTTTGGCCGTGTCATCATTGCTTTGTGTCAAAACACTTTTGGTTGATTTGACAGCCTTTTTTATAACGTACAAATATAAAAACTTTTGAAATGCCTTCACCCAAAGACCAGGATCGAGTATCTTATCAAAAGAAAAAATACCCCAAAAAGTATTATTGACACCGAAAAAGTTGCTATCACCCCTGTTTTGCCACATTCCTGCCAAAAAACTAATTTCCATGAAGACTGCACTTTTATTTTAATCTATATCGAGTTTTATGATCAAGACGTTTTAATTTCATCTCGGCATTAAATAAGAAATAAACTAATGACTTTAGTAAATGATTGATAAGATATATAAATGTATTACGATTTGTTGATATGCTATTGATTACTTGGAAATTATAGAGAAATTATAACAATAAATAGCTGCAACTACAATCCGCTAGCCGAGGGGGACTGTTGGAAGCGGAACCTTTATTCCTTGCCTTCGTTCCACCCGCGGTCCTTGAGTGACGGACCCCGCTGAAGCTATTTGAGCGAGCGGCATTTTGTTAATCTCTTCCGTCGCCGCTCCTCAGTAAGTAGGATGAGAAACATGTTGAGCCTCATCTCTAACGCCCTTTGCCGGATCACGGGCCGGAATGTGGTGAGTAATCGAGTTTAGGCACGTTTCATTTGGCTGCATCTATGTTGACTGCTAACCATGCTGCTAACATGCTAAATGCTAACGCTACTCTGTGTTTACTGACCTTGTGATGCTGCTTTTACCTGATGTGACCTTTGATTTACAGTTTCTTGCACGTTATGTCGTGTTTGCACGGGATTGTGTTTTTACTGACATGCATGGAGTCAAAAGTGGAAATACTGAAACTAATATTACCACATTTTGTTTCACATTGAGTTCTCCGCCTCCAAAAATGCATTATTTCCCCCCTTGCCTAAACTTTTGAAAAAAATCTTTATCACAGACTGGGGCTAAATGTACACTTTTTCCCTCGTAAAATGTTAGTCAATGTCACGTTTTTCTTTATATTGACGTGTAATCCAAAGAAAAGTTGCGCGTTGAGTCTTTACATTCTTGAAATTGCAAAGGCATTGTTCTGAAACACAGTGGCTCCACAGAAGGGCAACTGAATGGAGATTTGTTTCCATGCCACAAAATGGCAGGTCACACCTAGTAGAGGAGAAGTAGAAGAGTATTGGGCAAGTAAATAAAAAAAATATTATTAAATTATATTATTTATGTTGAGCACAAGAAAAAAAGTTCCTCAAGTAAATAACTGAATACTACCCACGTATTCAAATATATGGAATTATACTTTCCAGAAGTAAATGTGCCTATTGGAAAGGCACGACAGTAGGACGGCAACTAACCATTATTATGGTAATCAATTAGTCTTTAGATTAATTCGTTGTTTAGATTGCGAAAGGCCAGTGGATGAGATGTTTGCTCAGATTTACCCGGATTGATCTGGATTGAGGAACTCCTGGTGCAGATTATTTACAGACTAAAGGGAAATGTGTACATTTTGTTTTTATTGAAAACACCCATCTAATTATGTGATTTTCGCTCTGTTTGAGTAGTAAAACCTCTCAGATCATGGCATGTTGTGGAGTCCGTGTATTGACCAGTTAATTGTTTTATTACTTAATTATTGACTAACTATTTCTGTAGTCTACAACTAATCGATTAACGTGTCTTAGAACTACAGTACAGTGGTTTTCTCTAACATCAAGCTTATCTATAATATTTAAACTAACCGTATGATACATCAGTGTTTCCTCTATGTACTATACTCCTAAACTACATGTTTAATGAGTAACTGGACTGACTTTCTTTTCCAAACATAATTTTTCAAAGATGTGTCACAATATTTTTTCTTCAGTTGTCTTCAGGGGGAAATGGGCAACACTGGTGTATGAGAAATGGGTCAAATGCATCGCTGTTGAGGCATGAAACGTTGGTGAATGAACTGTGAACGCTTCCGCTCACTTTAACCCTGTGTTTTGTCACTCCTGCTTTGCTCCTTTAAACTCCTCTCAGAAACCTAATGTTTGTCTGGCCTTTCTCCCGCTGTCCGTCCACAAACCGTCTCACAGGGAGCGCAGACTGTCTCGGAGGTGAGTCGCTTCCCCCCCTTTTGTGTTGTGATCCTAAATGAACCTAACCATGCTTTAGACGACCCAAGACTGATGTGTTAAACAGAAGCTGAACCGCTCTAGAGCAGTGGTTCTTAAAATGAAAGACTAAAGGTGGGCTCCAGAGGCTTAAACTGGGGCTCCAGAGGCTTAAACTGGGGCTCCAGAGGCTTAAACTGGGGCTCCAGAGGCTTAAACTGGGGCTCCAGAGGCTTAAACTGGGGCTCCAGAGGCTAAAACGGTCAATTTGGGTCCAATAACACAATAAACTACTTTTTAAAAAAATATTTTTTAGCCAGATTAAAGATAAAAATATTACTGGCATCAGTTTCTGTTAGATTGCATTGCTCTTTGGGGACTATTATCTCTCAGATAAATGTATTTTAATTCACATTTATTTTGTCCTGATGTGTTGTGTACATTTTAAACTTAGAAGATGAGCGATTTATGACATAATTGTAGAGAAGATTACAGGTCAAGGTACAAAGAAGGCAAATAACTTTATAAAATGTGTTTTTATATAAATGATCAAATTGAGTTCTACCCTGTTTTATACGGAATTAATTTGGTTTGAAATTAATTGTATTTTCTTCCACAAATAGACATTGTAATTTGGAAACATTTTCAACTGAATATTGTTTTATAGCGCTCAGTTTTCGAGCGTTCTCCATGTTTTGCGTGTGTCGTGGCCGTAGCACCTCCTCCTTCCTGTCCATTTGTCGCGCGTGTCGTTGTGGCGGGCTAAAGCGCTGCATTCTGATTGGTCGGCTCCTGTGTTCTCAGCTTCTTATCGACCTATCAGAGTTGGCGAGCGTGTCGTCAGGCGAGGCACAGATCCAGAGGCTGCCTCCTGAACCTCCTCCAGGATCAGATAGAGCCGCAGAGTTAGATTCAGAGCCCGTAGAGAACACTGTAAGGACCAGCACGTCGTTCATGTCCAACTAAACTCACCGGTCTATTTATGAAGATGGGCTATAAAAAACATACTTTCCTTTCACATTTGCTCATTTGTGGGAGTCTTGTTGCGTCCTTGGCTCTAAGAATATACACAAATTGGCCACTAGTGCTGCAAAGACTAAAACGTGACTAGTAGACTATTAATATAATTGTAGTCCTATTGTTTATGATTTGATTTAAAAAGTAAAAACATCAACAAAATATATCATTGCCATTTACCGTATTTTCCGGAATATAAGTCGCACCAGCCAAAAATTGCATAATAGAGAAGAAAAAAAAACATAAGTTGCACTGGAGTATGAAATGCAGTTGCAAATGTGAAATGACAAATAATATCACTTAAGTTGCTCCAGAATATAATTGTAAGTCGCACCCCGGCCAAAACTATGAAAAACGGTGCGACTTATAGTCCGGACAATATGGTATAACCCAACAAAAAAGGTCACATTTCTTGGTACAAATTTCTGCTCCAAATTGCATGCTTTTGCTGATTGACTGTAGACGTTGATCATTGTCAATTAAAAATGACCGAATCTCTGCATTATTTAAAAGTTAATTAATTGCACAGCTCTAAATGGGAAAACAACTTCCTGTACTTCCTGTTCCATGTGCTATAGCCGTTAGCATAGCCACAGTTGTCTGTTGCTCTGCACTTGAACCATCTTCATAAACAGACCGGTGTAACTTACAAACTGGTCTTTGCACTATTTTCTTTTCTGGATTTAACGATTTAAGAATTGAATACATTTGTGATTGCTTCAGCCTCTAAATGCTCAACTCCAACTAACACACTTTTAACGACATTTTAAAACACTTTTCTGTTAAAGTTCAGTTATGGAGTATAATTTGATGACATTGTCTAACCTCAGCATGTTTTTGATCGTTAATATGCTAAATGTTATCTTCAATTTCCAATGATAAACCGTCCGGTCTACTGATGAACAAATGCTAATTGTTTTTAATAAAGTGTATTTACAGTTTACATTAACTTGTGTCTGTTTTCAGACTGCTCAGGTCGTCGTCTCCCGGTCGTTTGCTAATTTCACTCCTGAAGTCACATTCAGCATCAAAGTAAGAGTTTTGGAATAGATTTTGTAGATGTGTGGACTGTAATGTCTAAATGTGACAAACTTTTCTGTCTAGCTGTTTTTCTCACATTTTGAGATTCACAAAGTTTAGATTTTGTAAAGCTGGTCACAAATGGCAGACGATGGGACTGAAAGACAATTAAATACTTCACTGTTTTGTCTCTGTCATAGTGAATAGTTGTTAAATGGTGGTGTTTTTTCTCTCCGTCTCTTATCGTGACGTGTGTAGAAATGTGATGTGCACGGTTTGGAGGCGGGGCCCCCTGACAGCGCCGTCCTGACCCGGGACCAGGGCCTCGGGTTCTACCGCTCAATGCAGACGATCAGACGCATGGAGCTGAAGGCCGACCAGCTCTACAAACAGAAGATCATCAGAGGATTCTGCCACCTCTACGACGGACAGGTACGGCCTTATAGTCACTCACTTTACACACCGGGCGCTGGTCTGTAGCCACAACTGCCCTGGGACAGATGGACAGAAGTGAGCTACTGTGTCCTTTCATACTAGGACGCAACAAAGCAGATCCAGTGTGTAAAACAGCTGCTGCTCGGGTCCTGACTAGAACCAGGAGGTACCATCACATTAGTCCTGTTCTCAGACCTCTGCAGTGGCCCCCTGTGGCTTCCTGTGGCTCAGAGCTGCTTTAAAGTCTATTCTGTGTGTACCAGTCTCTCCATGGCCTAGTTCTATGTGGCTGTGTATGACCTGCGCTCTGGCCTTGTCTAAAGTACATTTTATAATGATTTATATCTTTATCGGGTCAGTCATCCATTTTTTCTGTCATTTGAAGCACTTTGTGTACAAACCGTGCTCGTTAAACTGGCCCTGCATTTGTCCAAGGACACAGTGACCGTCTGCCCTGGGACAGACCTCCTCCTGTAAGACACGTGTAGCTCCTGATGATGGTTTTCAAATGAGGGCAGGAGTCTGCTTTATTACAAGCTTTTGTCATGATTAACAATAATATTTAAATGACTTTATACACGGTAACCCACAAATCCTAGTCAAACCTATTATTGTATCTTTGTTATATTACCTTCTACAGCTAAATGTTTTAATATAAGACCAAAAAATGACAAAACGTTTCCTGCTCGTGCAAAGAAATGAGACAGATGAAATTGATCATTATAGGCAATGTCCACCCACAAGTTCACATTCTTTTGAAACTTTAAATCATTCCAAGTGCCCTTTATGTTTAAACCTTCAAACCCGCCCCTGTTTACTCCTTCTACCCGCCCCTTTTACTCCTGTTTAAACTATTACACCCGCCTCTTTTTACTCCTAAAAGTGACATCTGTGTTTGACCTTTTTAGGAGGCGTGTGCCACAGGGATCGAGGCGGCCATTGAAAGGACGGACCACCTGATCACGGCGTACAGAGCTCACGGCTTCACGTACACCAGGGGTGTGTCGCCCAGAGCCATCCTCGCCGAGCTCACAGGTGAAGCACACAACGTGACGCACCTCCGTACCTCCAGATTGTGCAGGAAAAGGCTGCGTATCCATGATGATTCGACTAGATTATTGTGGGATTCTGGGAGATTTCTTATAATTATTGGGATATTATCGTTAAGAGCAACTGTTTTGCTTTGGGATGAAACTAACGATCATTTCGCTCATTGATTAACAAGCAAAAATTCCCTAAATATGATAGTTTTTTTTTGTAAATTTAAGCAGATGAAGCTGAAGTTAGGACTTCACGCATGTTCTATGCCTATGTATTGACCAGTTAACGGTTATTCGCCTTCATCGTAACCGCTTTAGTCCGTGCTTATGTTTGTTTTTGTTTGCCAGGTCGTAAAGGTGGCGTGGCCAGAGGTAAAGGCGGTTCGATGCACATGTACGCTCCACATTTCTATGGAGGAAACGGCATCGTGGGAGCACAGGTAACGACAAACTATCAGCGCCGTTACTGATTTTATGTTGCCTTGTGCACTGGCTCTGAAGCCCCGCCCACAACTTCACTGTAAAACTTTATTACACACTGAAGTATCATGGTATGATTGTGGCTCTAATAATGCAAGGAACTTTACTCTCTGGACTTTTTTTTTTGGTAAATTATGAAAATGAAAATTCACCCTTAAACACGGCACACAATGACTGAAAAAGAATGCGTTGCCTCAACATGGCAGCTGGAAAAGGATTTTGATGATTATAGGTAACCATGGCTGCCATCGCTCTAGCCTTTTATAACTCATTGGTTTACATCTGTAGTTTTTGGAGATCTAATTGTCACGTGTCTTGACTTTTCCCATAAACTAATGTAAATCCACATTCAGTTCTCGATCTGAAAGTGTTTGTGCACTGCAGGTTCCCTTGGGCGCGGGCGTGGCACTGGCCTGTCAGTACCAGGGCAATAATCAGATTTGTGTGTCGCTGTATGGAGATGGAGCGGCCAATCAGGTGAGCTTAAGGTGGGGATTAGATTTAAGATTAGAATCTTAAATCTAATCCCCACGTTTTATTGATCTCCTCCAGGGTCAGCTGTTCGAGGCCTTCAACATGGCCGCCCTGTGGAAGCTGCCGTGCATCTTCGTCTGTGAGAATAACAGATACGGGATGGGCACGTCCGTGGAGCGGGCGGCGGCCAGTGCAGAATACTACAAGAGAGGAGACTACATCCCCGGACTCAGGGTGAGAGGGAACAGCAGCTCTCTGGCTTATGTTTTGACTCCTCCTCCCTCCTCCTCCCTGGTCTGGGGCAGTGACTGCTGGGGTCTCGTCTCCTGTGGTCCTCTTTCCTCCCTCCTCTCGTCTCCTGTGGTCCTCTCTCCTCCCTCCTCTCGTCTCCTGTGGTCCTCTCTCGTCTCCTGTGGTCCTCTCTCCTCCCTGGTCCCCTCCTCTCTCCTCCATCCTCCCTTGCTCCCTGGTCTGGGGCAGTAACTGCTGGGGTCTCATCTCCTGTGGTCGTCCCGTTCAGACCTACATTATTTCGGGGCAAAGCCCCGGCAGCTGCAGGTGTGAGCCTCCACTCAGAACCTGACGCTCATGTATGATGCTGCGCACAAACACTCCAGTGACATTGGAGCTCTACAAAGATTAGATGAACGCCTAACTTTGGAGAAATCATAATTTATTAAAGTAAAAGCGGGTGGCACACCCCAGAGAAGTTGCTCCTTTTAACATGACTGTTTGCAGGTGGATGGGATGGATGTGCTCTGCGTTCGAGAGGCCACAAAGTTTGCTGCTGACCACTGTCGATCAGGGAAGGTGAGTTTATGGCTTTCATTTATAATGAGAAACTTTCAATGTAAAATGTCTGTTCACTATTGTTTTAACACTGTATTTGTTTTAGGGGCCCATCCTGATGGAGCTGCAGACGTATCGATATCACGGACACAGCATGAGCGACCCTGGAGTCAGGTCAGGAACTTATGTTTGCTTTTTACATATGTTTTTATTTGGTTCTTTTTGTTGCTGTGTTTTGTTAAAAATGTGACCTCTGGTCTGCAGTTATCGGACTCGGGAGGAGATCCAGGAGGTTCGGGCCAAGAACGACCCCATCTCCATGTTGAAGGAGCGAATGCTCCACAACAACATGGCGTCTGCAGAAGAGTTTAAGGTTTAAGGATCCTTCACTTTAAAACTCAATGAATGTCACTGACGTGACTAAACTGTGGTACAATTTACCTGCTGAAGAAAACTGAGGATTAAGATGTTTCATGTGTTTTCCCTCCAGATTTATGTAAACTACACAAGACTAAAGCTCAATGCCTTACGCCACACATTATATTAAAATGGAACAATACTAGACAGTATTATGAAGTGTGCATAGTTTAATAGAAATGTAATTATTATTTATTTTGGATTATAGGAAAGAATGTTAACCTTTTCTTGGAAAGATTTTTTTACTCTTTAGGTTTAGTTTAAGACTTAGTCAAAAATATGGAAATGTTTGAACTGTTTTTGTTTTTCAGAATATCGACCTTGAGATCAGAAAAGAAGTGGACGAAGCGGCTCACTTTGCCACATCAGACCCGGAGCCCCCTCTGGACGACCTGTGCAACTGCATCTACCACAACAGCCCCCCCCTGCAGGTCCGAGGGACTCACCCCTGGGCCAAACTGGTCTCTGTTAGCAACAGCTGACGTCCCTTTTTAAAAGACTTTAGGCTCGGACACATTCTGCCTCCCTCCGGGACAAACACCAGGTCACATGGTCTTTCAGTATTAGATCCACCTCAACAAAAACAAAGTGCAGGTTAAAGTAGCAGCTTAAGGTCTGAAAAGTACAGTATGTGTCTTTAAAAATAAGAGATGGTTCAAAGAGGTGAATGTTGAACAAGAAGAAATGTGTTTTGAAGAGTCTCCAGGAAAAGCATGAAGGTTTAATGTAATGTCCAAGAAACAAAGAAGCTGAGCGTGTTTGTGCTGCTGAAGCTTTAGCACAGAGTTAATCTAGTGTTTCTGTCCAAAATAATAATCATACTAAAACATTTTAAACATCTCATCTTCTGCAAAGAACATTTTAGATTTCACCTTATATTTAAAGTACCTCCTGGTTGGGAAAAGCTGCTGTAGTTATTCTAATGTAAATGTTCTTTTGTAAATATAATGCTGCGTTCAAGGTCGTCCTCAAGGTCAGATTCAACCACACGTTCTACATCACTCTAAAATCACTCTGGGGCTGCTCAATATATCACAACATATTGATATTGCAGTGATCGATATCGTAAAATGGAATTTGGCAATATTGAGCCCGACGTTCTTCATGTCATGTATGTTTTGTTAAAGTAAAATGTGAATTGGGTAGACTTGACTCATTTTTGTCTTAAGTCCTTTAGCCTGGTTTAGGTTTAGGTCTTGGTTTAGTTTCTGTTTTTGACACGTTAAATCATCTCATCCAGCCTGAATGTTCTTGTTACACTATCAGGGTTAAGACGTACTATTTCTATTCTACATCAGGTTTCTTTTCAAACTTATGTAATCACACTTGAGTCTGAGCTACCAGGACGACCAGAACGCAGCGTTCTCTTCCTGTACAGTTGTTCAATTGCTGCTCATGATAAATATAAATAAAGTTTAAGTTATTGGAAAGTTCTGTTTCTGTCTTTATTTCTTTGTAGGCTATGTAACTTTAATGAGTGTTTCCTCATTTGTTTAACCTGCTACTGAGGCTCTAGTGTTCAGAAAATTCCTGTTTTCACCTACCCTCTATCCCCACCCACATCTGTAGTTGTGATTATCAAAAAAAATGATTCTACAGAGTGAACATGTAGAACTGTAAAATGCCATGTAGTTGTGAATGACAATCTGCTGCTTGTTACGGGGAAATATCACTGAAGAGGCGGGGCTGATCAGTTCTACAATTAATGGAACAGTTTTGACTATCAAGCCATTTTAGATTAATATTGCGCTTTACAATGACGATATAAAACGATCTAGTGGTCGTGCTAGTACATGGGGGGGAAAAGTCTCCTTTAACCGTAACACATTAAGACCACACGCTTTGAAAATGCTGGAATCACGTCCAACCGTTCCAATTTCCAAAGGGCGAGACTAACGAGCTAATTTCTGCACCAAGTCAACAAGCGATGCACTAAACTAAATCTGAGCTGAATTAAGTTTAAGAATTTAAGTATATTTTCATCTGAAAGTTCTGAAGTTTTTCGAGAGGAAACACAAATACAGGGACATAAATCAGCGGCTGTGTTGGACGGTCCATATTTGGAGAGTTTTGTCTAATTCCTGTTGTGTCAGTCGTCTGGAGTTTTGGCGTCATCCATTTCTTTCTCTTGGCCTTTTTTCCCGCTGCCAAAAGCTCGTTCCGGAAGTATCCACCACCCACTGTGTCCACGGCAGGAGTCTTCAAGCCCAAGTGCAGAGCGTGGAATGGCGTCCTTAACTTCAGTCCAAAACCTTTGAACGACAGGACAGTCCCAGAGTGGGTTTGCCTCCTCACTGCTGCCACAGTTTCTCCAACAGTTCGTCCCCGTCTGTGACTTATGGACACTTTGACGTGTAAGACTGTTTTTTGTGCAAGACTGTTAAAATTGCGTTTAACCAGTTTTTGTTCGGGGAGGAGCTGCTGTTGTGGCTGACGACGCTCCAAAGTCTCACTCGATTTTCCTAAATTCTTTGCATTAAACATGTTGACGCTCAGATTGAACGCACTCTGTCGGATCCCGGGTCAAAGGTCGGTAAGTGTGACCCACGTTTCAGTTTCTGTGTTTTTCCATGTGCTTCATTCATCCACGTTCAGTGATGATGAGCCACTTCCAGACTTCACCTGAGCAACTGTAACACGTCATCTTAAGCCGTTGTTAAAAGTGACATTATGTTTCTACCTCTTGTACATTTTGAGATGTTTTATGACTAGTGATGATTTCATTTTAAGAGCTCCTAAAATTCATGAAATGTACATGTTTTTATAAATGTGTTTTTTGTGGTTTGTGGGAAACGTAGGTGAAGAAGGTCATGAACGTGCTGTTTAAGGATGATCTTGTCGACCTTAATGTGCAGAAACAAACTATTTTTAATGATTTACTTTCTGCAATTAGCTTTGTAATTTGTTTTGGTGTGACATGAATATAACTGTTTTATGTGTTGTTTTCAGATCGTTTCTAGACAGTTTTCAGATTTCGCCCGACAGGTCACATTTGACATCAAGGTGAGTCGTGCTGTTTATATATTTGTATCTATATATAATTATTTTAAGTTTTTCATATTAAAAATGAGCCATAATAGACCTAACATTCTAGAAAAGACACACAAAAGTTATTTCAAAATCCGCCACAGGTTTAGCACATATGTTCTTTTTTGTTTTCCCATTATGTAATTATTGTTATTGAACAGAGCTATAATTCTAAAACAAACTTTCTTTTGCAGAAAACACATAAATTAGATTTTAGTGGAATAAACAGGTCGTTTAATGAAGGCAAGGGGGAGGAGTTACACTAAAGACACAATAAAATGACTAAAGCGAAGTAACAATACGGAAAATTATAATAACTAAAAGCAATTCAACCAAATCAAACTAAACTAATAATAATAAACTAAGTAATAAAAGGTTTGTGGTTTACTCTTCGTATAGTACCCTCCATCATTAACTAACTTTAAAAAGACAAAAATGTAAATCGCAACAGTTTTTTGTTTTTTTTTTGCATTATTTTTTGCAGTATTTGAGTCAGAATACAGAGGATATTTAACAGCATCGGAAATGTTTTAGAAGTGCTTTCCATTCCTTTTGTGTGGAGCACTTTAGTCATCTAAAGTCGTTCAAAGTGTAACAATGACAGTGTGTAACAATGAGAGCCTGTAACAATGACAGCGCGTAACAACGATAGTGCGTAACAATGAGAGCGCGTAACAATGAGAGCGCGTAACGACAGCGTGTAACAACGACAGTGTGTAACAACGACAGCGCGTAACAACGACAGCGCGTAACAACGACACCGCGTAACAACGACAGCGCGTAACAACGACAGCGCGTAACAACGACAGCGCGTAACAACGACAGCGCGTAACAACGACAGCGCGTAACAACGATAGTGCTTAACAACGACAGTGTGTAACAACGACAGCGCGTAACAACGATAGTGCGTAACAACGATAGTGCGTAACGATAGTGCGTAACAACGACAGTGCGTAACAACGATAGTGCGTAACGATAGTGCGTAACAACGATAGTGCGTAACAACGATAGTGCGTAACGATAGTGCGTAACAACGACAGTGCGTAACAACGATAGTGCGTAACAACGATAGTGCGTAACAACGATAGTGCGTAACAACGACAGTGCGTAACAACGATAGTGCGTAACAACGATAGTGTGTAACAACGACAGCGCGTAACAACGATAGTGCGTAACAACGACAGTGCGTAACAACGACAGCGTGTAACAACGATAGTGCGTAACAACGATAGTGCGTAACAACGACAGTGCGTAACAACGACAGCGTGTAACAACGACAGCGTGTAACAACGACAGCGTGTAAAAACGAGAGCCTGTAACAATGAGAGCGTGTAACAACGAGAGCCTGTAACAATGAGAGCGTGTAACAACGACAGCGTGTTCTGCAGAAATGTGAGGCGCACGGTTTGGAGGCGGGGCCCCCTGACAGCGCGGTCCTGACCCGGGACCAGGGCCTCGGGTTCTACCGCTCGATGCAGACGATCAGACGCATGGAGCTGAAGGTGGAGCAGCTCCACAAACAGGGGCTGATCCCGGGCCCCTGCCACTTCTACATCGGACAGGTGCAAGTCAGACCTTTATCAGAAACTATAAAACTCAAGGAAATAAAGGAAATGAAAACCTCCTGTGATTGAAAATTCCACTGTTAGAAAGGTCAAAGGTCTTAACTACTGAAGAGGCTGCAGTAACATTTACACAAAGAGAATGAGCACATAATGTGTTCAAAGCACCTGCACAATGACCCTGCATGCACAATGACCCTGCATAATGACCCTGCAGACACAATGACCCTGCATGCACAATGACCCTGCATAATGACCCTGCAGACACAATGACCCTGCATGCACAATGACCCTGCATAATGACCCTGCAGACACAATGACCCTGCAGACACAATGACCCTGCAGGCACAATGACCCTGCAGGCATAATGACCCTGCAGGCACAATGACCCTGCAGGCACAATGACCCTGCAGGCACAATGACCTCGCAGGCACAATGACCCTGCAGGCGCAATGACCCCGCACCTGTCAGAGTGTTGTGTGTTCCTGCAGGCACAATGACCCCTCAGGCACGATGACCCCGCACCTGTCAGAGTGTTGTGTGTTCCTGCAGGAGGCGTGTGCAGTGGGCGTTGAGGCGGCCATAGAGCGGACAGACCACCTGATCACGTCCTACAGGTCCCACGGCTTCACCTTCACCAGAGGAGTGTCTGTGTGAGAGATCGTCATGGAGATCACAGGTCTCACTGTTCACCACCATCACTGTCCGCCCTGGGGCAGATTGTGGCTGTGATTTTGTGCCATTTCCTTTTCTCTTGGTTTTGTCCACAGGTCGTGCAGGGGGCGTGTCCAAAGGCAAAGGCGGTCTCATGCACATGTACGCCCCAAACTTCTATGGAGGCAACGGCATCGTGGGGGCGCAGATGAAGAGAACTAAACCTTTGTCTAGCACTTAAAAACAAACTGCATTAAACTAACGTGTAACTAACGTGTAACTAACGTATAACTGAAGAGTATCTAACGTGTAACTAACATGTAACTGAGGTGTAAATGACGTGTAACTAACGTGTAACTGAAGTGTAACTAATGTGTAACTGAGGTGTAATTGAAGTGTAACTAACGTGTAACTAATATGTAATTGAAGTGTAACTAACGTGTAATTGACGTGTAATTGACGTGTAACTAACGTGTAATTGACGTGTAACTAACGTGTAATTGAAGTGTAACTAACGTGTAATTGAAGTGTGACTGAAGTGTAACTAACGTGTAACTGACGTGTAACTAACGTGTAACTGAAGTGTAACTAACGTGTCATTGAAGTGTAACTAACGTGCAATTGAAGTGTAACTAATGTGTAACTAACGTGTAATTGAAGTGTAACTAACGTGTAATTGAAGTGTGACTGAAGTGTAACTAACGTGTAACTGAAGTGTAACTGAAGTGTAACTAACGTGTAACTAACGTGTAATTGAAGTGTAACTAACGTGTAACTGAAGTGTAACTAACGTAACAAACGTGTAATTGAAGTGTAACTAACGTGTAACTGAAGTGTAACTAACGTGTAACTGAAGTGTAACTAACGTAACAAACGTGTAATTGAAGTGTAACTAACGTGTAACTGAAGTGTAACTAACGTGTAACTGAAGTGTAACTAACGTGTAACTAACGTGTAATTGAAGTGTAACTAACGTGTAACAAACGTGTAACTAACGTGTAATTGAAGTGTAACTAACGTGTAACTAATGTGTAACTGAAGTGTAACTAACGTGTAACTGTACAGTAAAGTGGGCTGGCCCTTGTCCGCCCTGGGCCCTGAGTATCTTTCTCCCCGTTCAGCTCCGTTTGTAGGTGTACACGGCCCAGAGGCGTAGCTACCCAACCAGCAAGACGGGCAATTGATTGGGGCCCCTTGATCCCCAGGGCCCCCCAGAGAGCCGTCCTTGGGCTACAACAGGCTCAATCTTTCTATTGTTTCATTGTTCACAATAAGTGGATGACATATTGTCCTCAAATTAACTACAAAGGTGTCATCCTTTTCTTTGTGACCGTTTTTTCCTGCTGCCAGAAGCACAATCCAAATGTGTCTGTTTATTGTTTTCATCGCAGGAGTTTTATGTCCCAGGTCAAGTGGGATGTTCAAGTGCTTCATCTCAGTTCAATATTACGATCCACAAACCGCACGATAACGCCGTGCTCGATGGCGGCCGCAGGGGAATCGACTCACAAACCTTCACGTTGTTGTGGTGTTCACAGGTTCCTCTGGGAGCTGGGATCGCTCTGGCCTGTCGGTACCGCGGCAACGACCAGCTCAGTGTAGCGGTGTACGGAGACGGAGCGGCCAATCAGGTGAGGCCTTCAGCACGCCATAGCAGCGCTGCAATAAACCAGGACTAAACCAGGACTAAACCAGGACTAAACCAGGACTAAACCAGGACTAAACCAGGACTAAACCAGCACAAAACCAGGACTAAACCAGCACAAAACCAGGACTAAACCAGGACTAAACCAGGATTTATCCAGGACTAAACCAGGATTTATCCAGGACTAAACCAGAACTAAATCAGAACTAAATCAGGACTAAACCAGGACTAAACCAGAACGAAACAAGGACTAAATCAGGACTAAAGCAGAACTAAAGCAGAACTAAAGCAGAACTAAAGCAGAACTAAAGCAGAACTAAAGCAGGATTAAACCAGAACTAAACCAGGACTAAACCAGAGCTAAACCAGGGCTAAACAAGGACTAAACCAGGACAAAACCAGGACAAAAGCAGAACTAAACCAGGACTAAAGCAGAACTAAACCAGGACTAAACCAGGACTAAAGCAGAACTAAACCAGGACTAAACCAGGACTAAAGCAGAACTAAACCAGGACTACACCAGAACAAAACCAGGACTAAACCAGAACTAAACCAGGACTAAATCAGGACTAAACCAGAACTAAAGCAGAACTAAAGCAGGATTAAACCAGAACTAAACTAGGACTAAACCAGGGCTAAACAAGGACTAAACCAGGACAAAACCAGGACAAAACCAGGACTAAAGCAGGACTAAACCAGAACTAAAGCAGAACTAAAGCAGGATTAAACCAGAACTAAACTAGGACTAAACCAGGGCTAAACAAGGACTAAACCAGGACAAAACCAGGACAAAACCAGGACTAAAGCAGGACTAAAGCAGGACTAAAGCAGGACTAAAGCAGGACTAAAGCAGGACTAAAGCAGGACTAAACCAGGACTAAAGCAGGACTAAAGCAGGACTAAACCAGGACTAAAGCAGGACTAAACCAGGACTAAACCAGAACTAAATTACACCTTCCGCATTCCAGTACAAAAATCTACGCTCTACCGTGTTCCGCACAGTATTTGGTTTACTCGAGGTCATGTGACTCCTCCAGGGTCAGCTGTTCGAGGCCTTCAACATGGCTGCCCTGTGGAAGCTGCCGTGCATCTTCGTCTGTGAGAATAATCGCTACGGCAAAGGGACGTCTGTGGAGCGGGCGTCGGCCAGTATGGACTTCTACAAGAGAGGAGACTCCATCGCCGGGCTCAGGGTGAGAGTGGCTCAGTGTCTGTCCAATCCATACGTCATTTAGGGTCAACTACAGAGAACGTCCTGTGCATTCACTAAAATAGGGCGTGGCACTGGCAAAAACGGTCAAAGTTGTGAGAAAATATACAAAGCAACACAACTAAAACTCAGAACGAGACACAGAGAGTGACACACAAACAACATAATCCATCCTAAATGTGAAATCTTTTTTTAAATTTAATTTATTTAATTAAATTACAAAACAAAACAAAGCAAAACTAAAATATTCCACCTCCACCACATATTCACACACAAAAAAGATAACGACAAAAACAACAAACAAACTAAATAACATTGATCATCATACGAATAAATAAAATAAATAAAATAAATAAAATAAATAAAATGAATAAAATGAATAAAATGAATAAAATGAATAAAATGAATAAAATGAATAAATTAAATAAATTAAATAAATTAAATAAACCAAAAACAACACCAGTATTTCAATGCATTTTAGTAGGCCATATATTTCTTTCCAAAATGATTTTATTTATTTGTGTAAATGTGTAATCTTTGTAGTATTCGTACCATTTGGTCCAAAATCCAACAAATGTGGATATTTTCCAATTGAGTCCAAATGTAATCAGTTATGTCAGTTATAATGTTGGTCTAGTCCTGGTTTGTCGGATTTGTTTCATGCATTTTTTGTGCCCCTAGTGGGGGTCTTGAGGCCCAGGAACAGTCACTCCCATAACTCCAGACGTTCTCCTGTCACTCCCATAACTCCAGACGTTCTCCTGTCACTCCCATAACTCCAGACGTTCTCCTGTCACTCCCATAACTCCAGACGTTCTCCTGTCACTCCCATAACTCCAGACGTTCTCCTGTCACTCCCATAACTCCAGACGTTCTCCTGTCACTCCCATAACTCCAGACGTTCTCCAGCCACTCCCATAACTCCAGACGTTCTCCTGTCATTCCCATAACTCCAGACGTTCTCCAGCCACTCCCATAACTCCAGACGTTCTCCTGTCACTCCCATAACTCCAGACGTTCTCCTGTCACTCCCATAACTCAAGACGTTCTCCTGTCACTCCCATAACTCCAGACGTTCTCCTGTCACTCCCATAACTCCAGACGTTCTCCTGTCACTCCCATAACTCCAGACGTTCTCCTGTCACTCCCATAACTCCAGACGTTCTCCTGTCACTCCCATAACTCCAGACGTTCTCCAGCCACTCCCATAACTCCAGACGTTCTCCTGTCACTCCCATAACTCCAGACGTTCTCCAGTCACTCCCATAACTCCAGACGTTCTCCTGTCACTCCCATAACTCCAGACGTTCTCCTGTCACTCCCATAACTCAAGACGTTCTCCTGTCACTCCCATAACTCCAGACGTTCTCCTGTCACTCCCATAACTCCAGACGTTCTCCTGTCACTCCCATAACTCCAGACGTTCTCCTGTCACTCCCATAACTCCAGACGTTCTCCTGTCACTCCCATAACTCCAGACGTTCTCCAGCCACTCCCATAACTCCAGACGTTCTCCTGTCACTCCCATAACTCCAGACGTTCTCCAGTCACTCCCATAACTCCAGACGTTCTCCTGTCACTCCCATAACTCAAGACGTTCTCCTGTCACTCCCATAACTCAAGACGTTCTCCTGTCACTCCCATAACTCCAGACGTTTTCCAGTCACTCCCATAACTCCAGACGTTCTCCTGTCACTCCCATAACTCCAGACGTTCTCCTGTCACTCCCATAACTCAAGACGTTCTCCTGTCACTGCCATAACTCCAGACGTTTTCCAGTCACTCCCATAACTCCAGACGTTCTCCTGTCACTCCCATAACTCCAGACGTTCTCCTGTCACTCCCATAACTCCAGACGTTCTCCTGTCACTCCCATAACTCCAGACGCTCTCCTGTCATTCCCATAACTCCAGACATTCTCCTGTCACTCCCATAACTCCAGACATTCTCCTGTCACTCCCATAACTCCAGACGTTCTCCTGTCACTCCCATAACTCCAGACATTCTCCTGTCACTCCCATAACTCCAGACGTTCTCCTGTCATTCCCATAACTCCAGACATTCTCCTGTCACTCCCATAACTCCAGACATTCTCCTGTCACTCCCATAACTCCAGACATTCTCCAGTCACTCCCATAACTCCAGACGTTCTCCTGTCACTCCCATAACTCCAGACGTTTTCCAGTCACTCCCATAACTCCAGACGTTTTCCAGTCACTCCCATAACTCCAGACGTTCTCCTGTCACTCCCATAACTCCAGACGTTCTCCAGTCACTCCCATAACTCCAGACGTTCTCCTTTCTGCAGGTGGACGGGATGGACGTCCTCAGTGTTCGTGAAGCCACATCCTTTGCCACAGACCACTGTCGGTCAGGGAAGGTACGTTTTCTGACCTCTTACTTTTCTGGAGGAGGATTCACGAGAGCAGGCAGTTGTTTCCTGCATGAAAATTATAGCTGAACAAACAATTCAAGCAGTTTTTGCAAAGATTTATTGCTGATCACTGAATTAAATATGATATAAAGCTGAATTATGGCTTAAATGTGTTTGAAATGTGCGAAATAGAAATACTCTTCAGTGTAAATACAACAAAAACTGATCTTCCTGTTTTCCGAGATCCCCTGACCTCAGCGTCCTCTCTCTGTCACTCAAAGCGCTCAGTCCCACTCTGTGATGTCATCCAGTGGCATCGGGATTCTGTGGTCTCGAGGCATTTTCACTGGATCCAGAAAACGCACGTTTCCAACACTTTGCGAAGAGTGACATCGATCTGTGTGAAAACTACAGAGCGATATCATTCTGGACAGCATAATTAACACGTCCCCTTTAACGACATAAAGAGTTGTGCATGTTTTCAGGGGCCCGTAATATTGGAGCTGCAGACGTATCGTTACAGAGGACACTTGGCAAACAACCCCGGCACGAGGTGAGAAAACGAGGGCTAATTTGTGATTCAAAGTGTGCACGGGAGGATTTTATCATCTTTATCATTTTGACTTTATCTGGTGTATCTATTTATATCTGTTTGTACGTATAAATGATAGTTTTACACCAAACAAGAAGCTGTTTGTGGACAAAACATTGAAAAAGCTGTAGAAAATTACAGGAAGTGACATCACACCAGTTTATGCATCATTTTCAACAACAAAAAACAACTTTTTTGACCCTCCAAACATGAATTCAACAAAATAAAGTCGCTCTCATATATTTTCATTTGTAAAAGAAAGAAAAAGGGTGATGTCATCAATCACAAACAGGAAGTAAATTGTATAAACCTAAAAAGTGACTTATTCTGGGCTAAAATGTGTTTAATTTATTATTAACTGCGTTTTAGCTCCGTGAGTGAGTGAGTATGAATGTTCTGTGTTGAAATATGTATATGTATTTTAAGTATTTGCGGTATTGAGCCTGTTCCCTCATAAAGTGATTGTCGTCTGCAGTTATCGCAGCCCGGCAGAAGTCCAGGAGGAGCACGGTAACGACCCCATCTCCAGGCTGAAAGAACAAATGCTCCACACAAACATGGCGTCTGCAGAGGAGTTTGAGGTCTGCACATGTGCACTTTTTCAAACGGGTTAAGCTGGTGTTGTTTTTGTGCGGTTTATTGACTTGATCACAGCTGATGCTTTAGTGCCAGAGCCAGGGGCGTTTCTAGCTATAAGCAGACTGATGCATTGGCCCCCGCAAACCACTAGGGGGCCCAGGAAAAATGTGATCGTCTGACTTTTAAGAAGTGGCGTTGTGCTAATGAGTCGTGCAATTTTGTCATGACACTAAGTTGTTCAAAAACGTAATTTTTTTAACAATACAAAAGAAAATCTGCTGCTTGTTACGGTTAAAGGCGGTTAAAGGCGGGGCTTATCGTTTCTGCAGTTCTGAGCAGGAAGCACACCAAAAACCTGTTCTGATATCTGGATTTATCGGATTATTGACGTGAACAGTTATGTCTGATGTGAAAGGTAAACAACGCAAAAAAGGTCAAACTAGTGTTGCAAAGACAAAAATGAAAGGGAAAATGTTAAAGACTAAAAGAGTTTGTTCTAAATATCTGTTTTAGAGCAATATTTTTTGACAAGGAACAGACTGAAATAAGGATGAAGGTTTGTTATTCATGGATTTCAGCTTTTCAACACTCAATATTTGGTTTTGAATAAATTGCTTTAATAGCGGCTCCAATTTTCACTCACGGCTAATTTTGTGATTGTAATCGTGAGTCCTTTGTGATCATTTCTACATGTATCAAAAATAAAAATCATAATTATTAAATGATTTACAGCATTAGCTCTTTTGGTTGTTATTATTATGGGTCTCATTTTTCAGTTTTTTAAATATTTCTCAAATTACTGAATCAGAATGTTTACCTATCTTTTTGTGGTTTGAAAAATAAAATAAAATATAGCCGCAAGCGGCAATGATCGGCCCTCGCCACGCCGCCGCCACGCCGCAAGAGGAGGGGGCGCTAACGCGCCCCAATTGTCCTTTTATGACATCTACTGCTGAATCTGTGACGCTGTCACATCTTCTCCCCTTTGTTTTACCATCAAAAAGCAATTTTGCAATTTTATTTTGAATTCTTGGCAAAATGTGCGGCTTTGCCGCACAGACACCGTGACTCTTAGAATAAAAAATGTGGATAACTTTTGATGGTCCACCCCTGAAGATGAGTCTCACCAAATTTCAGGTTAATATGTCTAACGCCCTAAGAGGAGTTCGTGAAAGTCTAAAGTGTAAACATGTTCTGGCGATTTCCCCATTGGAACAACATGAAAGGTTTCGGTCATCGTTACGGCAAAGCCATAACAATTATGACATGGGTCTCATTGACTTTTTTGATGGGGATGCCAAAATTGAGTTGTGTGTCAAATTTCATATAATTTCGCAAAACTAAATATTTAACCTCCATTTAAAATCTGTAGGGGGCGCTGTGGCTCCAAATTAATTTATTTCACTTCAAGTAGGTTTAGGGCAAAGAGTTTAACAACTGATTCTAATTTGACGCAATTCGGACTTTATCTGCGCAAACGGCAGAAATGTTAAATTTGGGCTTCGCCGCACAGAGACCGTGACAGGTATCAATGTAATTTGGATAACTTGCATGCCACACAAATGTCTGATGTTTCTGTGTCGTTTCATATTCTAGGTTGAATTGTGTTCTCGATGTGTTACGGAATAGCATCGGTGTATGTCTAATTCCATGACATTTTCCCACATGGGGAAATTTCATTGGTGCAACGCAGGTAGATACAGAGGTAGATACAGAAGAACAGATCACTTATAGGAAGTCTGAAAAACGCTTTCAGTAGAAGATCTCCTATAAATAAATAAAAAACTCCCATAGACAAATAAATAAATAAATACATAAATACCATTGCATGTGATCACGACAGTAATTGCACATGAATATGTGTCACGACAGCACATAGATTGCACATGAATTTCACAGTAATTGCACATGAATTGCACATGAATTCCAACAGCAATTGCACATATGACAGAATTGCACATGGTTAGGTCAGTATTGCGAGTGTTCAGTACTAACAGTGTTTGTTGTAAAGTCTGACAGCAGCAGGAAGGAAAGACCTGCGAAACCTTTCCTTCACACAGCGAGGGTGGATCAGTCTCTCACTGAAGCTGCTCTCCAGAGCGGACAGAGTGTCCTGCAGGGGGCGACACTCATGGTCCAGCATAGATGTGAATCTTGCCAGGACCCTTCTGTCCCCCACCTCCTGCACCGAGTCCAGAGCACAGCCCAGGACGGAGCTGGACTTCTTGATGACTCTGTCCAGCCTCTTCCTCTCCCTCTCTGTGATGCTGCTGCTCCAGCAGGCCACACCGTACAGGAGCTGATGCCACCACAGAGTCGTAGAAGGTCTTCAGGAGTGGCCCTGTCACTCCAAAAGACCTGAGTCTCCTCAGGAGGTAGAGCCAACTCTGGCTCTTCCTGTACAGTGCGTCTGTGTTATGAGTCCAGTCAAGTTTGTGGTTCAGATGAACACCCAGGTACTTGTATGAGTCCACTCTCTCAATGTCCCGTCCCTGGATGTTCACTGGTGAGGAGGCAGTGGGGTGGCGTCTGCGGAAATCCACCACGATCTCCTTGGTCTTCCCCGCGTTGATGAGGAGGTGGTTCCGCTAACACCAGTCCACAAAGTCCTGCGCCAGTCCTCTGTACTCCGCATCATCGTCGTCCGTGATGAGTCCGACGATGGCAGAGTCATCAGAGAACTTCTGCAGGACACAGCTGTCCCGTGTCATGTCTGAAGTCTGCAGTGTAAAGGGTGAAGAGAAAGGGCGCGAGGACAGTGCCCTGGGGCGCCCCCACACTGCAGGTCCGAGTGTCAGACACACAGTCCCGGGCTCTCACAAACTGGGGTCGGTCCGTGAGGTAGTCCAGGATCCACTCTGCCAGGTCATACTCCACACCAGCCGTCTCCAGCTTGTCCCTCAGGAGCAGCGGCTGGATGGTGTTGAAGGCGCTGGAAAGATGAAGAACAGAATCCTCACAGAGCTGCCAGGCTTTTCCAGGTGAGAGAGAGAGCGGTGCAGCAGGGAGATGACGGCGTCCTCCACTCCGATGCCAGGCCGATATGCAAACTGCAGCGGGTCCATGGCTGAGCTCACGGTGGAGCGGAGGTGGTCCAGGACTAGCCGCTCCAGTGTCTTCATCAGGTAGGACGTGAGAGCCACTGGCCTGAAGCTGTTGAGGTCTTTGGGGCGCGGTGTCTTAGGCACAGGTACCAGACAGGAGGTCTTCCAGACCTGTGGTACCACCCTCAGCTTCAGGCTCATGTTGAAGACATGCTCCATAACTCCACACAGCTCATCTGCGCAGGACTTAAGGAGCCTGGGGCTGATGCCGTCGGGTCCTGCTGCCTTCCTCACTTTAATCCTCTTCAGCTCACTCCTCACCTGTGCTGCTGTGACAGTCAGTGGTTGGCAGGGGGACTGTGTGCTGGGGGGATGGGTGAGTCCAGGCGAAGTGGGGAGCTGATGGTCCGGGGCAGATAAGCGAAGAGGAACAGATGCAGGGCATTGTCCAGCTGTGGAAGAGGGAGCATGCAGCTGTGCAGGGGGAGGGGCGGGTGACCGATCAAACCTCAAGAAGTGAGCATTTAAATCATTCACCCACTGTAGATCCCCCTCTGTCTGGGCAGGGGGGATTTTGAAGCCCGAGATGGTTTTCAGGCTCCTCCACACTCCCTGAATGTTCTTCTGCTGCAGCTGCTCCTCCATCCTCCTCTTGTAGCCGGCCTCAGCCTGCCTGATCTTCCTCCTCAGCTCCTTCTGCACAGTCCTCAGCTCCTCCTTGTTCCCTGACCTGAAGGCTCTCTTCTTCTCCTTCAGCAGAGCCTTCAGTTCACGGTTAATCCATGGCTTGTTGTTTGGAAAACACCGCACCTTCCGGGAGGGAACAATGTTCTCAAAACATAAGTTGATGTAGTCCGTGGTGCACTCTGTGATGGTGTTGATGCCCTCCCCATGTGGGTCATAAAGCTCAGTCCAGACAGTGGTGCTGAAGCAGTCCCTCAGAGCCTCCTCGCTCTCAGCAGACCACATCCTCACCTCACGGGACACCACAGGCTGCCTGCGCATGATGGGTTCATACACAGGCCTCAGATGTACAAGGTTGTGGTCCGAGCTGCCCAGGGGAGGGAGGGGGGAAGAAGAATAAGCCTCCTTGGTGTTGGCAAAAAACAAGTCCAATGTTCTATTGTTCCTGGTGGGGCAGGTAACATACTGGGTGTATGTTGGTAGAACAGAAGAGGGAGAAGCGTGGTTAAAGTCACCAGAGACGAGGAAGAGAGCCTGTGGATGCTGTGTTTGCAGCCTACAAGTGCAGGAGAGCAGTGCTTCACAAGCATTTTCAGCATTGGCAGACGGGGCCACATAGACTGCGATCAAAATCACATGTGAGAACTCCCGGGGAAGATAATATGACCTCATGCCAATAGTTCAATATCCTTGTTACATAGCTGCTCCCTCACTGTGCAGTGTTCGGGTTTGGACCAGCTCGTGTTCACATACACCGCCAGACTTCCACCTCTTTTCTTCCCGCATTCTCTCGTTCTGTCCGCCCGCAGCAGATGAAAATTGTCCAAACCTACAATAGAGTCTGGCATTTCTGCTGTTAACCAGGTCTCTGTGAAAATCAAGACGCTGCTGTCCTTATAAATTCTCTGGGACCGCATGAGGCTCGCTATTTCCGTCATTTTATTTTGAAGGGACCTCACGTTACCCATGACTACGGCGGGGACCGACTTCCTGTTTCCTCCTCTCTTCTCTCGGAGTTTACGTCCAGCCCGTCTGCCTCGTTGCGTTTTCCTTAGGATGTCCGCCGGGATAACGTGACGATCTCCGGGTAAGACGACAGTTCTCCGCAGTTTCATGAGTTCCTCCTTTGTGTAAACGCGGTACGGCGCCGGCCGGGGGGCGGGGCCGGAGCCGGGGGACTCAGAGCCAAGACACATCGAAGTTCCTCTTTCATATAAACGTGTATATAAACGTGTACCGACGACACGCTGTACTTTAGCGCAGTCGGAGGGCGCGGGGGGGGGCTGGTGGGCTCGCTCGGAGCTAGCTCACGTCACAACAACACAACGAACGCGACGAAAAACGCTCAAATCCAGCCGAAAAAAGTCAAAAACAGTTGAATTAAAAACGATTCCAGCGCGTGTCCCTATCGTACAGTAAAATAGAAAAAATATACTAACTACATTTACAAAATATAGGAGATAAAGCACAATAAGTGTGAGAAAAAAGAGAGAGCGTTTACACCGGGCTGCTAGCTGTACCAGCGCCTTATGACGAATATTACTATTGCTATTATTTAATTAATTAGTAAAAAAAAAATTATATTATTTTTTATTATTTTTATGTTATGTTATGTTTCATTTATTTTTTTAAGCGAGCGGGTCAGTTTGCGATTTTGGAACCGGAGCCGGCGCTGGAAGATCTATGCAACAACATCTACCACAGCCCCCCCCTGCAGGTCCGGGGGCCTCACCCCTGGGCCAAACTGCTCTCTGTGAGCACCACTGTACACGACTGAAATTACTCTATTTGTACTCTTCTCTTTTCTGTCTTAAACTGTCTGTGATTTCTGTCACGTCTGTGTGATTTTAATGCATTTTTCCTGTCGTGTGAAGCACTTTGAATAAATCTATATCCTAAACGTTCAGTCCACTGAGAGAAGAGTAAATAGTTTCTTGTGATTCTTATTATGGTTTTCGCTCTCTGGTCATGCTGTGTTCCATCTAGGGATGAGCCCCAGGTGCAGAGCAGCAGTTCAAAACGCTCCTCTGTCGCTGAACTCTCGCCCGTTCTGTTACATGTGAAGTGTTCAGATTCAAGACAGATAGAGACTGTGTGAGTCCCTCGTGTTCCTCGTACAAATAATGCCAAAAAGTCACATCTCAGAAAAAATATTTCAGGCGTCAGACCAAATAACTTAAGGAAAATAACAATCACAAATGACACAAATACACAAATGAATAAACACGTAAAATGTGGACTGCTAAACATTAGAGCAATTTCCTCCAAATCGCTCTTAGTTAATGAATTAATTAGTGACTATAACATAGATCTTCTAGCTCTAACTGAAACGTGGCTTCAACAAGACGACTACGTCAGACTAAATGAGTCCACCCCACCCACCCATGTTAACTTTCAGACCGCCAGGAGCACAGGCCGAGGTGGTGGTGTGGCAGTGATCTCACACTCAAGCCTACTCATGAGCCCTAAAACTAACAATGCATTTCACTCATTTGAAAGCCTTATGCTGTCGATCACATGTCCAAATATGAAAAACCAAAAAGGAGTTTTGTTCATAGTTATCTACCGACCCCCTGGTCCCTACTCAGAGTTTTTAACAGAGTTTTCTGACTTTATATCAAACTTAGTGTTAGCCTGGGATAAAATAGTTATAGTTGGAGACTTTAATATCCACGTGAACATGAGTGATGACGCTCTCAGTAATGCCTTCAGCGCCTTGTTAGACAGCATTGGTTTCACTCAGAATGTAAATAAACCGACTCACACTCTGGATCTTGTCCTAACGTATGGAACAGAGATTAGTGACCTCATTGTCCTCCCTCAAAACCCTATATTGTCAGATCATTTCCTAATTACCTTTCAGTTTATTCTTAAAGATCATCCAGTCCCACAAAATAAAGTTATAATGAAAAGGACAATATCTGAAAAATCTATCTCAAAATTCAAAGAAATAATAGAGCCAATATTCAGTGACATGTCATGTGATCCTGCTGAGAACAGTTTTAGTCCCAGTTTAAGTGATCAATTTGTCGACTTGACCATGAATTCTCTGAAGTCTGCTCTTGACGTTGTAGCGCCGTTAAAACAGAAGGTCATTAGGCCAAAGCGCGCCTCCCCATGGTACAACCAAGAACTGCGTTCACATAAACAAAGAGTTAGAAAGTTAGAGGGATTATTTCGTCGCTCTCACACCGAAGAATCCCTAAAAGCATGGAAAAGTTGCCTGCTGTCCTATAAGCAGGCTCTGCGTAAGGCCCAAACCAGATATTATTCAAATCTAATAGAAGTCAACAAAAGTAACACTAAATTCCTTTTCAGCACTGTAGCTAGGCTAACAAACTGTCACAGCGCAGTAGAGCCCTCAATCCCAGCTACACTCAGCTCTGATGATTTCCTCCTATTTTTTAACAATAAAATAAAAACAATCAGAGATAAATTAGATGAAATTACCCCCGCTATTAGCCCTGAACTAGCCCAAGCTGTAAATCTAACTTCCCATATAAATCCACCTGTAAACTTAGAAAGGTTCACAGCTGTTGATCAAGCAGAGATAACTTCAGCCATTATGTCCTCTAAAAGCTCAACTTGTGTCCTAGACCCCATTTCAAGCAGACTCCTCAAAGACATTCTCCCCCTAATTATAGACCCTATTCTTAATATAATAAATACTTCACTCCAAAGTGGTTATGTTCCACAGTCCTTCAAACATGCAGTCATTAAACCTCTTCTGAAAAAGCCTAATCTAGATCCCGACCTATTAGTAAACTACAGACCTATTTCAAATCTTCCCTTCGTCTCTAAAATCCTTGAAAAAGTTGTAGTAAAACAGCTTTGTCGCCACCTGCAGGACAATAACTTATTTGAAGTTTTCCAGTCAGGGTTCAGAGCCCACCACAGCACTGAAACTGCACTAGTTAAAGTCACAAATGATTTGTTATTAGCCGCTGACGATGGACTGGTCTCAATCCTGGTTCTGTTGGACCTCAGCGCAGCGTTTGACACCATTGACCACAACATTCTACTGCAGAGGTTAGAATGTGATGTAGGTGTTGGAGGAACAGCCCTCAGCTGGTTTAAATCCTATCTATCTGATAGGTTCCAATTTGTTAATGTAAACCAGAGCTCCTCACCATGCTCTAAAGTAATTTACGGTGTGCCACAGGGTTCGGTACTCGGTCCAATTCTGTTTACTCTTTATATGCTACCATTAGGCAACATTATCAGAAAGCATGGCATTAACTTCCACTGCTATGCAGATGACACTCAGCTGTATTTATCAATGAAACCTGATCAGAGCGATCAAGTAGACAGACTTAGTACTTGTGTGAAGGAGATAAAAACCTGGATGACACTAAACTGCCTGCTTCTTAACCCTGAACAAACCGAGGTCATTGTGCTTGGCCCTAAGCATCTACGAGACTCTCTATCTGAGCAGATAGCCACACTGGACAATGTCAGTGTAGCCTCTAGTTCTACTGTAAAAAACCTTGGAGTCTTATTTGACCAGGAGCTCTCATTTAAAGCTCATATAAATCAAGCTTGTAAAACAGCCTATTTCCATTTGCGCAACAAGAGCCAAAATCAGAAGAATCCTGCCTAAAAGTGATGCCGAAAAACTTATCCATGCATTTGTAACGACTAGATTAGACTACTGTAACTCCCTGCTTGCAGCGTGTCCTAAAAGCTCCATAAAAAGCTTTCAACTGGTTCAAAATGCAGCAGCAAGATTACTAACAGGAACAAAAAGAAGAGAGCACATTACGCCAGTGCTGGAGTCTCTTCACTGGCTCCCCGTCGAGTCTAGAATCAAATTTAAAATTCTACTCTTGACCTACAAAGCCATAAATGACATGGCCCCATCCTACCTCAAAGATGCTATAGAACCATATCATCCAAACAGAGCTCTTCGCTCTCAGAATGCTGGCCTTCTGGTGGTGCCAAGAGTCTCTAAAAGTACTGTAGGAGGTAGAGCGTTTAGCTACCAAGCTCCTGTGTTATGGAATCAGCTCCCGACCCATGTTAAATATGCTGACAGTCTCTTCATTTAAGTCCAGGCTTAAAACGTTCCTCTTCGAAATCGCTTATGGTCAGACTAGTTAGGAACAGAAACATAAACCCACAGCTTCAGCTACGCTGCCCTAGGAGTAACTATGCTGGGGGAAGTATGACAGCTTGAACACTATCCTCTTCTTCTTCTGACTACTTATGCTATCAAACAATATTTATTTTTTGATTCCACTTGCAAACTGTTCACCGCCTTCTTTTCTTTCTCTCACTCCTGAGGACCTGTGGACCCAGATGCCCCTCCCCTGGTGAAGTGGTCCCTGCCCTGTGTGGACGGTCCCTCATCTGCCTGAGGAGTGGGTCCAGCTCGCCTCAGACGGTCCCTCATCTGCCTGAAGAGTGGGTCCAGTTCGCCTCAGTCGGTCCCTCATCTGCCTGAAGAGTGGGTCCAGCTCGCCTCAGACGGTCCCTCATCTGCCTGAAGAGTGGGTCCAGTTCGCCTCAGTCGGTCCCTCATCTGCCTGAGGAGTGGGTCCAGTTCGCCTCAGTCGGTCCCTCATCTGCCTGAGGAGTGGGTCCAGTTTGCCTCAGACGGTCCCTCATCTGCCTGAGGAGTGGGTCCAGCTCGCCTCAGACGGTCCCTCATCTGCCTGAAGAGTGGGTCCAGTTCGCCTCAGTCGGTCCCTCATCTGCCTGAGGAGTGGGTCCAGTTTGCCTCAGTCGGTCCCTCATCTGCCTGAAGAGTGGGTCCAGTTCGCCTCAGTCGGTCCCTCTTCTGCCTGAAGAGTGGGTCCAGTTCGCCTCAGTCGGTCCCTCATCTGACTGAGGAGTGGGTCCAGTTCGCCTCAGACGGTCCCTCATCTGCCTGAAGAGTGGGTCCAGCTCCAGTCTCCTCGTGTCCGTCTGTCCGTCTGTGAGAGTCGGATCTCTCCTTCACTGGAACTCCTCCAGGTTTCTACGCTTTTTTCCCAAAGAGGTTTTTTTTGTAGTTTTTCCTGGCCGAGAAGGAGAGTCTAAGGACAGAGGACCCTGGGACATCGTCCCTCGCCACCACAGACATTGTCTGACTCCATCGCCACCACAGACATTGTTGATTCATTTCTCCCTGTGGCCCTCAGAGGCAACTGTTGTTGTGATTTTGGGCCTTACAAAAATAAATTGATTTGATTTGATTTGATATGCTTATTACCTAATTGAATAAATAAAATAAAGGAGAATAAATGTCATTAGCTGGTGTTCTAGGATTAGAGCCACAATTCCCATAAATACTCTAATTCTAGTTCAAATCGGCCATAGTTACACCTGCGGTGGTGGTTTACTGCTGTGGACGAGGGCATTAAATGTTCAGTCAAAAAGTAGTTATTGCAAAAGTATCTAATACGTTGATTACCTCAAATTGTAGAAAAAGAGGGACCGGTTCTTGAATGTGAGGGAAATTTAAGATCATAGATTATAATTGCATTAACATAACTTATGATATGAGTCAGTTTTACCATGAACCTATAATATATAATAACAGAGAGTGAAATAGCACTAGATGACAACACATTACAACCCTGACAAAGAGGAACAGAGATGAAAAGAGGGAAAGAGAGATGAAAAGAGCGATAGAGAGATGAAAAGAGGGACAGAGAAATGAAAAGAGGGACAGAGATGGACAGAAAGATGAAAAGAAAGATGAAAAGAGGGACAGAGAGATGAAAAGAGGGACAGAGAGATGGACAGAGAGATGAAAAGAGGGACAGAGAGATGAAAAGAGGGACAGAGAGATGGACAGAGAGATGAAAAGAGGGAGAGACGTGGTCACCTGTGCTGTTACATGATTCTGCCGCCAGGTGTCAGCAGAGCACTAACAATAGTAAGCAGCGTGTGCAAAAGGCAAACAACGCAACTTATTTCAATACTGCTAAAGATTATTGCTACAGGAATGAAAATCGTACACATTATTGTATCAATGAACATGATCTGTTTAAAAAATGTGTGTTGACGTGGATAGGATACTATTTTATTGACAAATGGCCATTATGCCTTTGATTTAGAGTTTTCCTGTATCACTCTTTTCTAAAAATACTTCTTAGTTTCTGCTTATCATCTAGATGTTTGTTTGTTTGTTTGTTTTACATTGGTGCAATTTCGTACCATCTTAGTGCCCAATATTGAATAAAATACTTTTTTATTATATCATACAACCTATTATAATCATGTGCAATATTCTCTGTCCATATAACAGCTGTAAATAAGAGTGTCACTATTGTTATTATTATCATATATTAAACAGGTTTTTTTCAAGAGTGTTTTTTATACGTTTTTTGTTGTTGTAAGTTATCTGTTATTATTCAACTTTTGTACCTACTTTGTGTTGCAACACTGAAATTCTCCCCATTGTGGGACAAATAAAGGCTTATCTTATCTATTATATTATACTATACAATTTTGAGGCTAGAAAATTATATATTTTTGCTATAAACTTTATTTTTTTGGTTATATATACTTTTATAACAAGTCAGTCACTTTATCGTTGAACGTGTCCCTCAACTTTATGATTACAGAGCATTTCAAAGTGTCTATAAGTTTACCTTTTCATGCCCTTGGCGGTCTTCTTCTTCTTCTTCTTCTTCTTCTTCTTCTTCTTCTTCTTCTCCTTCTCCTTCTCCTTCTTCTTCTTCTTCTTCTTCTTCTTCTTCTTCTTCTTCTTCTTCTTCTTCTTCTTCTTCTTCTTCTTCTTCTTCTTCTTCTTCTTCTTCTTCTTCTTCTTCTTCTTCTTCTTCTTCTTCGCTCCCGCCGCTCCTCCTGACGCCACGCGCGCGCCGTGACGCAGCCTCTGACGCAGCGGTGACGCGACGATGACGCAGTGACAGGTAAACCGACACCGGGCGCCATATTGGGCCCGACCGGAAGCGGAGAGCGGCGGAGAGCGACGGAGGGGCGGTGTCAAGCTGCCACGGCCCGACCCGGAATCCTGCTGCGTTCGCTCGGCTCGACTCCTGTTCGATCGCTCGGTCCCGCGGGTGGTGGACCGGCTGCGGACCAACTTTTTTTTTTCCACCCGAAACACATACACGCGCGCGGGGGATTTACCGGGGAACGTGAACGGGGGAAAAACACACGCGACACACGCACAACCGGCGCTGTCGAGTGATAAACGCGGAGGAGGAAACGGCGGCAGGAAGACGGTGAAAGTCGAGCAGAGGGACCGAAGATGCCGCTCGCGCAGTTGGCGGACCCGTGGCAGAAGATGCCCGTGGGCACCGGCGGAGAGGTGAGTTCCCCCCGGGGCGGCTGTCAGAAGCTCCGGTCCCGGGAGCCGCACGTCACGCGTCCGCGCTCCACTAGTTCAGCGCGTCATGTCATTAATGCAGCAACTTATTTGATTCAGCAGATTTGGTCCCGCGTGCGTTACGGAAGTGGCACCATTAGTGTGATTAGCTTCTGCACAAATGTGACTTGTTTATAGCATAATTAGCACGTAAAAACTTAACTTTTAGCACGTAATTATACAGATTTACGTATTGCATCAGGCTCATTGGGCTCGTGTTTCTTCTGCGTTTGCTTCAGTGTTAAAAGAAGAGTTGTGATTTAGGTTAAACTGCAGAAAAGAAGACAAACAGTGGTGAAAAGAAGTGATTGAGCTTCAAGTTGACTTATTTGGGGCTAAAACGAGTTAATTGATTAATTGCAATTTGAGCTGCAGTGATTTGTCAACTAATCGTGACTTTAAGAATCGTTATTTGAACAAACAGACATTTTAAGGCGGTGGCATTATGAAATGAAGAAAAGTCTTTATTTTTCATGAATATTTGTAAATATTCTCCATCTATGAGCTTTGAGTCAACACAGTTTGACCTTCATGTGGTTGAAAGTGTGTTTAAAAAGTCTCAGTGTGATTCAGAAATCTTTGTTTGACTAATTTGAAGATTAATCTCTGACGACTAAAGTAATTGTTAGTTGCAACCCTACTTGCAACTATGTGATTATTAATATAATCGCCAACTAATTTAGTAATCATGTGGTAAACTGTAGTAAAATGACATAGAAAACGTCAGAAATAACCTCAAGTATCATGATTTTAGCTTCAGTTGTGTCAGAATAGAGTAAATCCACAGAAATGGGATGAATAGTTATTTCTAGACCAATTAATTAGTAAAATAACTTATTTTTAACCCTTAACTGACCTGAGGCGGCTATACAAGTTTAATGTTAACAAAGTAATGTAGATTCAACTTATTTTACCATTTATGCAGGGCTATTGTTTAAGGAGGATAATGAAGTGCAGAGACTTAACGCCAATTTCAAAGTTCTAATCCAGTCCAGGCTTATTATTTGAGTTTTATACAGTCAAATCCTACTGTTTGCTGTTATTATTTGTTTGCACTCACACTTGTCATATTTAATGGCTCTTAACTCATTTATTTCCCCATTAGCAGGCTAGTGCATTAGCACATCAGCCGTGTAGTGTGCAACGTGGTCCGTGCCATTTGGTAATGACCACCAAGGACTTTATTTTTACAGAATCGTGCACTTTGTCGTCTTGAAATACGAGCTGCTGAACTAGTGAGACTCCTATGCGTTTCTGAACATGTTTGCGCAGATCTAACTATTGGGTAAACAGATTATCTACATAGCGAGGCCCAATGAAGAGGGTATTTTGTTCCCCGCAGAGGACATTGTATCCGGAATAATCGCAGCCACCGCTAACGTTTAATCTTTCTGCTCTGCTGCAGTCACAAATCGAGTAAAGTATGTAAACACCGGCGCACAAGTACAAGTTGTTATAGTTCTTGACATCATTTGACATAATTTGCAGGTCTCGCGTCCAAGTTTTAGATCGTAAACGCTCGACACCGGTTCACGTTAGCTCGATCCTTGCGGCAGCGGAGCGAGGACGCCGCTATTGGCAAATCGGTCAAATTTACATGAACCGCAGTCACAAAATGTGCTGAAATTGTTGTGGAAAGGATTACAGTCAAATAAGTGGTCGATTAATTGGGTTTAGGAGTGAATTGGCTGCAGATTTTGGAGTGAATTACGCGTTTAGTATAATCTAAGTATCTCTTAACGTATACATATAATACTATAATACAATATTTCTGTATCTTTAGTGGTTTTTGCATAGTTTTGAATGCTTTTACCGCACCCATTTAAGCAGACGACCAAATATTTCCTTAGTAGTCGGCAACGACAGCCCTACAAACGTGTTCCAAATCGAAGCACTGATTGGTTGTTGCCTCATTAACATACGTGACATGCTGCAGAATGAGAGGGAACGTTCTGCAACTCGTCTTAGCTTGGACTTGAACCCGACCTTGGCAAGTAAAACCATTTAATGTACAAACAACATTGTATTCTTTCTCCTGAAGGTGTGAAAAATGGAAAAGCAATGTGCAGTTGTAAATGGATAATAAAATTCAATCAAAGTCAATTCCAATGATAAGGAAAGGGATTAATTATGGGTGTAGTGCCATAAAAGTCCAGTTTGTTATTTCTTTCTGTAACAATACTTCGATCTACTAGTTTTAGTGTCAGTGAAGTTGAAAATATGGAAAAATTGACAATATCAATGTTGCAGAGGCATATTTTTAGTCATGTTCATGTTCAATTGTTTGAGTTTTCTGTGTTTGAGTCCATGCTTTATTTATGCAATGCTAATTCTATTGTGTTCAGTTAAAACACTATAAGTTACAAAAAAGGATAAAATACCAATCATTGTTTGCTTGGAGATGTACAGAATTAGAAAAAAAATAAAAATACTGCAAACAGAGCTAATCAGTAATAAATTAAACAGAAACAAAGACATAAAGTGATTTTGGTTTTGGTTAATTCAGTGGTGTATTCACGTTTACGGGCACATTTGAGCACTTTTCTGATGCTTTGTGAAAATATCGTCTGAATATTGTACTTGAAATATCGTCTCGTCTATCGTCTTTTCGTTGCGTTCAAAAGGCCTCTGAGCTCTCATCCGTAAGTAGAAGGCTCGTGCACTTGCCCCTGTGTCCTCGGGCAGTGCACTCCCAGCTGCCCCGCCCCCTGTAGCCGCGCGCGCTCTTGAGTGCAGCCAGAGAGCGGGCGGGGCTTTGATCTAAAGTGCTCTGGGTGCGGCGAGGTTGGGAAGAGCTGTATAACTTTACCATAATAAACGCTAATGGGCTCCGACTTTAAATAGGGCCGTGTGTTCTGCGAGAACGGAGCGGCGAGCGTTTTTTCCTGGAGACCACCTCAGCAGATCCCACTGCAAACACACGTCTGGCATGACTGCATTATTAATTACGTCAGATGCCCTTCACGTCACAACCTTTCCCTCTCCTCATTTGAACTTGGGCTAGAATAATGTAATAATACTCTGGTTTCTTGTAGATTAAAGCTGTGTTCACGTCTGCTTGATCCTGGTTTAGTCTTGTTTCAGTTCTGTTCTAGTCTAGTTTAGGTTTAATGCCACGCTGAGGAATATTCCCTGACAGGTCGATTTTAAAAACAATTGTAATCGTGTTTTGCTAGTTGTTAACTGGACCTCGCAGTCTTGTAAACACATACACAAAGCTGTTTTTCGAGACGTACAGCAGCATCATGTGTATTATGTCATCAAAATGGCAAAACAAACATGAATAATACACTTTATCTGTAGATATTATCGCTCTTGCAGCCTGCAGTCACCATATTTCAACCTTAACTTGGTTAAAATGTGAAAAAAAGTCTCAATCGACAAAATATTCGACTTGAGAATTGACTTATTAAAACAATAATGGCTTTATTACTTCATTGATTTAAATGTAATGCCGCTGCTCTATAAAAATCTCTCTTCACTCTCTGTTTGAACCTCCTCGTGGATTAATAAAAAACAACAACTTCAGCAGTCGCATAATTTCCTTCAGACGGAAAATAAACAAGTTACAATGATTCTTTCAGCCGCACAAGAATATTGTTCCATCTGCAGCGTGTGTTATTTGAGAAGCCTTTATGTTTTGGGTAAACTACACCATAATTAGCCTCACCAGAGCATGAACAAAGACTTGATTCATAATGAACAAATAGTTTATTAAGAGTGATTCTGATTTAGTGAGCTCTGTTCGCCAACTGCTGCTGCGCACAGATAATGCTGACTTTTATTAAAACTTATAACATATAAAGAAACAACCAATTAAATGTGAAAGTTAAGACCACCTGCTCGTTTTTGTTTATATGATTTACTTTGTCATTTGAATTTGTTTGTTTTTTTAGATATTTATTACGCCTCAAAATTAGCATTAGCCTTGGCATTAGCCACAAACGCCTCCCGTTATAAACACAGAAGTGTCTGTCAGGGAAGTATTCACCTCATTTATAAAGTCTTTGACACGGTTTACATTCAGTTTACGTCCACTGTGTGCTCTTTAAGGCTTTATCCATTTTAGACAATTGGACAGGAAGTAGAGGCGCTAACACTCAGCTAGCTGGGTGCTAAGCTAACTTCATTACGTCTTTGTTCATAATATAAAGTTGATTTACCATAGCACTTTTTTTTACATTATAAGAAAACTATAAATCAGAACAAAGCCATCGTAGCCTAATCTAACCCATCTAATATTGCACATAATTTGCGCAGCTGAACAAATAACTTCATTTAAATGTTTATGAAGTATATTGAGCATATTGGACGATTAAGATTGTTAATAGTTTCATTTTGCTCCTTTGTGTGTTAAAGCGAGTCCGGCCTGTATTTATTATTATTCTAGTAGGTTGGGCTGGAGGAGGCATTTTAAATCAACACTTGATTAATTATCTCAAGCTCAAGTAAAGGCGGACTAAACCAGGACTTGACCTGGATTAAACTATCTAGTACTAAACTACAACTAAACCAGCACTAGACTAGAACTGGGACTTAACTGGGACTTAACTGGGACTTAACTGGGACTTAACTGGGACTTAACTGGGACTTAAATGGGACTTAACTGGGACTTAACTGGGACTTAACTGGGACTTAACTGGGACTTAACTGGGACTTAACTGGGACTAGAAGCCGGACTATAGAAGCCGGACTATAGAAGCCGGACTATAGAAGCCGGACTATAGAAGCCGGACTATAGAAGCCGGACTATAGAAGCCGGACTATAGAAGCCGGACTATAGAAGCCGGACTATAGAAGCCGGACTATAGAAGCCGGACTATAGAAGCCGGACTATAGAAGCCGGACTATAGAAGCCGGACTATAGAAGCCGGACTATAGAAGCCGGACTATAGAAGCCGGACTATAGAAGCCGGACTCGAAGATTTGTGCTCTTTAGAATGGCTTGTTTTTGTACAGTACACTATTTTTGATGTATTTATTTTTATTACCAGAATGTACTCTGTTTAATGTTTAATGTTTATCATTAGTTTAGTCATTACACTTTTCCCCCTTTTAATCATGTGTTGCTTCTTAGTTTCTTCTAATCAGTGGCACTTCCTGGTTAGTTTCTCACTGCTTTGACTCAGATAAAGCTGCAGCAGGCGGGACCTGACTTGATCACACGAATTAGGACGCTTACATGTGCGTCTACTTCCTGTTTGAGCTGCCAGTCATAGAGTTATAAACACGCTCAGACCTGCTCCTCAGTGTTTATCGCACGGCAGCCATTTTTCCTCCAACCTTTAACCCCCGACTTTACAGATGTTTGTGGCGACGGAGCAAGAATCTGTCAGACGGGATTTAGACGCCAACGGAATGTATACAAAAGGTTTACACAGGATAAAGCGGGGGCCTAGAGCGGGGGCCTAGAGCGGGGGCCTAGAGCGGGGGCCTAGAGCGGGGGCCTAGAGCGGGGGCCTAGAGCGGGGGCCTAGAGCGGGGCTAAATTAAACCCTAGTCCTGGGCCAGGACTAAAGCAGAAGTTAAACCAGGGCCAAAGAACCACTCAACTTGGACTAGGCCCTTTTCTAAAATATTGTGACTAAACCATAGGACTAGTATTAAACTAAAACCAGGACTAAAGCAGAACTATTAGGATTAAACTAAAAGCTGCATTCACACCTGGTTTGATCCTGGTTTGATCCTGGTTTGATCCTGGTTTGATCCTGGTTTGATCCTGGTTTGATCCTGGTTCAGTCCTGGTTCAGTCCTGGTTCAGTCCTGGTTCAGTCCTGGTTCAGTCCTGGTTCAGTCCTGGTTCAGTCCTGGTTCAGTCCTGATTTAGTCCTGGTTCAGTCCTGGTTTGAGCCCAGTTTAATCCTGACTTGTTTTAGTCTTTAATCCTGGCCTGGTGAAGGTTTACCTCCAGGTTTAGTCCCAGTCCTGGTGTTTGCGTGAACGCACCATAAACAGTCTGTGAATGAGGCTTGAACAATCACTGCCTAGTTTTTGTTGCCCTAATCCTTGTCTAGTCTTAGTTTAATCCCCTTTGAATCCAGATTAGATCCTGTTCTATACCTGTTTATAGTCCTGGTCTAATCCCACTTTAGTCCTGTGTTAGTCCTGATCGATTGTTGGTTTGGATCAAGGTTTAATATAGTAGTATAATAGTATTTGGAAAGACAAAAGTTGTACTGATTATGTCCAATAATGTGCAAAACCTGACAAAATAATATAAATACAAACTAAATGGAGCGTGACAAAACCCTGTTCCATTTTCTCAAGTGTAAACAACATTTCCTCTTCCTCTTTCTGCTGTTTTTGAGGAACTGCTTTTGAGGTAAAATGTCTTAGAAACAGTTTTCATAAAGTTTTAATTCTGGCTTGAATTTCAAACAAGTCCAAGTTTGAAGATTTGTATTTTTAAACATGACCTCAAACTCACATGTTTTAGAATAGTTCATGGATGTCCTTCTTGTCCTGAATAATAAAGGATCAACATGGCAGTTTGGGCCAATGCAATCATCAATATTGCAGCGTCTGACAGAAAATATTACATTTTAAGGCCAAAATTTGTCTGGATTTAGTCATAATTTTGTCTGTAGAGTTTTTATTTTGACACGTTTTGACTACTAAATTAAGGCATGTACATGTTTTGGTTTTATATATAACTAAAATGATTGTTTATGTCATAATATTGCGTATCTAATATTGCATATCACAGTCTTGTCCAATATTGTGACTTGGAATGTTTTCATATTTTAAAAGAAGCTGTAATTTGACCCAAAAAATAGTATCAGTGTCGTTAAAACAAGAAAACATCAGGAATAATTGACAGTAACGTTCCCTCTTTTTGCATCATTTTCATACATATTTTATTATAAACGATGTACCCAACAACTACAGTTCGCATGTATTCAAAACTTCATTCACAATAGTATCAGTATCGTCTAGCTGTGAGTTTAAAGTTTTAAAGTGGGATCTGGTAACCGTGCGCCCACATAACACGCTCTCTTCATAACGGCACCTGCGGCAGAGCTTTTTATTGTGTTATTGGTCAAAATAAACGCAGCTTTGTGAACTTTACATGTTTGGAAACGGCAGAGACGGAGAATAACTGCCATCGTCCTTTTTCTTGACCTTGTTTGTGTTTGTTTGTGTCACAGGAGCCGCATCACGAGGCGGCGGAGGACTCTGTGGGAGAGGACGACTCGGTGGTGAGTAAACCCACTCAGCCATGAGAATATACCCTGGTGTGACCATGTATCGATACTCGCGCGATGCGCTTTGCTTTGAAAAGAGATCGGCCCAAACACGTGTTCTGCAGATTTCACAGTGACCGCTCTGCACTTGGTCCCAGAAGTTCACTTGCCATTCCTTTTCCCATAGACTTTCTACACAAAAGTTTAATTTGAAAGATTGCTTGAAGCTAATCAGGTTTATGATGACTAAACACCTCAAGACTTGTACTTTTATTTCATTCAAATCTGTTTCTGAAACACAAATGAATCAATATCGCATCGTTTGTCCCTGATGGGCAGCTGAAGCAGCAGTGGTGGAAGATCTATGTACTAAAGTTCATTACTTAAGTAAAAGTACAGATACTGGAGCAGAAAAATGCTCATTTAAGGATCTACTGAAGGAAAAGTTGAAATACCGTTTTTAAAAATGTACGTTAGGAGTAAAAATTATAATAATTCTCACAGAACCATTAAATTCTGTGATTTTTGACTGGAATTTTTCAGATTCCCCCCCCCATTTTAATAAGTATATATTTTTGTATATTTTTTGTTCTGGGGCTTGAACTCAAAACCTTTTGGCCGTTTTTTACCCTGAACGTGCTTAAATAACTCGTGATGTGAAGGTAGTGTAAGTACGAGTAGACTGTTCAGATATCTGCCTCAAACGTAGTAAAGTAAAAGTCAATGGTGTCCAATGCAAAATGTACTCAAGTAAAGTACAGGGACACTACTTTTACCTTTTGAGCAGTTAAACACAATAATAATAGAACATGTCACATAAAGGTCTCAGTGCAGTTCAGCTGGAGCAGATCCAGTGTCAGGGCAGTTTGAGGAGAGTAGCAGCTCTCAGGACAATAGTCTCCCTCCTCCTTTTTAATAACTAACGTTATTCAAACATTTAGCTGAAGTTATAAATATGTTTTTTTTAACTGAAAACACCCGCCTCGTGGACATGAGTCACCACATACCCCTGTCATTTTAAACACTTTTACCCAAAGGATTATGTGAAAATGCATGAGTCATTTCACTTCTGAACCTGGGCTGTGACGTGGGCGGAACCTTTGACGTCCATTGTGCTTTTTGAATGCGCAGCGTGTGTTTATCAGCGCATTTCGACCTTTGCACGATGAAAATGACCAAACCTCTGTGCAAAAGTGCAGCAAACTGGCCTCTGAAGAACAGCAGTTATAATAAAGTCGATGAAAGTCGTATATTTTTGGATTAATTTAACCCAGAAAGTCCCATTGGGACAGCGGCACAGTTCAGTCTTCATCATCAACACTTTTAGACCTTTCCAGACCTTTTTGTGAATGATTCCAGACAAAACATTGAGTCTCTTGAGCTGGAGTAGAATACGTCCATTTTTCTTTTGTTGGACGGCGACAGAGACATGGAAGCGATGAGGTTGTCCTGAGCTAAAAGGGAAAGCTTCCAGCGTTTGTCTAGATCAGCAGTCTAGAGCGTCGTATGGATCCTTTTATACGCCAGGTAACGGGAAGCTTGGATGTTCAGTGTGCGCAACGTTTGTTTTCGTCTGCACGTCCAAACTGAAGGGCAAATGTTCGTCTTTTGAGTCATCTTCAAATCCACTTTATTTCCACAGCACATTTTATGAACGGAACTGTTTCCACAAAGCGTACAACACTCAACAAAAGGTTTAACAAAGTGCTCTGATTGATTTTACTTGTCTTGAAAACAATAACGGTCAAACAAGAACAAAATCATAAAACCATAAAAGGAAATAAACAAGATAAATTAAAATGAATAAAAACACAGTTGCGGTGTTAAAAGCCAGAGAATATTGGGGAAAAAAAAACCTGAAAATGACCATTATTAAGTTAATTATATATTTTTAAATAATGATGATGAGGATGATGAGGATGACGAGGATGATGAGGATAATAATACATTTTGTGCATACATTTCCCTAAAACATAGAGAACATGATTATATTTAAGGTTATTTAAATTTTTCCGCAGTTTGACAGTTTTGGTGATATTTCTCACTGTACTTACTTTTGAGCAGTGGCTGTGACATGGGTAGAGGTAATTCCACAACTGTTACCTAGCAACCAGACTGTAAAAAAGTGTCCAAAGTCCATATAATATAATAGGCCATAGGCTGTAACTCAGAATGTGGCTAGAAAATGAATTTCGCTCCACCACATCAAGACTACTTTTCAAAAGTGGTTTTCCAATCTCAAAGGTGTACTTGAGCTGGGGGAAAAAGTTCTCCGCATGATTTCTGCCAGTATTTGAGAAAATAGGTGTCGAAGTTGCCAGTTTACCCAAATATGTGACAAATTGGGCTGTACACCCATCTTCATACCTTCTTATTTTTTTCATTCTTTGATTGATTACTTCAGAAATTCAGATTCTCAGATACATAACTACTTTCTTGAGGGATGTAAAGTGGTGAGACTCTGGGTGCTTTAGTTTATGTGCAAACGTAAGTTAAAAAAACAGTTTTAACAATTTTGCATGTTATCGTTACGCACTTGAAAACTCTTACTCCACATTTAGTATTCAACTGAATGCTTCAACAATTACAAATTCTCTAGTCTTGATTCATACTACACTATAAAAACATAATCTAAAAGTAGTATTTTAACCCTTTCAACACCAGTTGCCCATTTGAAGAAAGAAAACATAGGCTATTGGTAAAAGTTTTATTCTATAGAACGGATATAATTTTATGTAATGTATTTACAATATGAACAATATGAATAATTACAATCATAAAAGCAGTATTTACATCGTGATAAACAGGCTAATTAACATGTGTATCTTTCGATCTGGTATAAGGCAAACTTTCTGCAGAATAGGATATACATACAAACAGAGGAATGATATAAGTATGATTGATGTCAAAATGTGTAAGTACAATTGGTTTGATTTTTATCTTTTGAGGACAAATATATATCTTGGCAAATTGACAGTAAACAAAGATCAACCTCCTCGGATACATTTACCATGTTAGACAATGTCAATTTATCACTAGCACCTACACACCAAGCTAGTAAGTTATAAAGTTCAACTGGCACAATCTTTCTGACAGAGGAAACATTTAGATCCTCTGATGTAGGAGGCAGATTTACATCCATACTAGGGGCACTCTTGACCGCTTGTTTCATCCATACTAGGGGCACTTTTGACCGCTTGTTTCAGTGATACTAGGGGCACTCTTGACCGCTTGTTTCATCCATACTAGGGGCACTTTTGACAGCTTGTTTCAGTGATACTAGGGGCACTCTTGACCGCTTGTTTCATCCATACTAGGGGCAATTTGGACCCCTTGTTTCAGTGATACTAGGGGCACTCTTGACCGCTTGTTTCATCCATACTAGGGGCACTTTTGACCGCTTGTTTCAGTGATACTAGGGGCACTCTTGACCGCTTGTTTCATCCATACTAGGGGCACTTTTGACCGCTTGTTTCAGTGATACTAGGGGCACTCTTGACCGCTTGTTTCATCCATACTAGGGGCAATTTGGACCCCTTGTTTCAGTGATACTAGGGGCACTCTTGACCGCTTGTTTCATCCATACTAGGGGCACTTTTGACCGCTTGTTTCAGTGATACTAGGGGCACTCTTGACCGCTTGTTTCATCCATACTAGGGGCACTCTTGACCGCTTGTTTCAGTAATACACCTGCACTGTAAACTGTCCTTGAGAGCTCTCGCAGTGCTGCATCTTTACCACTTTCTGGCACCATTTCTCCATCACTACATGACATCTCAGTTTCAGTTGAAAAATCCTGGTGGAGAAGTCCGGTCGTCTCCGTGGAAACCATTTCACTCAGGTTTCTTCTTGGTGGTTTGTGAAAATTCAGCTGTGGGAAGTCTCGCTGTAATCTCTTCTTCAGAAGATCGGATCTGTAAAAATTAGACAAGGAATAGAAATTCATAAGTATTGATAGATTACTATTTTATTTGTGTTTTAGTTTTAGAATTATTATTTTATTTGTGTTTTAGTATCCTATGTTTGTTGTTTATTTTGTGTTGTGTTTTAACAGGGTAACCACTTTTCTCACTGGGTTTTCCCTGTATAAATAAACAAAATGAATGGAAATATGTAGACTCCTGTAGCTAACTGGATTGGTCTGATCTTGAATGAAATTTCATGAATAAACATAGCTGTGATGTTTATCCGATCTTCTATTGTTTTCTTTCATAAACGATAAGAATAATTTAATTACCGGTAACTTCCATGACCAGGGTGTTTTTTGATGAATTTCTGGAACAGGGACAAGAGCTTCTTCATTCTGAGGATTTCCTGATTTTCAATCAGTCGTGCCCGGATGACAGTGTCACAGAATGCTGTATGTCTGCCGTACTCCCAGACTTTAGGTCACCTGTATAAAGCAAGGAAATGCAGTGATTGGTCAGTGATTGAAATATACTAGCTCACTACAAACAGAAATTTGCTTTGATTCAAACGTCTTTAAAATTATCGTGTAGTCATTACAATAATTTTCAATTAAATTATGAATTTATCTAAATATATGGAAATATATATATTTTATTTGATTACCAAAATGTTACCTTTCATCACTTGTCTTCTTTGTCAGAAAGCTTGTGTATTCTTTGTAACACCTCTTGTGATAGAGGTGCCTTCAATGGCAACACAATCTTTACCTCTGGTACACATCAGGATGGATTCCTCTGCTCTTGATTCAGCTGCTTTGACCAAACTTCCTAGTAAAGGAGAAGTAAAAGAATTTCAATCAAGGGTGAGCACAATCAGTAAACAATCGCAAAAGTTGTATTGCCTTTTTATTCAACTCACATCATCATACAGTCTTACGTACATTACATCTACATGTCATAAACTAGGTACATATTCCTATAGTGGTCTGTTCTTTTCTTCTGTATCTACCTCTGGATCTTCCTGCGTTGCATCAATGAAATGTCCCCATGTGGGACAATAAAGGATTATCTTATCTTATCTTTTCTATGTATATTTTGGCCAACTTATTTCACTGTGATTAGTCCTATTTACCACGAGCAAGAGAAAACACACATGCAAGAATCAATATATAATCTACTCACCAGCAGTTAAAGTTTCAGCTTGGACCAATTTATCTTTCTTTGTCTTGTGAGCCTCTTTGATACAGCGATCAACCTTCTGCAAATGATGCAAACTGCAGGAAGTACATCGCTTGACTTTTTAGATGATTTTGTCTTTACATCTGTGGTAGATCTCAGTCGTTTGGGAGAAGGTGGCAGAGTTGATGTGGTAGATTCACCTTCTCACCCTCGCCATGCTGCCCACATACCGACTGTTTTGCTTTTCAGCACTAGTAATTCGTTTCTTGTCAATGAAACGTCTATAGCATGTTAGAAAGATTTCGGTCCGAAGAAGCCACAGAAGACGTAGGATAGTTTTGTTTGGCGAAGTCATCATTGTGTACACAAACAGCTGCCGCTAACGCGCGGTCTATTCCGTCGATTTCTATCCACTTCTGAGCACAAGTCACCAGTCAGTGGCTGTGTTTGTTCTTTTTCTACCGCTGAAATGTGTGTGATGCACGTGTAATCCATATTTTCATAGTGTTTTCTATCGGCTCGAGTGACAACAAGCCGGTCCACGGGAGCAGCCATCTTTTATGTTGTTGTTGTAACTCTCACCTGATTGGCTGATTCAGAGGCGGAATGATTCAGGCGTAGGGATATTGCGCTATCAGGCTGAGAATATAGTTCCGCCTTTAAGTTATCGCCGTAAAAAAACTGGCGCGATCCGAGTGGAGAACTTTTGGTCATGAGCTAATGGTACAATGATAATTTTATATTTGAAGTATTTTTTTAGTCTTGTGACAGGTGTAGCGAACTTGAACGATACAGGCTACAGCCTATGGCCTATAAACAACAGTTATGATTTGACAAGTAATGACACCAACAACGCCTTTTATTTTGTTGTGAAAATATGAAATTTAACTGTCAGAAAAGTGTGTAATTTGCGTTTAAATTGTCCCTGATTTTTTTGGGTGGCACGTCGCCTATTGATGACATCACAGAGGGATTCCATCTTTTCCTGTAAATTTCAACTTTTATCTTTTTTTCTTCTTCCCCAAATTGCCGCCAGATTGATACAAAACTATGATCAATGTTTACTACAGGGACAATCTCGCCAAACAAGGTCATAATCAGAAAGAACGTTAGTACCTATTACATGCACTTTAAGCGTGTCCTATTGTATTGAACGTGCGGTATTGTCTGTCGTATTGTCGCTTCACGTTTGCTTGTGATGTCGCGTTAGAAGTTGTCTGTTTAATTGTGTGTGTTTTTATCCTGCATCCGCCGCACGTTTTTAGTCGTTTTGCCCACGTTTTCCTCGAGTGTGAATGGAGTCGTGGAGCAGATTGTAAAACGTGTGCTCCGGCAGAGAGAAAGCCGCCCACTCGGCGCGGGATAATCACCGGTTCAAAGTGAATAAAGTCGTGAGTCAGATCCTCCCTCACGCTCGCTCGCTCGCCGTCAGCAATTAGACCGAGCCCGGCGTTCGTAGGAAAACTAGCGATGTATGTACGAGGCACTCACGTCCGCTATTACACTCCACTGTGCATTCCGAGCGCCAGTTGCTGACTCCTCGATTGCGAATGAACCTTTTATCGATCGCAACATTCACAGGAAAGAGATGTGTTTGTGATGTTTGTGCGCTTTGCAGAGCAGCGCGGCACGATTTAAAAACCTTAGCACCTTTTGAAATACACGGTTACTACGTTTGGCCGTTGGTTTTGTTCAGAAAAGTCCCACAAATCGTAGGTTTTGCCACAACTTTAATATATGTTGAGGTTTATGTGTGCGACGAGTGTGACATGACCGTTAAATTAGCCTCAAAAGTGCAAAAAATATCACTTTTTCTTCTCAATTTTCATATTTAAACAGCTCTTTTTCTGTGTTTTGAACGACGTACTCGATATTCAAATTCGGCGTATCGTCTACAACAGTCGCAGTATTATGTATTTGTTGATCGTCTTCCCACCTTCACTCGTTGGAATTTGCGCTTCTGTCTGGTCGATATTTGTTATTGAAAACTTTTGACGTTAATGTAGATAAGTGACCGCATAATAATAAGAATTGCGATAAGCAGTTTGCGCTAAACACGGAGTGGCATTTGTGTAAAAATGATACTGTCTATACGTCACAATATCCAAAGCGCGCTGTCCGGGAAATATCTAGAAATGAAAGAGCGTATTTTTACAGAGACTCGGCCTTCGTTCATATTTAATGTCCCTTTTTAAAATAGCACATATGCACATTTATCTTACTTTCTCCATGGTTTTGGTTTGTAGCATTCAAATGGCATTAGAACCAACCTTTTTAAAGCCTTGTAGTTCATATAACATTGTCTTGGTCGTTACATAATATAAACCTCTTCATATACTGCTGTAGTTTGCTGGCTTTGATTCATTTATCATCCAAAAGCTGTCAGGAAATTGCCGTGACGATGGTGATTGATAAGGATAATGAGCTACGTTTAACATTGCCGTCATAAGTGGCTCTTTTATCCGCTCGCTTTTTAACTTTCTTATCTCTTTGTCGGCACAGTTCCAGAGGCGAAGTGTAGGTGACATGCTTTGTGATATGAAACAAAACACGCCTGGCTCTCGCTCGCTGCACTCTCGCCCAAAATCCTGGAAAAAAACGACAATCGATGTTTTTTATGCAGCAGCAGAAAGACTCGGAGCTGCTGTTCTCTTCCTGTTACTGACGGGACGGGAGAGTTGACCCTTTCTGTACCGGAGTGTGAGATCTGTGACCGATATCGGGGCTTTTGGCTGATGCCGATACCTGAGTCCATATATTTCAGTGCGTTCCTAGGGATTTTAGTGCGGTTATTGTGAGAAGAAACATCAACAATTAACCATTATTTCAGAAGGTAAATCCTTCATTTTCTTTCATTCTAATACTGTTTCAATAGTATATTATCTGCTTTACGAAATCAAACTTTCTGAATGCAAAAGTAAAGTTATTGTGATAAAAACGGCTACATTAAAAGCACAATCTTCATCTTCATCAATCTACAATCTTCTATAATATAATGAGTTAAAACATGATTGAATGAAGTCATATTTAGCTTGATTTGAGTGCACTTTGACCTTCTTAAAGTGGGATTTGTCAATAGATAAAATAAGAAAAAGACAAGGATTTTCAACATACTATTTCTATACTCATCTTAAAGGTAAAGTGTTCTTTTTTGCCTGTTTAACTTTCCTTTATCATTCATAAAGTCTGAGTTTACAAAGCAGATCACACACAAAACAAATGTGTGGAAAAGTGTGACGTTTACTCGCGCCGTAATCCAGCAACAATTAAAAGATAACAATTGCCCTTTGTATCTGTAACTGTGTGAAGCGGCGTGCTGTATATATATATTTGTGCTTTCTGGTCCGTTTGCCCCGCCCCTCCGCCAGAGCGTTAGCGCCGGTGCTTCCTGGAGCGAGCTGCAGTGGAGACGGCAGCTGGAGTATTGATTTTTAAATGCAGGAGAAAGCGGAGGATCGAGTGTCAGAGGAGCCCATTACATCAGAGCAACGACGAGTCCAGACCTGCAGCGACGAGCCCGAGAATCAGGGCTCGACGCTCGCTCCACTGTGTGAAGGTGTGGAGCCAAACGGGATCAACTTTGTCCCGGTTTAGTCCCGGTTTAGTCCCACTTTAGTCCCAGTTTAGACCCACTTTAGTCTCGGTTTAGTCCCGGTTTAGACCCACTTTAGTCTCGGTTTAGTCCCGGTTTAGACCCACTTTAGTCTCGGTTTAGACCCACTTTAGTCTCGGTTTAGACCCACTTTAGTCTCTGTTTAGTCCTGGTTTAGACCCACTTTAGTCCCGGTTTAGTCCCCGTTTAGACCCACTTTAGTCTCGGTTTAGTCCTGGTTTAGACCCACTTTAGTCTCGGTTTAGACCCACTTTAGTCCCGGTTTAGTCCCCGTTTAGACCCACTTTAGTCTCGGTTTAGTCCTGGTTTAGACCCACTTTAGTCTCGGTTTAGACCCACTTTAGTCCCGGTTCAGTCCCGCTTTAGTCCCGCTTTAGTCTCGCTTTAGTCCCGCTTTAGTCCCGCTTTAGTCCCAGTATCTGCCACATTTTTTGGTCAATTCTTGAGATTGCGGTTGCATTTTTCCTGATTTGAAATGTGAAAAACTGATTTGGTTCATGTCAAACTCGTCACAGCAGCTCCTCGTGTCTCACTCCTCGTGTCCCACTCCTCGTGTCTCACTCCTCGTGTCCACGTGTCTCGCTCCACGTGTCTCGCTCCACGTGTCTCGCTCCACGTGTCTCGCTCCACGTGTCTCGCTCCACGTGTCTCGCTCCACGTGTCTCACTCACTTCTCCAGCGTCCTAAATATTCACTGCGATGACTTTGGAAGCACTTTTCACTTTTCACGGGCCCCTGAGCCCAGTTCGACTGTCCCGGGTAAAGCTAACAGACATTAGCATGCTAACGGCGCACCTCCTGCTTCTCGGAGAATAAAGTGCTCTATAAATAGTTGCAGAGAAAAAGCTGTGGCCTCGTTTTCACCCGAAATAGATGCTTTTACTCGTGTGTGCTGTGGCTTAACCTAGTTTACTTTATTTCATGCAACAACAACAAAAAACTAGTTCCTGTTTTGTCTCATTTCAAAACCGTGAAAATCAGGTGCTGCCCCGTTTTTAAACATGTTCTTGTGAAAAATCTTGAAATGACTTGAACATTTTGTTTTCCCGTCAGGATTTACTGTCTTTACCGTTTACTGGCAGCAGAGGGAATTACTATGGGGAAATAAACAAAAGCTAGCTTACCCGACATGATATTACAAGCATGCTGATTGATGATGTTTTATGGACTTTAAAACATGACTTCTAGAGCTCTACGTATGACGTCACAATCATCAACAATTGAAACGGAGACTTTTCTGAGGCTCAAAGGGCGACAACTTACCCAACAGAACTCCAGGTTTGTTTTTGAGAAGGAAACAAGGTTATAATATGTTTAAAAGCTCAAAACTCCTTTAAAATCAAGTCAAACACACCCTGAAGCATGAACATTTGCGATGAGAATAAATTATGAACTGCTAAACTCCCACAACATTCTTGGGGCATGTTTGGATAAAAGTCTAGCAGTTTTGACGTCACTATCTTGGTCTTGGTAAAACGGTTGCCAAGACTAGATAAACTTGAACATTAATGGCCAATCAATCTTTTTATTCTTATTTTCTGTTATGGTCCGGTCCCTTTTTTTCTTTTTCTTTTTTAGTTTTGCTGAGTTTTAGTTTTTTACATTATCTGTTTCTACATTATTATACTTTTGTACCTAATCTGTATCGCAACATTGGAATTTCCCCATTGAGTGACAAATACAGCCCATCTTAACTCATCTTTTGCGTTAATTTCATTTAAAAACGTCAAACTATCTAAAGAAACGTGCTTCTGATCCATATTCAGCACTAAACTGACATGGCGCTTAAAACATTACAGTTTTGCCTTCAAACTGCAGTATATTCTGTAATTCATGTATCGTTAAGCGCTATAGATGATTTAGCAAGTCTTAATCTTAGCGTCTCATCTAAAGCTCTTTGCCCACACATGTTTTTTGTCCTGTTTTGCACCACTTGAACACTTTGTTTTGGTGTAGCGTGTGCGGATGAATATATTACACAGGTGTTAACGTCGCAGTCGAACTCCGATTCAACAGACTGTGAAACCTCTCCTTACGTCTCAGTGTGCCATGTATTTGACTCCAATCTCAACTTTACGGCTGCATGAAAAAACTAAATATTATGCATAGAGATCATAATCTATAGTTGATATGTCATGCTAAATTAAGTTTTTTGAGCGTTTAACCGTGTCACATCAACGTTTCCTCATCAAAAACCTGCCTGGAGTTGTGTTTAGCTTCATTCGTGCTTCATTAATCCTGTTTACGAGGTCCACTCCTGTCAAGCCTCACATAAACACGCCATTTCAAATTTAGAATTACAGATTTGTCACATCAAAGATAGAAATGACAGAGGTTGTACTGTTTTTTAAGTCATTTCAGCATTTCTACTTCAAATCCAGTGCAGGTTTTATACATTATTTGAAGTTCTAAAACACAAAAATGCCAAAGTAAAGTTACTCAAGAGCATGTTTTAAAGGCCAGTAACGGTACAGATAATGCAAATAAGTCTTAATAAATGTTAATCTTATCTAATACTATTGCCCAAATACTAAATTTGAATGGTTGCTACTTGAGAACCACAAATGCAGCAATAATTCATGTAATAGAAGGACCTGTGACCATCCTGTCTGGCTCCATGGGGCTGTTAAAGTGTGATTCTTTGTAGTTATGCAGTTTTAATTTCTCCGTTAATCGATTAAGCATAAGTTTTAATATAACTTTTTAATTTTCAACTAATTTAATAATCAAATAAGCATTATCTGGTCATAGATTTGATCCCATGAGCTGAGAAAAGAAGTTTAATGACTCAAATTGAGCTTGAAAATCACTCGTAAAAGTGTATTTGATTTAAAAAAAAAAAAAAAGATTTTTCTTTTCCATAAATAAATGTGCTCCACCTGGATTCTGGAACAGCTTCACTTCAGCTGTTTGAGAATCGTTCAGTAAAATAATTTTCACCGTCCTGTCTCTGCCCTGTCTCTGCCCTGTCTCCGTTCTGTCTCCGTTCTGTCTCCGTCCTGTCTCCGTCCTGTCTCCGCCCTGTCTCTGCCCTGTCTCCGCCCTGTCTCCGCCCTGTCTCCGCCCTGTCTCCGTCCTGTCTCCGTCCTGTCTCCGCCCTGTCTCCGCCCTGTCTCCGCCCTGTCTCCGCCCTGTCTCCGTCCTGTCTCCGTCCTGTCTCCGCCCTGTCTCCGTCCTGTCTCCGTCCTGTCTCCGTCCTGTCTCTGCCCTGTCTCCGCCCTGTCTCCGCCCTGTCTCCGTCCTGTCTCCGCCCTGTCTCCGTCCTGTCTCCGCCCTGTCTCCGTCCTGTCTCCGTCCTGTCTCCGCCCTGTCTCCGCCCTGTCTCTGCCCTGTCTCAGATGCTCCCGGAAATGTTTCGAAAGCGTCACAGGATTTCAGCGTGGCCATTGCGAATAAAACGTTCTTTCCGAAATGATGACCAAAGTGTTTGACGGTATCTCAAACGACGGGCGTACGCTTTCCCAAAGTGTGATTGAAAATGCCACACTGACCCAGCAAAGTCACCACGCTCCACCGATCTGACCGCACCATGGTACCGTCCTGCATCATGTAATATTCTGAGGAGATCTGCGGCACAGATTCCTGGAAATATATTTGGTAGAGTGGGCGTTTGGACTGTTTTGACCGCCGTTTCGTTAAAATTGAAGATGACGTGACTGGAAACGGCACCAAACTCGCCGGCCCAGTTTCAAATCCATCCAATTGTGCTGAAAAAGGTCTCAATTATTGATTTTTTTTCTTTTTTTTTGCCTTGTGATGAGATTTGCTATTCTGCGTTTCCGAAATCAAGATCCAGTTCAAACTAGACCATTTATAAAACCATTTGAAGCTAGGCCGCGTCATTCGAAGTCCAATATATCAACTTTAACCTTTAGGGAACGCGCAAATGATCTTTTCCACCTCAGACAACATAATTAGTCTGTAGTTTAGAAGGTCAATGCAATTACTACGGCCATTGATCAAAACCAAAACCAAAAAAACATCCCAGTAGTATGAACCTCTCCATAGACGTTACTGTGGAAGGAAATGATCACGTGACATTCTCAGCGTTTAATGTGGAAGGTTATATCCTCGGGACGTTACCGGGCCGACGGTTTATTGACTCTCTCTGGCAACAGCGTCCACATCTAGTTCTGTTTTGACCTCCTGTGGATTCCGTCATTGGGGAGAGTCGTGAAATTGTGGAAAATTGCGACTCATTCTTTGAACGCGTTCAGACAGGTTTTTTGGTCATAATTCAAATAAATTTAACATGTTTCTTCATGTAGTAGTTCCAACAATACAACATATTTTAGACCCAGAAGCTTAAATTAATGTTATTTTCTTATATATTTTGTCAGCTTTTTGATATTTTCCTGATTAGTTGTCAATATTATTTCTTATTTCAAGTGAATTCTGTGTAAACTATGCCTGGATTTTGGAAAATACACTTAATTACTGCAGATTGTTTGCCGCGTTTGCAGATTTAACAATTTCTGCTTTAAAATTGAAGATTCGGTTCATAGCGCACATTTTAAACGCGTCCAGAAGTATTGAGACGATTTAAATGTACAAAAATCACATTTCTGAATAATTGCAAAGCTGTTAAACGGGAGACACAGGGGATTTTGTGATTTAGAGACCGTTTTGTACCTGAAATAGCGAGACATTCTGCCTATGAATAAACGGTTAAAATCCATATGACGTCATTTGACCTATGTAAGCCTATTGTAATGTGGCCAATAAAACATAATAAACATAATAAAAGTGTTCGGTGGCTGCAGAGATGGCTTTTTTTCTTCCTTTTCCGTGTACTTGCCTGAACATGAGCCCGTAAATATTAAAATGACAGGGTTCAAGTTGTTTGAGGAGGTGTCGATTTAATGAGATGTCGTACGAGGTGGAAGTTGGTTTGGTTTGGTGCCGTAATGAGGTCACTTCCTGTGTGGGCCGGCGAAACCCTAAACCTCAACGCGCTCTTAATGAGTCATAATTTATTTACAACTTTATGATGTAATTTTAGACAGCTCCCACGTGGTCCTTTTTATAGTTTAGTTTATTTAGTTTAGAACTGTAGATGTCAGTGTCTGTTATAACTTTATCAGAGGAAAAGTTTTTCTTGATATTTTATGTGCCCAAATATTCCTAATATCTGCAACATTCAAAACATCCTTAAATGTCTTTGTGTATTGTGTTGTCGTTCGTGTTGATGAATGGTAGAAATTAGCACATCATTTGGTTCCCGTTTAAACAGTCAAAACTGAGACAAAAACTGAGACAAAAACTGAGACAAAAACTGAGACAAAAACTGAGACAAAAACTGAGACAAAAACTGAGACAAAAGCGGAGACAAAAGCGGAGACAAAAGCGGAGACAAAAGCGGAGACAAAAGCGGAGACAAAAGCGGAGACAAAAGCGGAGACAAAAGCGGAGACAAAAGCGGAGACAAAAGCGGAGACAAAAGCGGAGACAAAAGCGGAGACAAAAGCGGAGACAAAAGCGGACATGCAAAACCAAAGAAATAACACATTGACTCAAACTGGGTTAAAACTAGGAACAAAAAAGGGCAAATGTGAACTAGAGGTGTGAACACTGTTCGTAAAAAAACCCTAAATTTTAGAAGCAAAATTAAGCATTTTAGTTCAATATACAGCCTATTTTTATTATTATTTTTTAGGATATAGTCTGGCAGTTTTTGTCACATTTAACATCATTTTGTCTCAGTTTAATTTCATGTCCAGAAGGACGGTGAAGACCATAAAGAGATTCATGGATGTAGTTAATGAGCAGAAGAGAACGTTAAGTTATTCTGTTTGGATCGACTCCTTGGATTGATTCATCGATTGGGTTCTTCTCTGACGACTTGACACGTTGTTGAAGGGCCATTTCCGCTGTAGCCGTGGAGTGACCCTCTTTGTGTGGTCCATGTTCATGTGAGCAGGTGGTGTGTAATCCCAACGCCATCTGGACCGACTTTCTCCTCCTTAAACCCATCACACACGGCACTACGACACATGTCAACCGTCTGACCCACAGAATCTCACCATTACTAACAACGTAACAATAGCAAAAGTTATACAATGGATTACCATTTATTAAAATGTAAGCGTTTGTTGCAGCAGCTCCATGTTTTTACGTTAAAATACCCACAATATCTCAGGCGAATGGCACTTGACTTAGGCCAATGTTTAGGGCAATTAATACGAATATTTTGAGATTCAGACATTGCTAATTGTCAGTTATATGTTTATGTCTTTGATTTAGAGGTCCACAGCCAGTCAGTAAAAGCATGTGATTTGGAGCAGAGTTCAGACTTAAGTGGATGAACCTTTAATTTTTTATCAAATGACAATAATTTGGTGTTTCTTTTATGTTTAGTTGATGTCGACTTGTGTTCTTACTTTGATTTTTGCTCTTTGGTCGAGTTGTGTTCCGTATTGTTCTATTCTGTTTGTTCTTTTTTCTTTTTAATTGGTAAAACAAGATGGCAATGATTCAAATTCTCCGTTACGCTCAGGAAATTAACATGAACAGAAAATACATGTTTAATTGGACAAAATACTGTTTAAAATAAGGGAATAAAGGGGGGAAAAACGTAGTTGACCATATTACTATAATTTTATTGGAATTATAAGGATTTGTTCATTTTTTTATAATTTTTTTAATCCTTTTTTTTTTAACTTTTTTTTTTTTTTTTTTTACATGCAAATATCTTGTGGTCTTCTAAGTGCAGTTCAGACTTAATGCTTCACTATTGCTATTCACCAGCCCCAGCATGTCTTAAGTCGACACAGAACTGCTTTACTTGAATAAAACCCGATCTCCCAGACTATTTATGTGATTTTAACCAAAACAACGGGCCAATCCAACCTAATGCATTTAAAGATCTGCTACAAACTACTCCAAATGACAAGACTGTGCACATATATCCAGTATACAGTCTATAAAAAAATAAAGACCTTTTTACAAAAAATTATAATATTAAAGAGCAATTTAGTTTTACAGCCCAGCATCGTACTTAAAATGACCCTGACTTGATGAGGAAACGGCCTTCATGACTCCATTTGGCGCCATCATCATCGCCATCGTCCATTTTTAGCTTTCTGCTGGAAAAAACCCAAACAATTCGGTCGATTTTAACGAGTGTCTGAATGTTGTTGCGCTTCTCAGATTTCCTCCTCGTCCCCGGGGAGGCGAGGAAGCTCCTAAAACGGAAAGCCCCGCCCCCTCAGCTGCAGCACAGTGAGTATCGATGAACGCCGAGGAAGTATTGACCGAGTTAGAGTCCGACTGCGCGTCCCACGTCCGACCAGCCTCCGACTCTGCTGTTTACGTGCGCGTGTTGTGTCCAGAGCAGTGAATTGTGGGTAATGGTCTATTGTGAGTTCGCGGGTGATGATGTAATCTCCGAGAGCCGGCGCCGGTTTTCCTAAACACGGCCCTCTGTCCCCGTCACAAAAGCACCTACATGCTTCATAACGTCGCACTAAGACCAAACGAACATGCTTAAACTCGCATATTTACATATTTTTAACTGATACAAATGTTTACAATACAAATACTTTCACTGGAGCAAAAGTCTTTTCTCTATCCGCAATGGGCCAATTAACTTAAACCAGGATTAATTTCAAAGTCGGCTAAGGCCCTCTACAAAAACACAACTACCGTAATCGTCCTGATACAATTGTCCTCTGCATTTGACCCCGCCTTCAGTCCCGCCCGAGCAGCCTGTCAGCAGCGGTGGGCGGGGACTCGTGATCTTGCACCAGACTTATTTATTTTCCACAAGTCAATTTGTTTTTGTGACGCCCGAAATCGGAACAGTAGCGGTTTCCTCGAGGGGCGACGGTGCAAAACAGATGAAACAATGTTCGTGGGAAACTAGCGCATGTCCCAGCATCCCCCTGTTCTCTGCACACGATTCATCTTCATTCAGTTTAATTCACGCTTGTTTGATCAATCCTCTTCTCCTTTGAGCATCACAAACATTCTGAATTCCTCCAAAGTATGACGTCATATTCTGCCTATGACATGACTCTTCTGCTCTGTTTAAGATAAGATAAGATGAGCCTTTATTTGTCCCACAATGGGGAAATTCCAGTGTAGTGGTAAATAAGTAAATGATAATAAAAAAAACAGAACTTATAAAACACTCTTATTGAAAAGCTCTTATAAAACTCTTATAAAAGGCCATAAATCAACACCAGACTCGTTCCTGAGCATTTCTGCCTTCAAAGTACGATCATTCCAACTCCATAGCTGACTTAGCATGTCGGAGGGAAGCTAGTTTTGGTTTTGCTTTATGTAATGCCCTCTGCAGCCAGTAGATGGAGCCCAAAGGCAAGTTCCTGGCGTGGGAAAAGCCGGCGCCAAGCAGTTGTTTTTTTTAATCAAACTCAAATATTTAACCTATTCTGATTCTGAATTGTGTAACATTTGAATTGTCACGGAGAGCGTTTCACAAAGCGATCGCCTTCGTTTTCACTTGGTCGCGGTTGGCGTTACAGCGGATGTGTCTCAGTGTTTTCTCACAGTCGCACCTGAGAAAAAGTGTTTGTGTCTGTCGCTGCGGGTGAGGAGAAACCTGAACAGAAGAACATTTATTACTCAAACCAAGGCCAGTGCAGTCACATAACGCCCCTATAGCTCTGGACCGTATATCGCAGTTGCAGTTGGATGTGATCAGGAATCTAACAGCGACTCGACAAGCCCCTCTCTTCGGCTCCTCTTGTGGAATTTCTCGTCACATTTTCTGGTTCCTGTCTTTAGTTTTGACCTTTACGTGACCTTTGGGTTCGACGCCGGGCTCTGTGAACTCACCCTGTCAAAACACTCGGTCAAAGAAGCCTCTATTTGCGCCAGGACCGGTAACGACACAAGGTTTCCTGTGCGTCGTTTTGCAGTTTTTGTGTTTTGTCAGTGCTTGTTTATACATTCTGCTCGTCTATCGGTGAAATTATTAAAATATGCCACAAATAGATGCGTTTTCTATTAAAATTATGAAGTTGGCAACCAATGCTTTGTGGGAAAAATCCCAGATAAAAAAAAATAGATGGAAAGCTGGATAAATAGCTTTTGGCACCTCATACTTCTGATTCAAACGTTCAAAATTTGTTTCAGATCGACTATTGCATGTTTTTAGAATTTTATTGTCATGGCACAATAGTTTGCCTGGAATAATAATAAAGCGTCACTTTTCTTTTTCTCAATTTGATCGGGTTCAAACACACAGATCACGACCAGAGAACAAAACACAAACCAAAACATGACACACAAGTAGCACTTGACGTCCAACAAAGCATAATCAAAATTGAGGCACACCCAGACCAACGTAAATGTCCCGACTGCAAAGTATTCCCAACATTAAAGGCGTAATGGACGATTTTTCGCCGATTTGAGAACTCAAGTGGAAGTGCGCATGCCACTCCCCCCTTGCGGAAGCAGAAAAAAGCCTCGCTGCTACACGTGCGTTTGTTTATTAGCACGACGGATCGCATCACATCTCTCGTCTCCGTAGATTTCCGTCTCTTCTGAGTCAGCTCGAACTGTCTTTCTCTGTCTTAATTTTGTCCTGTACACTGAGGGAACTATATTATGATAGATCAATGCGCTTAGACATGCAGAAACGTGCTGCTCATGGGGACGAGCCAGAACGAGGCTGCAGGTGAGCGGTAGGTGCGTTTTATGATTGATACTTGGCAGGACTAATCGGCTGTCCACGCCACAAGGAAAAGAGACTCAGCTTTGGGCCCAAAAATCGTCCATTCCACCTTTAACATCTCACATGGCTGTAAAACTACTGTATGTACCTGGGACATACAACTCATGCAGTGGAAACAGTAGATGGATACTTTTGGCTGCAAGAAAAAAGCGATCACAAAGAAATGAACCAGCTTTCTAACAATGGGCATTTATAAAAGGTTAGCTGGAACAATATTTTTTGGAGCTAATAGTTATTCATTTATCTGTGCACTAAACCGTTTAGTAATTTTTCAGTAATATATTCAAATTTCAGCTGTAGAGGTTTTAATAATAAACATGTACGACTCGAAATGCTCTTTATTTATTACAGCTTGTGTTTTTTAGCTTCTTTGGGACAATCCTGCTTTAAAGTTGTTGCATCGGCGGCAGAAAGTTCACGTTTATTGTGATATTTTCTGTAACAACATCAGAATTCGTTGTGGCGACGATCACATGTAAACCTATAAACGGGACGGACACGTTTGTTTTGTTGATCCCGCTCGTGGTTTTTCTTTGAGTTTTTAGATGAGCTGTACTTGTCTTCAGACCGTTTAAACTTTAAAGCTGTACTGCGGAACATTCCAGGCGGCAAAGCAGACGGACAGCCCAACCCACAGCCAGAAAAGTTACATTGTGAAGCTCAAATGAATACTTCCAGCTTTTGTTTATTTTTCGACTCTTTCCTTCCTCCAGCGTGTTCGCTGTCCGTCGTAAATCCCGCAATCCACTTTTGGAAACGCGCCGCCGGCGTTCGCCCGTCGTGTTCGCCCGTCACGTTCACCAGTCGTGCTCGCGGACTTCCCATTGGCTGCGGCGCGCTCTCTTTCTCTCTCTCCCCCGACGGGCAGATGCGAGGGCTTCCTGTCCAGATGTTGTTGCCGGGGAAACAATGACAGGAAGTGACGTAATCCCTGTCCCGAAACAGCTGGGCGAGTCGCGTGACGAGATAAAGTCCCAAACGCAGGGTGAGCGCGGCGCGGCGAGGACCATGAAGGCGCTGCTCTTTCACGTCAGGAGTCGACTACAGGTCAGACGGAAAGATTTACTTTAACGTCGGACACTTTAGGAAAAACATGTATCTGGGATTTTACAGTTTTGACGTTTGTTATGGCCTGGTTTTGTCTTGGTTTTTGTCAGACTTTGGACAATTCATGTAAAGATTTGAACGATTTGGTTTCAAGTCCAAGCCATTAGATAAAGGATGATGGGATTTCAAGTACCGTATTTTCCACACTATAAGGAGCACTAAAAAGCCTTTCATTTTCTCAAACGACAGTATGCATTATAATCCAGTGCTCCTTATATGTGGATTAATTCTGGTTGTGCTTACTGACCTTGAAGCGATTTTGTGTGGTACACGTTTTGTTTCGCTTAACGTGCCTTATTGTCCAGTTGCCTTAAAGTACTGAAAATACGGTATCAATTACAAAAAACTGTCTAGTTCGTGTTCTGGTGTTCAATTCAACTCTCAAACGCTTGTCAATACAGCTGCGAAGTCATAAAGCTTTACTGTTTTTATGGTCTATCCTTTTTAAAATACCAGATTTGTGCATTCTGATCGCGTTAACGCTATGACTCTGTATTTGATCGGTTCATTCATTCGTGCAGGATCAAGCACGAGTTCGTAATACCCGTTGAATGATGGGAATGAATGACTCGGACCTCTATTTCGCTCTTCTCTTTTCGCAATGTTATTATCCCCTGAGTGACGTTCTCTGCTCCTCCACCACTGCTATTCGGGATCCAAAAGCGCCACATCTCTAACTCTGAGCATATTCGAAGTACGCCGTCTTCAACACTGCGATTATCACCTTGTCATTAGGTTTTCATGCAGCCTGTTGTATCTTGTCTTTCCCTCAGTTCGGTTGTTGTTCCTAAAACGATGAGAGCTCTCGTCGGAGACTTGCCCGCACTAGTTTCTCTGGGTGAGAAAATGGCTGAACTCTGCCTGAAGTCGCTTTAGCGGCCGCAATCTTCCCCCGTCGGTATCGGCGTCGGTTTACGTCGCGCCGTCGTATTCCTTAGCAACACGGTGTTTGTCTTAAAGAGGACATTTTCTGCAGGTATTCGGTATTGAACTATAACATTTGCACATCATCGTTTCACATTTTCTTCATTATGTTGATCTGAAACGGCTTAACAACAGAAATAGGTCCAGTGACGTCCTGTTTGCCACTCGTCGCCGTGGCATTTCACCGCAGCAAGACCCGAAATATAGTTGAAAAAAAGGCTGTTTGACACTCAAATCTCTTCACGTACGACCGGGAGTCAGACTTTTTTTTGAATCGCCATGAGTTCGAACACAATGATAGAAATGTCCGCGCTAACTAGTGACGCGACGTGCTTAAAATTTCATTAAAGCCGATTTTACAGAACGAGTAAGACCCTTTTTAGAGTCGAGTTGCGCAACTTTTATCTTCATCGTTTACCTCCAGATCCAGAATGGAGAGCCAGTCGCGACGCTAAAAGCACACGCCCCAAAAACCTCGTGTGAATACTAACAATGTGCCAAAGGCAATCGATTAGACAAAAGCTGCGGTTTGCTCTTCCCGTACGGCTTCCAGAACGCTCAGTCACGCTATAATAACTTAAATGCAGCGATTGGTATGTCATTTTTGTTGATAACCAGATAAAACTGGCAATTAAATTAAATATCTTACTCAGACGTGGTTGATTTTTAAGTTTTTATGCTTTGAATGATGTAGTCTGAGGCCCGATCGGCAGCAAATGGAGCCTGTATTGTCTATTAACTGCAATTTGCTAAACCTTTTGTTTCCGCGGCAGCAATTTAACAGCAATTAATTTTCTCAAAGGACTTCGACGTCTGCTCTGATGGTGAATATTTAGGCCGCGACATTTGGACAGCTCGCGTTTGATGCTTTGGTGAGGGAGTTTGCAAAGTGAGAGGGTTGAGACGAAGACGTTATGCAGAGGAAATGCAGCATGAGACCGAAGAGGAAGACCAACGATAAAGCGAGATACATTACTACGACAAAGCATCAGGACGTGCGAAAATAATGAAGTTACACTACGCCACAGACGCAACAACTCGAACGCCGCAGAATAAGTAAACGCTTTTCTGAATGTGCGATATATTCTGTACCTGAAAAACATGAACGGCAACGAAGCAAAATAAGACACATTAGACAATAGTTAGTATCTATTATATACTTATTGTACTACTTAAAAATAACAAAAAAGCCCACCAGTGCAAAGAAAATGTACACATGGAAGAATACCTTAAGGCGAGACACGATTTTATTTATTTTATTTATTTTATTTATTTTATTTATTTTATTTATTTTATTTATTTTATTTATTTTATTTATTTTATTTATTGCAGCTGTGATAAGATTTGCAATTTTATTTTCCTTTGTAAATATGAGATTTTGGAGAATTTGAAACACGGTGCAGGCCACGTTTGTCTAAAATCAGGACTATAAGCATTTACATTTGAGAAAAGGCTTAAGTATGAAACGTCTAAACTACAGGTTAGCAGGTCTGAAATGGAAGAAAAGAACCCATGGCGACGGAAAAGTTTGTTCACTGGACATTATATTACCAAAAGAATGATAATTGTGACTCTTCAAATTACCCTATGTGATTAGTCTTTCAGAAATAAAGGTGAAACGCTTGTATTCTTGACACAACGAAGAACTCTGAGAAAGTGTCTTTACTGTCCAGATCAAAACCTCAGATCTACGTGGTTCACAGACGAGAAAGAAGAATAGAAGAAGATGCTTTTGTTATCGCTTTTGTCATCTTTAGCCCCCCGTTCTCTGCACGTGACCTCATCAGTCGTACCAGTCAATATCATCGATATGTTCGGTCATAACTCTCGTTCCCGTGTTGTATGACTTCACCGGTTCAGCTCGGTCCCAAGCTGGAACTTGTCGTCCCCGCTGCCGTTTCTGTCGTGACCTTCAGCTCAACTTTAGACCCCTGTGCACCCCCCGCCCCCTTCATCCCTGCCCTCTAACGAGCTGCTCTAACGAGCTCCTCTAACTCATCCGCCGGTGCCTGAAAAGGACTCGAATGAACCTGTCGCACTCAGACATTCCACCAGAAGTTTTCTCACATTTGATTATAAGCCAATGTTATGAGAAATGGTAAGAAAAAGTCAAGTAACATGAATTAATTATAGGCCTTTGTTTTAAAGTTTTAGCAGTCATAAAATAACCCTCGACGTTACACTCTTATATCAGGTTATTATAATGCTTCAGACATTTGTGAAGCTTTTGGAAAATGTTTCATCGAAAAAGCGTTCATAAGCTTTAATGGACAATGGAAAAGAAGCCATATTTAACTTAATAATAACTTTATGATTAACTAGATGCCAGTTAGACGGGGTTCAGAGGGTTCGTTTGTGCAATTAAGGGGGCGGGCATGTTCCTCCTCTCTGGCTGTTCCTCAGAAAAATGTGTGAGGATTTATAATGTTGTTAATTGGATGCATTATTCATACTGGAGATGCCAAAACACCTGTTCAAGTCAGGTGTAAATGTAGTTTGGTGACGTGGATATTGTCAACGATAACTGCTTGTTTGTTTGTAGAACTGCATTCGTCTTGGCAGTGCAATTTTTAAGCAAAAAATTTTTCATACATTTCATGTGTTTTAAGAAACTTTAAAAAGATAGTGTATTTTTCCTTGTCCGAACCAAAAGGATCTGGTTTTGGAGTGCGTTTTACTGTAAGTTTCAGCCTCGCACGACGATGAAACGGTCACTAAAACGACCAAATCAACCAAACCAGTTACCGTATTTTCCGGAGTATAAGTCGCACCTACCGGAGGAGTCGCACCTACCGGAGGAGTACAAGTCGCACCTACCGGAGGAGTACAAGTCGCACCTACCGGAGGAGTACAAGTCGCACCTACCGGAGGAGTACAAGTCGCACCTACCGGAGTAGTACAAGTCGCACCTACCGGAGTAGTACAAGTCGCACCTACCGGAGTAGTACAAGTCGCACCTACCGGAGGAGTCGCACCTACCGGAGGAGTACAAGTCGCACCTACCGGAGGAGTACAAGTCGCACCTACCGGAGTAGTACAAGTCGCACCTACCGGAGTAGTACAAGTCGCACCTACCGGAGTAGTACAAGTCGCACCTACCGGAGTAGTACAAGTCGCACCTACCGGAGTAGTACAAGTCGCACCTACCGGAGTAGTACAAGTCGCACCTACCGGAGTAGTACAAGTCGCACCTACCGGAGTAGTACAAGTCGCACCGGAGGAGTATAAGTCGCACCAGCCAAAAAATGCATAATAGAAAATAAAAATAACATGCACAGGAGTATGAAATAAGGTTGTAAGTGTGAAAATAATTAATAATATCACATAGAAGTATAAGTTGCACCCCGGCCGAAACTTTGAAAAATGGTGCGACTTAATGTCCAGAAAATACATTACATTTTCTCCTCCACGCACAGACATTCAAACAAGTTGTCAAAAAAGCGAAAATATCTAACAAAAAAACGCTGGGAAAAGGAGACAGACACTAGTTTTTGGAGCAGCAGATTCGGGCTGCACAGATTCGCCTCTGGAGTCTGAGGCGCCTGAATAAAACATGAGCTTCATCCATTCTTCATGTTCCACTGTGTAACATCAGGATCTGCTCCAAATCTGTGGACATGAGAGAGATGTCAGGCCTGTGCTTCCCTTTGACGTTCACTGAGCGAGTCGTGCGGCTGTGAGGAATCTGATTTAATGATCCCTGAAATAATAATTCAAGACCGCTCGATGTAATGTTTGTAAAAGAGGACAGTCATTTTTAGAATCTAAACAATCTGAAAAAAATTGATGATAAAAAAAAAAAAATGATATTTTTTTTGGATGCCTCCCCTTCTGTTTTTTAATTTATTACCTTATTTTCCAGACCATAAATTGCACCTTTTTTCATAGTTTTGGCCGGGGTGCGACTTTATATATTATTTGTTATTTTCACACTTGCAACCCCATTTCATACTCCAGTGCAACTTATTTGTGTTTTTCTTCTCTATTATGATTTTTTTGGCTGGTGTGACTTGTACTCCAGTGCCACTTATACTCCAGTGTGACTTATAGTCCGAAAAATACTACTGAATTTGTTCTTTCTGGGCCTGTAGTGTTTGTTGTTTTATGTTTGGGAAAAAAAAATAAAAAATGAATATATTACTGTAATTATTCTGGTCACCGTATAATCGTGAGAACAGAAAAATAATAATCGTGACAGTTTTAAAAGCAAAAATGGCAATCTATCGTCCAGAAAATAGACTTAAATGTAAATAACTTTTTTATCAGGCTTTCTTTGTCACATTCAGCTTTATTTTGTCTCTTTCAGAAAGTTTGATTTTGTAAAGCTGAACACAAATTTGAGGAGTAGTATGTGTTGGACCATGAGAATGAAAGAAAATGAAAGATTTCACAGTTGTTTAGTCTTAATAATGGCCAATAATCGTTAAATTGGCTTGTTTTTTTTAACACAATAATTGTAACACAGTTCAACAAAAATGTTACACAAATTGGATATGGTGACAAACTTGATATTAATGTTGTGATATTGATGTCTGAATTAAGGGTGACTAAGCTCTTTAAAACCTCTGAAAAACATTTGAATATAGTTGTTTATTGTAAAATGTTCTACAAAAAAAAGTGATTAGAATTAAAAATGAGGGTTTAAGGTGCACTTTTGTGACTCATTTCACATTTGCCTGATAATTAAACCTCAAATAAAGACACATTTCTGTTGAATTTACATACGTTTGTTATTATCAGGCAACTAAAACATTATATAGGTCTTTATTTTTGTCACTGTTACAGTCCGTGAGGTCTCTTTTGTATCAGAATCAGATCAGACTAACTAGGATTGTGAAAAGGAAAATAAAATAAAGTTTATTCTCTGACTATAAAGACTATTGTAGTGACACTAAAAACAATAGTACCTTTGTTGTTTTTAATATGATGAAATGAACATTTGAACTTTCATTGTGACAGTTGAGTAATTGCCGAGTGCAGTGTGTAAATCTGTCTGTAGATGGAGCTGCTCTCATTATGTTAAATGCTTTTGGTTTCCAGGGAAATCAAACTCGCCAACATGAACTAAAGTGGCATCAATCACTTTATATTGTATTTTTGGACGATAAAAACAAATGTTGAATCTTGAATCTGCATTAATTAACGATAGACATTTTCCCAGCCCTCCGTCAGTTAAAGCCTGCACGCTTTTAAAACTGCAACTAAATTTATATATTAAGCTGTGACAAATATTGATTCGTAGCTTTTCATAACATTTTAGCTCATTACCATCTGTAGCATTTATTTTTTGCTTGGTCTTTGTTACTGTTAATCTTAGTTTATCTCCACAAAGTTGGTCTTATAGTCACTTGAATGTTTTTGGCATTGAATAAAATATGTGATTAAGTCGGGAGTCGTCAACAATAAACATCACGACCAAAACCACATTAAAATCTTGCATTTTCTTTCCTTCTCATTTTCTCGACTTTATGAAATCAAACTTCATGAATGATTAAGTTGACATAAACTGTAAGAAAAAAAAAAATCTCTTTACAGTTAGTTTATTCTTTTGAGGAACTCTTGAGCAGAAATGGCACTAAAATTGCTTTTGATTTAACTAAAAAAGTCCTCATTTAGGTGGAAATAGTCAATTTTTTCTTGAGAGTGAATAAAACCTAGTAAAAATGTCACAATTATTATATATTTCTGTTTTTACGATTGTATTATGACCTATTAATTACTCATAACCTTTACTTCCCTACATTGGCGTTATCGACCCAGTAAATGTCAATTTTTACGCTCCACAAAACCCCACATTGACGCCGGAGAACCCCCTGCACTCACAAGGTTACGTACTGGAGCACTCCCTGCCCTCACGAGGTTACGTACTGGAGCACCCCCTGCCCTCACGAGGTTACGTACTGGAGCACCCCCTGCCCGCACGAGGTTACGTACTGGAGCACCCCCTGCACTCACGAGGTTACGTACTGGAGCACCCCCTGCACTCACGAGGTTACGTACTGGAGCACCCCCTGCCCTCACGAGGTTACGTACTGGAGCACCCCCTGCCCTCACGAGGTTACGTACTGGAGCACCCCCTGCCCGCACGAGGTTACGTACTGGAGCACCCCCTGCACTCACGAGGTTACGTACTGGAGCACCCCCTGCACTCACGAGGTTACGTACTGGAGCACCCCCTGCCCTCACGAGGTTACGTACTGGAGCACCCCCTGCACTCACGAGGTTACGTACTGGAGCACCCCCTGCACTCACGAGGTTACGTACTGGAGCACCCCCTGCACTCACGAGGTTACGTACTGGAGCACCCCCTGCCCGCACGAGGTTACGTACTGGAGCACCCCCTGCACTCACGAGGTTACGTACTGGGGCACCCCCTGCACTCACGAGGTTACGTACTGGAGCACCCCCTGCCCTCACGAGGTTACGTACTGGAGCACCCCCTGCCCTCACAAGGTTACGTACTGGAGCACCCCCTGCACTCACGAGGTTACACACTGTGGACTCCGGAGCACCCCCTGCATTCACGAAGTTACGTACTGGAGCACCCCCTGCACTCACGGGGTTACGTACTGGTGCACCCCCTGCACTCACGAGGTTACACACTGCGGACTCCGGAGCACCCCCTGCATTCACGAAGTTACGTACTGGAGCACCCCCTGCACTCACGAAGTTACGTACTGCAGACGCCGGAGCACCCCCTGCGCTCACGAGGTTACGCACTGCGGACGCCGGAGCACCCCCTGCGCTCACGAGGTTACGCACTGCGGACGCCGGAGCACCCCCTGCACTCACAAGGTTACGTACTGGAGCACCCCCTGCACTCACAAGGTCACGTACTGGAGCACCCCCTGCACTCACAAGGTCACGTACTGGAGCACCCCCTGCACTCACAAGGTCACGTACTGGAGCACCCCCTGCACTCACAAGGTCACGTACTGGAGCACCCCCTGCACTCACAAGGTCACGTACTGGAGCACCCCCTGCACTCACAAGGTCACGTACTGGAGCACCCCCTGCACTCACAAGGTCACGTACTGCGGACGTTACATAAGCTCAATTAAGCACTCGACGTCCCATAAGCCGTGCTCTTATGCTCTAACCCCCGAGTGTGGTGTGGGACAGGTGTGGACCGCTCTGCCCGAGTCATCTGAGCCACAGGCAGAGGAAGTGGTCCACGCCGGTCTAAATCCCAACCATCCGAGGGGGAGAGAGGGGGAGGGGGGGGAGAGGGAGGGAGCATCCGGCGTGTAATTGTGTTGCATAACAGCTTTGGACGGAACACTGCTACGGGACACTGATTTCGACCCTGACCCACATTCACCCCTAGACAGTAAAGATGGGCCGAGGGAGGAGGGGGAAGGGCCACTGTATTCTGCATTATGGATTTACAGTGTCCCATAACGATTGGAGACATCTCCTGATTTAAAGACCCTATGGATCATTCAGGTTTGTATTCACTGGGACAAATCGCACTGGGATTTTATAAAACAACAGATTAATGAACATTTAGTATGTAAATATTATGTTTATTAATATAGCCAGAATGATCCGGCCCAAATGTCAGACAGAAACGCAATGTACACAATGTAACAGAGTAAACCCACCCTCACCCAGGAACCCACCCTCACCCAGGAACCCACCCTCACCCAGGAACCCACCCTCACCCAGGAACCAGGAGGAAACCCACCCAAGACCCAGGAGGAAACCCACCCAAGACCCAGGAGGAAACCCACCCAAGACCCAGGAGGAAACCCACCCAAGACCCAGGAGGAAACCCACCCAAGACCCAGGAGGAAACCCACCCAAGACCCAGGAGGAAACCCACCCAAGACCCAGGAGGAAACCCACCCAAGACCCAGGAGGAAACCCACCCAAGACCCAGGAGGAAACCCAACCAAGACCCAGGAGGAAACCCACCCAAGACCCAGGAGGAAACCCACCCAAGACCCAGGAGGAAACCCAACCAAGACCCAGGAGGAAACCCACCCAGACGGGCACTCTGTGGCAGAGTGGATAGCACATATGCCAGGCTCCATGTGCAGCCGGCATCAAAAGTTTGATTTCCAACAAGACCCGAGAGAACATGGCAGACGAGAGAAAATCACAATACGTGACATCCAGATAAAACAAGCGGCACAAACTCCAAAATAAACATCCCGATTGGTCAAATCTGTCCAGTTTCACGATCTTCTCCATTTTCCGTATGTCAATTCATGTTGGTCCAGTCCTTGATCATCTGCGAGTCATCCATTTTTATTTATTGTTTTGTTATGGCCATCACAAAAGTATACTCCAAATAAATTCACGGATTGTGTCCATGGCAGGAGTCTTGAGGCCCGTATACACGGTTCTGAAATCAAATGTGATGATTATGATTCAGAATCCGTGCTGACGCCTTTTGCTTTTTCACTATAGGTCGAATGTGTCCTTCTTGATCCTCCAGCTGATGTTTTACGTGTCCCATTTGAGTTTACACTTCATACTTTTAAATATGATTGGTTTGGAGTATCTCGTGTCTGCTGGATCAGGACTAAAGGTCTATTTTTGAGAGTGGCGCGAATTAAGGATCTGACGCTGGTGTGACTTCTCCGACACCTTTACGTCTTCAATAAACTGTGAGGAAGGAGCTATATTTAATCAGAGGCCCGCGGGAAATAAATAAAAGCCCGCTGAACTGAAAACGCTTGTAATCTAATCATTTGCACGATTGCGACAGTTAATAATAATAATAATGTAAAGTGAAATGGAGTGCGTACATGGTGTATTATTGAGCGTATAATTGAGTGTATTATTGGCTTTACTGTTCCCGCGTGCCACTCTGCGCTCTCTGTACACGAGGCGAGAACAGGTGAGTGTAATTTAATAAATGTCATTCCTGTCTCGCCGCGTCACTTGACATTGTGTCCGGGTTTGACCGACAGCCGGGTCTGTGGGGGTCCGGCTTTCCCCGCGTCTCGCTATTGTTTATATTGACCTGTGCGTTTCCGTGGCGGCGAGTTGCCCTTTAGCGGCGTGTGAGCTCAGAGGCGAAGTCGAGATTGAATGGAAGCGTGGAAAGCTTTATGCACTTGAGGGACAATACAAACAAATGGGAACAAATGGTTATAAATGCGACTGTTGTTTTGGGGGATTTGCAAAATGTTAAGATTTTACAAAGGCAGATTAGAGATGAAGTGATATTTCTGCACTTTTGTTTCAACTCTACTGTCTACTGTTAAGTGCGATGCTTTAACCTCAACGTGATATTTGCAGGCAGAAGAATAGTCTGGACATTGTGTTCTGAGTAATCCAATCAAGTATTAAAAGCGCTTTAACAGACTTGAGCTGCAGATCATACAATGCTGTTGCAGAGTTACTGATATTTTTTTTTAATTAATATCTCAATTTAAAACCCAAAGTATTTTCTCTTATAAATTGTCTCTAGAACTGCAGTTTTGGTTGTTTTTATATTTATATATTTTCCCCGAATGCAGTTAAGATTACCGTATTTTCTGGACTATAAGTCGCACCAGCCAAAAAATGCATAACATAAACATAACAAACATATATAAGTTACACTGGAGTATGAAATGCGATTGCAAGTGTGAAAATAACAAATAATATCACATAAGTCGCTCTGGAATATAAGTATAAGTATTTAAGTATAAGTCGCACCCCGGCCAAAACTATGAAAAAAGGTGCGACTTATGGTCCGGAAAATACGGTATATTTTAGTTTAGTTCTTCCTGGTTAGAAGCAGATTTAATGGGATTCCATAAATATTACTTGGCAACTTGACTGTAAACGAGCCAAAACGTGCATAGTTTACACAATATTTATTCATTTACAAATAAATACATAACAACAACTTTATTTTCTTGAATTTTTCTTAAAATGTGTTCCTTGTGCGTGTAAATAGTTCCTTCGATTTGGCGTCCTTTTTACAATCATTTTCAACCTTTTTTCTCAACTTTTCTCCACAAACTAATGCAAAACGACATATTTTGTACAACATGTCCCTCCCACTAATTGAAATAATAATTATGACATTAAAAACTGTCCGTATCAGCTCTCGTTCACGTCTGGAGTTACCGACAGCGCAGTTATTCGCGCTCACATGTGCGTTTGTCGACTTGTAAACGTGTAAATAGCTGTTGTGCTGCTGACAGTTGCTCATGTTCCGTGTGTGGCGCGGCTTTGATCCGTCGTGGTGCTGTTCCACTGGTCGCTGAGCGTTAAAGAGGGGGGGGGGGCAGCGGGACACCCCTGCTGTACCCTCTGCTCCTCTATGTTCCAAGTCTGTGTGAGAACCATCACCAACACTGACAATAAACATGAGAGTTTAGTCATTTCAGTTCAATCTGCACTCAAACAATGTAAACTGAAATGTATATAGTGCCCATTCATTTGACTTTATCTTTCAGAAAACATATTTAATAAGCTTCTCACAAACAAAAACAATGCTATTAAGATCATTGGAATGACTATGAATATGAATATAGCTGTTGTTTTGGTCTCAATGTCAATTATGACTAATACAATCATGTTTCTTCTCACAACAATCGTACCACAAACAGTTTATATCGTCTCATCCCTGCAACAACTCTGTATTTACATCTTAAAAAGCAGAACTAATAGACCAGCACTACATCCAAGCACAAAACAAGATATATTTGATTGATTGGTCAAAAGTAAGTTCATTAAATAATCAGAATGGTACGATGCCTAGTAGTGTGGAGGTTTTTTGTGTGTGTACATATACAGATATTTGATAATGGTCTAACCCATGTGGGACAATAAAGGATTATCTTACCTTTATGTCTGATGGAGTTTCAATCAATATAAAAAGGGTTTCAAATGCGCTCTAAAGGCCAAAGAGAGAACATGCTCACTCCAATGTGCTGCTGGTGGAGTGTGTCCAACACTGAACGATAAAGAAATAGCTGCAATAGTCTGAAATAAATACGCAAATTAGTATCAGAATCGGAAAGGGTTTAGTGCCATTGTCAATGAACAGAATTCACAAAGATAGGAACTGGATTTGGTGCAACATAAAATGATGAACAATGAATACGTAAAAAAAAAGAAACAATATAAATCTGCAATGGGATAAAAACAAGCTATAAGATAAAAAAACAAGAATAAAAAATAGGCTTAATATGTACACACTAGTGTATCAATGTCTGCATAACGGTATCGAGACCTATATTTGACCAAATCAGTGTTGATACGTCAATACTTCGACGCCGCTACGTCCATCCCGGCTGGGCACAGAGTTCTCGGGCTCCGATCAAACGCGCCTAAATTCACACGGGTCGATTGAACGGGCGTCGCCACAAAGAAAGTGCCCATCAATGTGCACATGAAAAGCGGCGTCACTCCCTCCCGTCACCTGTCTGCCGTCGTCCGCGTTCACCCTTGTAATCCCACAACAAAATGTGATGGACTAAGATGCCATATTAATCAGCAAAGCGCCCGCCCCAGGCTTACAGGACACCCCCTCCCTCCCCCACCTCCCCCCGCCGCCCCCTCCCCGCCCGGTGTGTTTACGAAGGATCACTGTTTCCATCAGCTGGGGCGAGTGGAGATTCCCCATATCCCCCCTGTTCCCCCCCTGTCTCCCCCCTGTCTCACGGGGTTCCCCTCAGTCCCGCTCCAAAGACACATCAGCGTAGACCCGCTCCGGTCGCCACGGTGAAGAGACGAGCGCGAGGCCTTTCGGATTCTACCACGTTTAAAAGACCGGACCGTGACATTTCTGGATTTCTTGCCTTTGGAATTCAGGCTCATTTTCTGTTTTTATGTAAAAGGCTAGCAAAGTCTTTTTTAAATGATTGTCGACGAAGTCACAAGACGCCGCTGAAGATATCTGTGTTTTTATGTAGAAGAATGTTGCAACAATTCTTTTTATCCTGAGATTTGAATGCACTTTTTTGAAATACACTTTTTGGAATAGTCATTTTTCTTGTTATGATTGTTGCTTCTTCTTTTTTTTTTTGTTCCTACAAGTGACCGAAGTTGACAATAAATCCTTATTTTCACATTTTTCATCTTCTTTTCACATGTTTCATCTTCTTTGACATCTCTGCTGCTACTAAATCGTTTTCTACCAGAACTTGGATGTTTGATCATGTTTTACAAAATCGTTTGCCTTGAGCCGTCCATCGACTCGTAGTTCCCTCTCGAGCGCCGTCCCGTGTTCGCTCGTCCCGTGTTCGCTCGTACCGCGTTCGTTCGTACCGTTCCGACATGACGGCGTGCAAAGCGTGTGCCTGCGCCGTCTCCGGACTGATCGGCGCGCTCAGGGCCCGGCTCAAGTCGCTGCGTCGTCTGCTTCGCCGGACGTCCCGCTCCGACAGAACCACCCCCCCGTCTCAGCGGCGCGATGGTCCGGTCCAAGCTACAGCTGTGAGTAGTGTACGCGCCGCTAAAGGTTATTTGAAAGGAGCAGACGTAACAGTATATAACAATATACACAAGGATAACAACGAGGGAAATAACGGGAAACGAGAAGTGAAAAAATGTTTCTGCTGCTCTTGTGGGATGTTTCCAGTCTGTATTCAGTCATATAGAAGGTGCTCGGGTCGGGAAATGGACCAAAATATCTCGTTTTGTGATTATTTCTCGCTGCTCTGTTCTGCCGCTGCCTCTTGACCGTCGTCTTTGTAAAGAGTAATTGGTTCTCAGTTAATCTGTCTGGATAAATAAAGGTGATATAAAAAAAACAAATGGTATTAAAAGTATCAAAAGTATGTAAATGAATACCTTGGTTTAGTCCCGGTTTAGACTGGGTTTAGACTGGGTTTAGTCCTGTTAGGGATGTCACAATTAATCGATAATCGTGTCACAATATAATCGTAAGAACCAAAAAGTAATAATCGTGACAGTCTTTTTAGTTCCATCTCTTGTCCATAAAATAGACCTAAATGTAAAGAACTTGATTTTATCTGGCTGTTTTTGCTGTTTTCACTTTATATTGTTTTTCAGAAAGTTACATTTTGTAAAGCCGGTAACAAATTAGAGGAATTATAACATGTTAGACCACAGGAATGAAAGAAAAGTTAAGATTTTACTGATGCAGTCTCGATAATCGTGAATAATATTCAAATCAAATCAAATCAATTTATTTTTGTAAGGCCCAAAATCACAACAACAGTTGCCTCTGAGGGCCACAGGGAGAAATGAATCAACAATGTCTGTGGTGGCGATGGAGTCAGACAATGTCTGTGGTGGCGAGGGACGATGTCCCAGGGTCCTCTGTCCTTAGACTCTCCTTCTCGGCCAGGAAAAACTACAAAAAAAATCCTCTTTGGGAAAAAAGCGTAGAAACCTGGAGGAGTTCCAGTGAAGGAGAGATCCGACTCTCACAGACGGACAGACGGACACGAGGGAGTTTTTTCAGGGTTAAGAAGCAGGTAGTTTAGTGTCATCCAGGTTTTTATCTCCTTCACACAAGTACTAAGTCTGTCTACTTGATCGCTCTGATCAGGTTTCATTGATAAATACAGCTGAGTGTCGTCCGCATAGCAGTGGAAGTTAATGCCATGCTTTCTGATAATGTTGCCTAATGGCAGCATATAAAGAGTAAACAGAATTGGACCGAGTACCGAACCCTGTGGCACACCGTAAATTACTTTAGAGCATGGTGAGGAGCTCTGGTTTACATTAACAAATTGGAACCTATCAGATAGATAGGATTTAAACCAGCTGAGGGCTGTTCCTCCAACACCTACATCACATTCTAACCTCTGCAGTAGAATGTTGTGGTCAATGGTGTCAAACGCTGCGCTGAGGTCCAACAGAACCAGGATTGAGACCAGTCCATCGTCAGCGGCTAATAACAAATCATTTGTGACTTTAACTAGTGCAGTTTCAGTGCTGTGGTGGGCTCTGAACCCTGACTGGAAAACTTCAAATAAGTTATTGTCCTGCAGGTGGCGACAAAGCTGTTTTACTACAACTTTTTCAAGGATTTTAGAGACGAAGGGAAGATTTGAAATAGGTCTGTAGTTTACTAATAGGTCGGGATCTAGATTAGGCTTTTTCAGAAGAGGTTTAATGACTGCATGTTTGAAGGACTGTGGAACATAGCCACTTTCGAGTGAAGTATTTATTATATTAAGAATAGGGTCTATAATTAGGGGAAGAAAGTCTTTGAGGAGTCTGCTTGGAATGGGGTCTAGGACACAAGTTGAGCTTTTAGAGGACATAATGGCTGAAGTTATCTCTGCTTGATCAACAGCTGTGAACCTTTCTAAGTTTACAGGTGGATTTATATGGGACGTTAGATTTACAGCTTGGGCTAGTTCAGGGCTAATAGCGGGGGTAATTTCATCTAATTTATCTCTGATTGTTTTTATTTTATTGTTAAAAAATAGGAGGAAATCATCAGAGCTGAGTGTAGCTGGGATTGAGGGCTCTACTGCACTGTGACAGTTTGTTAGCCTAGCTACAGTGCTGAAAAGGAATTTAGTGTTACTTTTGTTGACTTCTATTAGATTTGAATAATATCTGGTTTGGGCCTTACGCAGAGCCTGCTTATAGGACAGCAGGCAACTTTTCCATGCTTTTAGGGATTCTTCGGTGTGAGAGCGACGAAATAATCCCTCTAACTTTCTAACTCTTTGTTTATGTGAACGCAGTTCTTGGTTGTACCATGGGGAGGGGCGCTTTGGCCTAATGACCTTCTGTTTTAACGGCGCGACCACGTCAAGAGCAGACTTCAGAGAATTCATGGTCAAGTCGACAAATTGATCACTTATACTGGGACTAAAACTATTCTCAGCAGGATCACATGACATGTCACTGAATATTGGCTCTATTATTTCTTTGAATTTTGAGATAGATTTTTCAGATATTGTCCTTTTCATTATAACTTTATTTTGTGGGACTGGATGATCTTTAAGAATAAACTGAAAGGTAATTAGGAAATGATCTGACAATATAGGGTTTTGAGGGAGGACAATGAGGTCACTAATCTCTGTTCCATACGTTAGGACAAGATCCAGAGTGTGAGTCGGTTTATTTACATTCTGAGTGAAACCAATGCTGTCTAACAAGGCGCTGAAGGCATTACTGAGAGCGTCATCACTCATGTTCACGTGGATATTAAAGTCTCCAGCTATAACTATTTTATCCCAGGCTAACACTAAGTTTGATATAAAGTCAGAAAACTCTGTTAAAAACTCTGAGTAGGGACCAGAAGGTTGGTAGATAACTATGAACAAAACTTCTTTTTGGTTTTTCATATTTGGACATGTGATCGACAGCATAAGGCTTTCAAATGAGTGAAATGCATTGTTAGTTTTAGGGCTCATGAGTAGGCTTGAGTGTGAGATCACTGCCACACCACCACCTCGGCCTGTGCTCCTGGCGGTCTGAAAGTTAACATGGGTGGGTGGGGTGGACTCATTTAGTCTGACGTAGTCGTCTTGTTGAAGCCACGTTTCAGTTAGAGCTAGAAGATCTATGTTATAGTCACTAATTAATTCATTAACTAAGAGCGATTTGGAGGAAATTGCTCTAATGTTTAGCAGTCCACATTTTACGTGTTTATTCATTTGTATATTTGTGTCATTTGTGATTGATATTTTCCTTAAGTTATTTGGTCTGACGCCTGAAATAGTTTTTCTGAGATGTGACTTTTTGGCATTATTTGTACGAGGAACACGAGGGACACACACAGTCTCTATCTGTCTTGAATCTGAACACTTCACATGTAACAGAACGGGCGAGAGTTCAGCGACAGAGGAGCGTCTTAAACTGCTGCTCTGCGCCCGGGGCTCATCCCTAGATGATCCCAAATTCTGATGTTTTTCCTCATCATAATTGTGTCACTAAAATTTTATATCGTGACATACCTAGTCCTGGTTTAGTCCTGGTTTAGTCCTGGTTTAGTCCAGGGTTTAGTCCAGGGTTTAGTCCTGGTTTAGTCCTGGTTTAGTCCATGGTTTAGTCCTGGTTTAGTCCTGGTTTTAGTGGTTTAGTCCAGGGTTTATTGGTTTAGTCCAGGGTTTAGTCCAGGGTTTAGTCCAGGGTTTAGTCCTGGTTTAGTCCAGGGTTTAGTGGTTTAGTCCATGGTTTAGTCCATGGTTTAGTCCATGGTTTAGTCCATGGTTTAGTCCATTGTTTAGTCCAGGGTTTAGTCCAGGGTTTAGTCCAGGGTTTAGTCCAGGGTTTAGTCCAGGGTTTAGTCCTGGTTTAGTCCAGGGTTTAGTCCAGGGTTTAGTCCATGGTTTAGTCCATGGTTTAGTCCAGGGTTTAGTCCAGGGTTTAGTCCAGGGTTTAGTCCATGGTTTAGTCTTTGTTTAGTCCAGGGTTTAGTCCAGGGTTTAGTCCAGGGTTTAGTCCAGGGTTTAGTCCTGGTTTAGTCCATCTCCTGTTGGACATTCCTGGTCAGCTGTAGTGGTCGTTGTCTGTCAGAGCTGTCCTGGTTTAGTCCTGGTTCAGTCCTGGTTCAGTCCTGGTTTAGTCCTGGTTTAGTCCTGGTTTAGTCCTGGTTTTGTCCTGGTTTTGTCCTGGTTTTGTCCTGGTTTTGTCCTGGTTTTGTCCTGGTTTAGTCCATATCCTGTTAGACGTTCCTGGTCAGCTGTACCGTTTGTTGGTTTCGTCCATGGTTTAGTCTTGGTTTTGAACGTTTTTAGTGTGTGTCCATCACGGTGGTCGACTGTGTTGTTTTTGAAGTGCTCTATAAATAAAGTTGGCTTGGATTGGATTGGTTTAGCTCTGGTCTAATCCCTCTTGTTGTTCCCGCTCTCTTCCAGCGGTCTGTGATCTCTAAACGTGTGCACAGTTCTGCTTAATTCAATTGACCTGTCTCTGGAGTCCATCTGCAGTCCTCTAACCACATCACGTCATTTACACCAACACTTTGAACCAGATCTGAGCCAATTCAGTGCTAAAAGTGAAGGATACGGAGAGAGGAGATCAGGCATGTCCAATCTACGGCCCAGGGGCCAAATGCGGCTCTCAGAACAATTTTTCAGTTGGTCCAAATAACACAACGTTGTGCTTTTTACTCATTTTTTTAATTCAAGCATTTTGATGTTATGCAAACCTATTATTAATTTTCCAAGTCTTATTAAAGGTGTGGAGGTGCATTAAAAAATGTTTATGTCATTTTTACATAAGGTTGTGGCGACGTTACACTACTGGTTCATGACGTAATCTTGAAGTCCTTCAGTCCTCACATCTGCTCAAAATTGTGTTAATGTGTTTATATTTTTGCACTGTTGCCTGCACTTTGTATTTTGAGTGCCTCGACAAGTTTCCCCCCCATTCCATAGCCTTAGATGTCCTCATTAATTTTGCCAATTTTCAGGATTAAAATATTCAGAAGTTTAAGAGTCGAGGCGTGTTTTTGAGCTTGTCAAATGCAGCGATGTTGTTTCCAGTCGAAGTATTATAGTCTGTAGTCTGCAGTCTGTGTGATGTCAGTATTTAGCCTCGTTAGCTCGCCGTTAGCTCCCTCTGTGTCCTCATGTTTAAATCCAGGACAGAGAAGTAGGACAGTGCTGCCTAATTAGTGTTTTACTGTAAGGACTCAACTCACGTGAACTACTCGTATTTATAGACGTTCAGAGCTGACTGATGGAAAGTGTTATTATGACATTCGCATTTTAGGAAGTTGATTGTGGCCTGGTTTTAGTCTTGTCTCGATTAATCCAGCAGTAGTTTCTCCATTTGTTGTCCCCCCGAGGTAAGACCTGAGTTCAGAGAGTGCTTTATCAGACCTGGTTTAAACTAAGGGCAGGCAAGGGTAAACTCTATAAATGAATGCAATATTGCAAAAAGATGTATAAACATGCATAAATCTGCCCCTTTGTAGTAGTTTTGAGCTGGTTTAGACCCTGTTTAGTCCTTGCATTTAACCTGGTTTAGTCCTCTTGTCTTGTTAGTCTTTGTTGAGTCAAAATTTCAAATATTCAAACACAAGTAATAATTTGGGATGTTAGTGTTTTGTTTATTGTGAGAAAAAGATCACAATTTAACGATTCTTCACAATTATTGAGACTTGGACCAAACAACAGGAAAATCTTTCATTTTCTTTCATTTTCGTGGTCTGGCATTTTACTATTCCTATTATACTATTTGTGAGCGGCTTTACCAAACTGAACTTTTTGCAAGACAAAATAAAGTTAAATTTGACTAAAACAGACAGATAAAATGAAGTTCTTTACGTTTAGGTTTATTTTCGGGCTGTACATTGAACAAAAAAGACTTAATTTTTCTTCTAAAATTATCAGGATTATCATCTTTTAGTTCTCACGATTATATTGTGACCTGAATGATGACGATTACTGATTAACCCGATAATCTTGACATCCCTAGTCATAATGAACAACATCACAAGAGCAGTCCCAAGTCAAGAAGGAATAATACTTATTGTTATTATCTTATTTGATCCCACCCTTTTGTAACTATAACTTCAAAATGACAGTATCAAAAGCATTCATAAACAGAAAAAACATATCCAACACTTTTCATTATCTCAGAGTCCTTTCATTAAATTTTGTCATACTTGAACATGGTTTCACAATAAGAGTCTTTACGTTTCATTCTGCTGTTTTATTTGTACATTTGTAGAACCTCGTGTCTTTTAATGATACTCTACCTTTTAGAAAATTGTGTACGGATTACTTAAAGGTGAGCAGACAGGTGGGCGGGGCTCAGGTGATTGGGCGTGGGCGCGGCTCAGGTGCTCCTCCTCCTCCGGGACAGGTGCTTGGCAGTGCTGTCCTGTGATGAAGAGGCGCTACATGGGCATCCTGTCGCTGCCAGCCTCCATCTGGGCTCTGACTCACTGCACAAATGCCACCAAACTCCACAGACTCTTCTATATTTACTCCTCCTGCGCCTCTCAACTCTCCAGCTTACGGATTTATTTATGTGGCGATAAAACACCAAGGATGTATCCGCGCTCGTTGCTATGAGCGCTGTCGACCGCTGACCTAAAACATGCATTCTTATGTAAACGGGCCCGTTGTGGATGTGTTGTAAAAGTGTAGAGAAGGAATTGTATGAAGGAAACGTGAAGTATTATTAACGGAAAAAGCCGTATACACGTCAAGAGGAGCTACAACTGTTACTACGGCTTAATGCATAGGTCTGCATACGCTACTGCCACTACTCCACTACTTAGGATGAAGTACTTTACCTTTTTGTGCTTTGTAATGAGTGCTTTCAATACAATGCTATCAATTTAAATTTGAATGAAATAGGTTTAAAAACAGACTATAGACTGTTATTTTTAACATATAATAATAGTACTTTCTTTGTTTCCATGTGGTCTTAAACTAGAGCTGATAAACTGTTCAAGACTGTCAATTTGACTCTGTTTATGTACTTTTTCCTTGTCCATTTGTTTTGTTTATTTGTATCTAGTTTCAATACTGGCTTTACTACTACAACAAGTACTACTGCTACTACTGTTACTATTGCAACTTTTGCAACTATTGCAACTGCAACTACAATACAACTACTATTACAAATATTATTACAACAATTACAACTTCTACTACAACTATTACTATGATACAAGTACTACAATAAAAGTACAAAGTAAAAATATAACTACTACTACTACTACATGCAAAGTCCAATGATGCATCTTGCTGCATTTGTGCTGAAAATACTATATATCCAGTGTCAGAATAAAATCGTTGAGGAGAGAGGTGCAAACAAGAGCGAGTGAAGAAGGTGAAAACACAGAGATAGAAGGAGCGAAGAGAGCGTGAGAAAGAAGGAGCGAAGAGAGCGAGAGAAAAGAGAAGGAAGGAGCAAAGAGGGAGAGGAGAGATGGAAGGAGCAAAGAGGGGAAGGAGAGATAGAGGGATGGAGAGGGGGAGAGGGGAGATGGAGGGATGGGAGAGATGGAGGGATGGGAGAGATGGAGGATGGGAGAGATGGAGGATGGGAGAGATGGAGGATGGGAGAGATGGAGGATGGGAGAGATGGAGGGATGGAAGAGGGAGAGATGGAGGGATGGAAGAGGGAGAGATGGAGGGATGGAAGAGGGAGAGATGGAGGGATGGAAGAGGGAGAGATGGAGGGATGGAAGAGGGAGAGATGGAGGGATGGAAGAGGGAGAGATGGAGGGATGGAAGAGGGAGAGATGGAGGGATGGAAGAGGGAGAGATGGAGGGATGGAAGAGGGAGAGATGGAGGGATGGAAGAGGGAGAGATGGAGGGATGGAAGAGGGAGAGATGGAGGGATGGAAGAGGGAGAGATGGAGGGATGGAAGAGGGAGAGATGGAGGGATGGAAGAGGGAGAGATGGAGGGATGGAAGAGGGAGAGATGGAGGGATGGAAGAGGGAGAGATGGAGGGATGGAAGAGGGAGAGATGGAGGGATGGAAGAGGGAGAGATGGAAGGATGGAAGAGGGAGAGATGGAGGGATAGAGGGAGAAGGAGAGATGGAGGGATAGAGGGAGAAGGAGAGATGGAGGGATAGAGGGAGAAGGAGAGATAGAGGGATGGAAGAGGGAGAGATGGAGGGATGGAAGAGGGAGAGATGGAGAGATAGAGGGATGGAAGAGGGAGAGATGGAGGGATGGAAGAGGGAGAGATGGAGGGATGGAAGAGGGAGAGATGGAGGGATAGAGGGAGAAGGAGAGATAGAGGGATGGAAGAGGGAGAGATAGAGGATGGAAGAGGGAGAAGGAGAGATAGAGGATGGAAGAGGGAGAAGGAGAGATAGAGGATGGAAGAGGGAGAAGGAGAGATAGAGGGATGGAAGAGGGAGAGGAGAGCGTCTGAGGCACATGTCGAGTGCATCGTCAGAGCACATCAGACCTACTCGGAAACATGTTAGCTCCACAGACTCTTCGAAGAGACTACAGGACCCACAATGCACTGGGGCCGACCCGGACCCGCAGACCCGTCTCCTGGGATCCGCAGGTACGATAGGAGGAAGGGACGGTACAGGGAAAGCGCTCGGGGTCCACGTTTCCTTTAAAACCGGGCATACACGCTTTGAAACGTATGTCGTTTTTGAGCAGAGAAAAACGTGACGGATGAAGTCGTGTTGACGCTGTAGTTTTAATTCTGTGTAATACATATTTAAGTATTCTAAAATAAGGATCAAATCTATTTTTAAATGTTGAGTTGGAACACATTAAAGACTTCTATGAGGGGAAAAAAGGACAAAGTTTGATAGCGCTATCATTTCTTTAGCTACATTAGGCTTTAGTGTGTGATTGTTCTTTATTAGAGTAAAATTAGACTTCACACTTTTCCATTCTGTGACGTTCCGGTTTTATTTATATTATTTCTCAGCCTAAAGTGTGTTGAACTTGTCCAATCCAGTGTGTCATCCTCGTGTTGCTCCGCCTCCTCCCGTCTCTCCTCCCCAGACTCATCACACACTGTATTTGCGTGAATCTGTCGCACTTATATTCAAGTTTTGTTTACAACTTTTCTAGAGCTTTTAAAAGTTTGTTACTTTGTCATGTCTTGGTCTTTTGACTCATATTAAAGTTGTCTGTTCTGTTATAGAATACAGCAGCAGAAATGTATATCAGTGCTTTTTATTATTATATACGATTCTGGGCCAATATATCGGTGTGTCCCTAATTTGTACACGGCAAACAATATTATACAATTATGTTTTCATTCATGCACACACACACACACACACACACACACACAAACACACAAACACACAAACACACACACAATTAATAATGACAATAAGTCTCATTTGTACTATTACGTTTTAGAAAGAGATATATATTCTGCCTCCGCATGTTCACAACGTTAAGCCCTTGATGTATCTGCAGCCGCGGTGCCGCTGTAAGACACTCGTTTGGGCCCGTTTCCGTGGAGCTACAGCAGTTAAATTGGGGCCACGTTGTTTCAGTCGTCTCGGCGTGAGGCGGGTGTCGGAGGGGGCGGGGCCACGAAGACCATCTCATGTTCAAACTAATCATACAAGACGCCTCGCCAGGGAATCTGACACGTTAACGAGACCGCCGGCTGCATTCGGCTGTAAACTGCCTTACCCAGAATACACTTGGAAAGCCCTGTCTTTGAAATGACTCACGGCCTTGTCCGGTTTTGTCCTTAGTTTTGGCGTTTTTGCTCATTTCATCCACTTAGCTCAAGGTTAGTGGTTTGATTCCTGCCAGTAGCAACGCGACCTTTACCCATTTTTAACTTTTTATAATGAATTGTCTTGTCCAGTTGTTTTAAACCTCTAGTTTTAGTCATTTACGGTCTTAAGGTTTAATGTTTTAAGCACAATAATTACTTTTTTGAGCTTTTACCATGTTATAACATTGTTTCTTCATCAAAAACATTCCTGGAGTTGTATTTAACGTCATTCACACTCTTTTCACGCAGCCCTCTCCCTCAGAAAGCACTCGATCTGCTGTCAAATCTTACATCATACGTAGCTAAAATATCTCGTTTTTTCCCCGTAGTTATTCCAACTGTTGCCAGAAGGCGAATGATGAAACTTTAATGTTGATTAATTTTGTACCAAAGGAAAGGAACTAAAAAGCTGGTTTAAAGGCCAATAATTAATACAAACAATCCATAATATGTGTCCGTTTTAAACCTGCTTTTTGTGTTTCTCGCTTTAGTCCTAATTTTGGTTTGGTTTAGGGCTTGATTTATCCTGCTTAGTCATGAGTTAGTCCTGACTTTGTGAATTGTATTACACTATATGATATTGTACTTGATTATTGTGAATGTTTGATCACGTGTTTTTTTCTCATTTTGGGTTTAAAACGGATTTGCCAGTGATTTAAAGACATTTAAACAACTAAAACGAGTAGACTTCTGCTGTCCCTGCTGCTGAGTAACGCCGCCGTGACTCACAAATGTGTCACCGTGCATTGTTCCTGCCAGAAAGTGTGAGAACTGCTGAAAAAACGTTGTTTGTTGGTGATTTCAGGACGATGTTCCCATCAAAGAGATCAGCATCACTCACCACGTGAAGGAGGGCTGCGAGAAGGCCGACCCGAGGCAGTTCGAGCTCCGAAAAGTCCTGGGACAAGGGTCTTTTGGGAAGGTGAGTGGGTCTTTATGAACCAGAACTACAGCTGAGCAATATGGCAAAAACAAAATATTAAATCAATTATTTTTTTGTATTAAATGATCCGTTTGATTCAATTTAACTTCTTTTATTAATAACAAATTATTCAGTAAAACTATAACTGTAATTATACTGGTAACAATAATCATTAGAATTAAAAACTAATAATTGTGAGAATTACATTTTTTATTTTTTAAATACACTACAGTTGCAAAACAAAACTAAAATATTCCACATTCACCACATTTTTACACATAAAAAAGACAACTAAAAAACACAACAAACTAAAAAACAAATTAAGTAACATACATAAGAAGAAAAAAATAAAAATTGTGAGAATTTTAGATGCAAAAAACAAACAAACCATCAGATTTCTATTGTATAATTTTTTTATTCATATTTACATTTGGTTTGCGTCACATTAACTTCACTTTTTTCCAAATTAAGTTTGATTAAAAATGAAAAAACTGGTCAAACACAATGTAACTGTGAAAACCACTGATTAATTTCCCAAACACCAAACTAAATCTGGACTAAAATGATACCAAAACTAAACCCGGACTACAGAAGGACTGCCCCAACACTTAGGCCAAAGGGCACAACAACACTCTGTGCTGTTTGGAGCTGGGATATAAACACTGCTCCTGTCAAATAAATAAGAAATAAATTCAATAAATAAATAAGACATCCACTCAACAACCTCAGCCTTTTTCGTCCCCAAATTTAAACCAGGTCTAAACAAGTAATCAGTCAAAAGGAAACGGCTCATCATTTCATAACATCGCACATGGATTTGTTAAAATGTAAATCAAACTGGATGAAATGTTCTCAATGCTTCAGAGCTTCTCACTGAATGTTTTAGCAAATGTTTTGAGTCCGTGTCCTTCTGTCAAGCCTTTGTGTTGCTCTGTAATCAGACTTCAAAGACTTCAGTGAATAGTGCATTGTGTTTTACGGGCACCGTGTAACCTTTCACAAAGAGTGCTTTTACTAGAATATCTCATGTTTTTATTGCTCAAAAATAGAGATGGACTCATTTATAAGTTGGCTGATGTCGGTGTAATCCCTCATTCGTCCAGGCGTGTGCCATAGTAGAAAAAGCTTCAGTTAAGTTCAGTTAAGCTCCAGATGACTACAACTGAAGCTTTTTCTAAGTTGGCTGATATTTACACTTTTTCGCAGATCGACTTTTAGCCTTTAATCTCCAACATGGGTCAATATTGGCTCAATTAAGTTATATTTTAACACTTTGGTGGGAAGAGGGCGCTGCACAAAATGCGATTGCACTGCTCCCTGACCTTTACATATATCATATCTATATAATTATGAAGATAAATATTTCATCTCTGGGTAAATGGCAGACTGTAGTCCAAGCGCAGAAGCCTAGAAACGGTGAGTTCAAGCGCTGTGCTGTGACGATGAGTCAATCCCGATCATCTGCTGATTTCAATATGTTTACGGAGCAACAGATTAATCATGCTCGGGCGTTAAACACGGGAGAACTGCCACTACTGCCACAGCCGCACTCAGAACTTTGTCCAGGGGAGAACGAGAAGCATCGTGAGTTTAAAAGTACAACAAAGGGAACAGTTTGTGTTTAACTTTCCTGGTAAAGGGCACGCGCGTCTCTTCATGGAGATGTTGTTGCTAATGCATTCCTGCCCAATTAGAACTCTTTTCTTATGTTTTGCCAACAAAATGGGCACATATTTAGCCAAATCAATCTTTTTTAAGGTTAAAGTTCAGGTTAAAGTCCACTTTATTGTCTCCGTCAGGGACATTTTGAGCTTTTCACCTTGTTCCCTCTTTAAAAACATACCTGTATTTGTATTTAGCTTAATTCAGGCTCTTTTCCTGTTTCCTGTTTATGAGGTTGTTTCCCTCTGAACCCCAGAAAACACTCGGTTTCAAATATCCTGGATTAGTCCCATGAGTTCATAAATCATCACCAGATCCTGAGCATTTCTGCCGACAAATCGTAATCGAAATTTTGTGCAAAAGAATGATCTGAAATTCTACTGAAACCATGTTAAAAGTAGCTCGTAGTTTTTTGTTTTGCTTACTTTTTACTTTTACTTCAGGACAGATTTGGTCCCAGTATTTGCACTTGTACTTGTGTCACATTTTTTAATCATGAAACTGTACATTTACTTCTTCCCACCGCTGGTAACAATACAATTACTGCATAATGTATGTCGTTTACATTTTTAACGTAAAGTAAACGATATGTAATCTTACTTTTACAATTATTAAAGCGATTAATTTTGAGTTCCTACTTCCATTACTTTGCATGGCATTACTCTTTTCTTACAATAAATAGATTAAATTCCCAGGATTGTCTGTAAAGCTCTCAATTAAAAAGCTCCAAGACGAGTAGAAACGATTGCATCTCGATTCGATGAAAATTCTAGCTCTACTTGATACTTCTGCTCAATCACTCTCCATCATCCTGTTCAGAACATATGCATATTGCGCTGAGTTTTGTCTGCCTTGTGCATGGTCAAAACGTCTATAATCCACGGGCACGAACCCCATACCGTCCAAGTGCGAGCGCGCCTTTTGATTCCGCCGTTCCCGCGAGAGCCGCTGCCATGGAAATCGCCTTCATGAAAGAGCAATTAGCTTTACGACGGCGCGTGTGTTTATGCTAATCCCCCCACGAGCGACCCAGAAAACCGACGCAGTCTCCGCCGTCCGCGAGCGCCGCCAACATCTTGGTTTCGTATTAACGTGACATTAATATTGGGCTGTAAAATCCTGGAGGAGTTTCCCTGTCCGTTAACGTAGCCTGGAAGCGTGTTTAAAGGTGCACTTTGTAACTGTAAAGTCCTCACTATGGCCTTAAATGCATCTGATTAGCTAATATTTAGCATATAGCAGACGGTTTTTGCTCAAAAATACCTTGCAGGGGGAAAAATGCATTAGATCTGGGAAAAACATGGAATTGTGATTTATGTTTTTAATAGGATTTTGGGCAAATTGGGAAAAAAGACTGAATTAGGCAATAATCAATAAGCAATTATGCAGTATTAGACGGGCTATTTTGTCATTTGTGGAGCAAATTATGGCACTTCAAATGTCGCAGTCTTTTGGCGATTTGCTAATTGCTAATTTTGATTTGATTGACATTAATCTAGATCCTTACTGTAAGCAGATTGATAAGTTTAAAGCTATGATAGGCAGAAAAAAAAAACTGCAATAAAACCGCAATGAAATGGTTTCGTCCAATGAGACTGAACTGTTTTGGGGATTTTTTATTTTATTTGCAATTTTCGTTAGCTTATTTGCAATTGTGGTTAGATTAGCTTTTCTATTTTCATACAGAAATTGAGTTCAGAGTTTTACACTGACTCTTTGAACCTCTAAAGTTACTGTACGTTTTTAAGAAATATCATAATGCATAAAGATTTGTGACTCTTTAACCACATTTATTAATCCCGTGTTTTTGTTTCAGGTGTTTTTAGTGAAGAAAGTGACTGGACCGGACGCCGGGCAGCTCTACGCCATGAAAGTCCTGAAGAAGGCCACGCTAAAAGGTTTGTTTGGTGAAACGCGTGAGTCTAATGTACGGTGGCACTTCTCTGCAGCTAAATCAATCATCTTTATTGTATATTTCCAAATCGGGTCTTCTACAACAATGCCAGTGTCACTTTAAACAGCTAAAAACTCTTACTTTCAAGGAACCTTTATAAAATGTCGATGTTATTTGAATTGATACAGATTTTGTGACAACTGTATTTACTTTATTTGAAGGATTTTAATCATGTTTTATCATCGTTCCCTCCTCAAAAACACAGCTGGAGTCGAATCTTACTTCATTCGCGCTCGTTTCATTAATCACGTTTGCGAGGTTGTTTTTTTCGAAACCTCACAAATCACTCCGTTTTAACTTTCCCTGGATTATCACGTCGCAGGTTAAAATCAGATTGTCGCGAGCTCAGTTTTTGTCCGTTATCCATGAACCGTCACTGGACTCGATGTGCGGTCAAATGTGTCCACAACAAACGGGTGGACACATGACTAAGGGCTTTATTTATTTATTTTTTCATTGTTTATTCCCACTGGCGAAAAGGGAGAGCGCGCCAACATCCAAATAAATCTATGGAAACGGAGGTGCAGTGTGTAATGTCTGTTTTCCGCATTATTTTGAGGTATTTTAAGTTAGAAAAATTTAAATACTGATAACAATGTGACCAAACGCACGTTTAAAAGCCACTTAAAGCCACATTAATGCATCATATGTTCACTTAAAGGTGCACTACTAGTTATCAGTCGGATTTAAATCATGTTTTATTTAATTTTTGTCACTGTTCCCTCCTCAAAAACATAGCTTAAATTGCGTTTTGCTTCTTTAACGTTTGTTTCATCAATCACGTTTACGAGGTCGTCTCTTCTAAGCCTCACAAATCACTCCGTTTCAACGTCCCCCAGATTGTCGCGTCACAGGTTAAAATCCGGTCGAAATAACTCTATGGAAACGGAGGTGCAGTGTGTAATGTGTGTTGTCCACATTATTTTAGGTTAGAAAATGTGAAATACTAATGCCAATGTGACCAAAAGCGCGTTTTAAAAGCCACTTAAAGCCACATTAATGCATCTTATGTTCACTTTAAAGCTGCTCTGCTCTCCATGCAGATGTTCTGGCTTTGACTACTAGAACGTCTGTTGCGTTGTCAGACTTCAATATGTGCTTTTGCTATTAAAACAGTCACAAACAGTCCCCACACATTCTGGCTCTGGCCTCGCAGACAAATGGCCTGTTTCCGTTTATATCCTGGCTCTAAGTGAATCGTCCCAGAGCGTGCGGGGAGCTTGTTTTTCCCTCGTTGTTGTGGTTCGTTCGTCATCGCCCAAAGTGGAGTTTCGCGCCTCGACATGAGACGGACACAAACTGAAGAAACACTCCAGATTTAGACCAATGTTTGCAAGTAAATGTCTTAAACGAAACAACAAAAAAGTACAGGGTAATTATTGTGATGGGTAAATTGATTAAACTAAACTGAACTGGGCGGAGCGTATAATCACTTTAATATCGTTTTTTGTGTGTTGTTTTTAAAACGCTGTCTTGTTTAGAGCGTTACATCAATACAGAAAGCCATTTTTATTTTGTTTTTTGAAAAGGAAAAAGCAAAATTTTATAAAATCAAGGTCTGTAAATATGAGGAAATTATCTTGTCCTTTGTGACTGAATATTCCGGGTTCAATTGTACACTTTAGATTTGACGTCACGATTCCAGACAAACAAACCGATGTAGAAACCAAAACTGTAGACAAAGATGCTCGGTTTATTTACCTTCCTTGTTTTTTGCATTTCATTCAGCCAATCACATTCTCACTGAACCCCTGTCATCTTCGTCCGTTTGTTTTTGTTCCTACTTAAGCGTATGAATGTATAAAAGACACATATTCTGAATGTTAAAGGACAAACATTGTGCTTTGAGCTTTTAACCCTGTTCTAACATTGTTCTCTCATCAAGAACACACATGGAGTAGCATTTAGCTTAAGTCATGCTAGTTTGATGAATCCTGGTTAAAAAATCCTCTTTCCTCCGAGCGTCATAAACTCTCCGTTCTGAATCTCCTCGATAACTGACATTTCCTCCATCTGTGACGTGGCTTTGAAAAACTTCTGCTGTTTTTAAAGTCCATAAATCATCTCCAGACTCACTCTGTGTCAGTGACAAGGAATTTGGAGGCTAGCTTGATTTTTAACTAGTATTTTAAACGGTTCACTTCCCTCTGCAGAGCTCAGTTTCTCTGGTGTCTCCTAAGGCTGGACAAAATAATTTTGTTTTCTCTAAAAAAAACATTATTTAACAGTCATTTTTTCAGTTCTAGAACAAGAAATGCCAAAGTAAAACTACTACAGAGCATGTTTAAATGCCTGTAAAAATACAAATAATGCATCATATCTGTCCTTTTAATGAAACAATAAAATGTTACGCTTGGTTTGAAATTGAAATGGATGTTGTTTTGTGGGAGGACGACACGCTGGTACGCGCTGCTTTTCTCCACACTTTGGAAATCCGCCCACATAAACACCGTCAGTGCTTTGTCTGGTTTTACCTTAGCGAAACGCGACTAGACAGGTCTATTTCTAGCAACCGTGGAAACCGTAGGACCATATTTAAGTTGCCATGATACTACAGAAAACTAATATACAGTTCTACTATAGAGCTGTAGCTAACAATTACTTAAGAAGTCAAATAGACAAATGTTTGAATAAGAACACATTTTTTGACAAATAAAGATACAAATGATCTCTGACTGAAAACTTCAAGATAGAGAATATTTGCAAATAAGGATCACATTGTAAGAATTGTAAGAAAAATGAACAAAAGAAAAAAGAAAAATTGAAATTTTGATTTAATAATGCCACTGTGTTTGGGACAAAATGTCGTTGTTCAGTCACAATTATTCCGATTAATTGTCGCAGCAAACACAAAGTAGTTTTCAGTTGGAATAATAGTTAAAATGTAAGTTGGATGATCAGTATTTAATTGCATTTTCTCATATGTTCATATATTAAATCAATGTTCAAGTCCAAAAAGCTTTAACAAATCAGAGAAGATGGTTAAACTAATACAATAAATGAAATGTTGGGATTTTGACCCTCTGAGGCTGTTGTAGTTTGGGTAGTTTATGCAAAAACATCATTAGATATAAAAGTTAGGTAAATTATAGATTATGAGATTATGAGTTTGTGTTTAAAGGTGTTTCCTCGTGGTGTGGATAAATCATTTGTCCTGCCACGTATCAATCATAAAATGCACCTACCGCTCACCTGCAGCCGCGTGCAGTTCGTGCCCACGTTTCCGCGTGCCTAAGCGCATGGATCTATCATAATATAGTTCCCTCAGTGTACGGGGCAAAATGAAGACGGAGAAAGACAGTTCGAGCTGACGCAGAAGTGGACTGAAATCTACAGGAGACGAGAGATGTGATGCCATCCGTCGCGCTGATAAACAAACGCACGTGTGTGTTGTATCAGTCCGCACGGGGCAGTGCGCATGCGCACTTCCGCCTGCGTTCTCAAATCACCGAAAAATCGTTCATAACGCCTTTAAGTTAAAGTAGCATCTCTAAATCATGAATTTGCTTTTCCAGTTCGAGACAGAGTTCGGACGAAGATGGAGCGGGACATTTTAGTGGAGGTCAATCACCCGTTCATCGTGAGGCTGCACTACGGTGAGTCGACCAATCGCAGCGCTCGCCGTCCGAGCGGAGAGCGATCCGATTGGTCCGAACGGAGGTCTAAAACGACTTTGAATGTTTCCGCAGCGTTCCAGACGGAGGGGAAACTCTACCTGATCCTGGACTTCCTCAGAGGCGGCGATCTCTTCACTCGTCTCTCCAAAGAGGTAAATAAAGAAGTCTAAATTTAGTTTGGGGCGTTTTTTATGACTGTATGTTTGTATTATTTAAATCTATGAAGCAGATGTTTAATATCATGATGTTTTTATGGGATTATCTGGATGATGTGTCATGGAATCAGACAAACATGTCCTTGGGATGAGACATGCGCCGATGCTATTCCTTAACACATAGAGAACACAATTCAACTTAGAATATGAAACGACACAGAAACGTCAGACATTTGTATGGCATGCATGGGAGAAAACGCGGGGACTGATCACGTAAGCTGTTGTAAGAAGCCTTTCCCATGCTGGTTGGTTTTATTAGATATTCTGGAATAGGCGGGTCACATTTCTCATTGGTCAGCCTCATATCAAGGCACTTGGTATTTTTCCGTAGAGATAAAGCCTGCAAGGGGGGGTGCAACTCCCCCCCCTCTGGGGCAACATCCTTTGGCCCATCTTTACGACCCCTTCACAAACAAATGCAGTTTGTCACACACCCGTTCTTCTCTTAGACTAATGATGCAGATAAAATATCACTATTATGCAGATAAAATACATCACAGAAATATACTCATATATTCACATTTTATCACATGATGACATTGAAATCCATTAAAAATATGCTAAAACATTCTTGTAAATGTCGTTTTTTAAGGTTTAAATATTGCATAAAACATGATTTAGAGATGCATTTTGTTACATTTTTATTCTTAAACCGCTTATAACAAAATGCATTCAGCCTTTTTAATGGTTCTTATCACAGACGATACTCTGGATATTGTAATTTAGCCAACATTTCTCAAACAAAATGTGAGATTTTATCTATTTTTTGTTATGTAGTCTCTGCATTTTGTGTGTTCAGATTTTATGCCCAGAAGACTTGATGTTATTTCCTTGTGTTTGTGCGTTTCCAGGTGATGTTCACGGAGGAGGACGTGAAGATCTATTTGGCTGAACTGGCTCTGGCCCTGGATCACCTCCATGGACTCGGCATCATCTACAGAGACCTCAAACCAGAAAAGTAAAAGTCACAAGCAAAAACTGGACTTTCACCTGTGTTTGAGCCCAACTGTCGTGACTAGTTACACTCAGAGTACAGCTACATTTTGTTCTACGCTTTCCTCTTTGAAATGTTACTACTAATAATAGTAATAATATACAGTTTATGATACTATTTTAAACACATTGGACGACTGCATCGGTGTTTGTCTTAATCGTTCTCAGGCTGTGTTCACATTTGTACATAAACCACATCAAAACTGGCACTATACTGGGATTAAACCTGGAACTAAACCAGGATCAAACTAAGGATGTGTTCCCACTGGGTCCTGATCTGAGTCAATTCCAGTTTAGTCCTGATGTAGACTTGGTTTGGTTCAGTTCTGATCCAGGGTTAGTTCCAAATTTAGTCAACATTTTATCTCAAATTTGATCAACCAAGTCTACACCAGGACCAAACCAGGACGAGACCTGGACCAAACCAAGTCTACACCAGGACCAAACCAGGACTAGACCTGGACCAAACCAAGTCTACACCAGGACCAAACCAGGACTAGACCTGGACCAAACCAAGTCTACACCAGGACCAAACCAGGACTAGACCTGGACCAAACCAAGTCTACACCAGGACCAAACCAGGACTAGACCTGGACCAAACCAAGTCTACACCAGGACCAAACCAGGACTAGACCTGGACCAAACCAAGTCTACACCAGGACCAAACCAGGACTAGACCTGGACCAAACCAAGTCTACACCAGGACCAAACCAGGACTAGACCTGGACCAAACCAAGTCTACACCAGGACCAAACCAGGACTAGACCTGGACCAAACCAAGTCTACACCAGGACCAAACCAGGACTAGACCTGGACCAAACCAAGTCTATACCAGGACTAACGTTTGTATATTTTGTATTTCCAGTATCTTACTCGACGAGGAAGGCCACATAAAGCTGACCGGTGTGTAACATTTATGTTCACGGCAAGAGGCTTTCATGGACGTGCGTTTGACCGTTCGTCTTTATCCTTCTTGTGTTCAGACTTTGGTTTGAGTAAAGAGTCGATCGACCATGAGAACAAGGCCTACTCCTTCTGTGGGACAGTGGAGTACATGGCTCCTGAGGTCGTGAACCGGCGAGGACACACCCACAGCGCCGACTGGTGGTCGTATGGAGTACTGATGGTGAGCTCACAATTATACAGAGAGAACGATTCTCCATCATATATTATAATAATAATAATAATAGTCATATATTATAAGAGTTAAAGTGTGAAAAATGCATTTATGACTTGTTTATACTCCTACATTATCTTAATAGTTTCATTTAATCCACTTCATCCATATGTTTCTCTGGGACGTTGTAACTTCAAAAGTAGTTTTCTTAACATGCATTTTTCTCCCACAGAGACCTAAAGATCAGCCCTTTCACACACCAAACTTTACAAACCTGAACTGAAGATTTTGACTGAATGTAATGAAGGATTTGTTATCTCATTCTAAGCCTGATTTATCTAAGTTTTAAGTCTAAAACATTTGGTGAAATGTGAAATTTCAGGCCAATTTTCAGTCAGATCGAGTTTACTCAAAAACTAAATAAGAAATCCAAAATCCCCTATGTAAAATGTATTTTGTATCTAATATGTCAACAAAATGAACTACAAAATGTAAACCTGGCTCTGTCCATTTTTCAGATTTAATTGTTCCACATAATGTGCAATTTTGGCCGTTTTTACACATAAAATGCCTTATTTCTATATGAAAACATGACTGCAGCGCCTCTCCTTGATTTACAAGTGAGCAACACCAAATGTAAAACAAAGCACTATAAACTGTAAGGTACTAAAATGCCATAAAGTGTCATTATTTCTGTACAAAATTAAATAATCAACGAAATAATGTATTGTGACCAAAGATAAATGTAAAACTCAACCAAATAGGGAATAATCTTATACGGAGTGTTCAGATCTAGTTCATCACTAACTCCACTGATGTCTTTTGTGTATCCTCAGTTCGAGATGTTGACGGGAACGCTGCCGTTTCAGGGCAAAGACCGGAAAGAGACGATGACCATGATCTTGAAGTAAGACACTCGATCCGAGCAGAAGCAGAGACACTTCCACTGCTCAGGAAGTGCAGCCACGGCAAGAAAGTCAAAGCTATTTAGGTCGCAGAGTTTTCACATACTTTATCAGTGCATCATAGGAAAGTGCTTCATACACAAGTGCAAGACCATCGTGCAGGTCAAATGCAGAGATTAGCTCGAGTTTTGACACAATTTCTTACCATTTTGGTTTTAATTATTTCGTTGTGTAACTCAAAATAACGTTATCTGGACTAAACAGACTATAAAACACAAAATAAATCCTTTTTTAGAACAAAGACAGTGGCGTCAGAATTGTATTTTCATCGTTTAGTCATACATTTTGCAGTCTTGAAGTCTTCCGTCGCCATATTTCAACCTTTACTTGGTTAAAAATGTATTTAAATAGCCTCAATGTACAATAGAAATGATTACAGACAAGTCGACAACTAAATTAATCTTAAATTAATTTGCGATTATTATCTAACCCTAACCCTTAGTCATGTTTTTCCTCAATTTTAGTCACTTTTAGTCATGTTTTTTTTTTTTATTATTACTTTCAGTCAAACTTTGTTGCATTTAGACACAGTTTGTCACTTTTACTTATGCTTTGTCATATGAGTCACGTTGTGTTTGTCACTTTTTCTCCATGTTTTTCAAATTTTTTGTATTTTTTTTTTGTATTTTTAGTAAAAAAATTCTCACTTTTAGTTATGTTTTTCTTTCTCACTTTTAGTCATGTTTTTCTTTCTCACTTGTCATGTTTTTCTTGCTTGCTATGTTGCACATTTGGAGGATTTCTGTTTTAAGAGCGTCAATCCTCCAAGCGTATATGAAAATATGAATAATAGTTATGACAAAAGAAAATCTGACTTGTGTGTGTTGAACTGGAGCCTCTGGTCTCTGTTTCTCGCTCGTCTCATAAAACGCTGATGTCACGTCCTGTGGTTTGATCAGAGCCGGCGTCGTGTTTCCGTCTTATTAATAATATCTGTCTTAAACGTGTGTCTCTCTCTCACACATTTGTTGTTTTGTCGTTGATCAGGGCCAAATTAGGAATGCCGCAGTTCCTCAGCTCCGAGGCCCAGAGTCTGCTGCGGAACCTGTTCAAGCGGAACCCGGCCAATCGACTCGGTAAAAACGCTGCCAATCCACACTTTTTGTCATTATAACTGCGAAATATAAACCAACTGTGTTTTACTATTTATTCAGTTTATCTGTGTTATTTTTTTAATGATTTTACTGTGCGTTTTATACTGTGTTTAACATGTTTTTGCTTTATTAAGGTTATTATTAGTGTTATTATTAGAGAAAAAGCTATAAATAAATGGAAGAGAAAAAAAAAATTATATATATATATATATATATATATATATATATATATATATATATAAACAAACTGCTCACATAAAGACTTGCAAAGTGAAAATATAAAATGCAAAAATGATCAATATAAAGCAAAACATGCCGTCAGTAGATGAAGTTAGAAGTATAGTTAATAGTGAATAAATTATACTTTGTTTTATTTTAGATTCATTTTATGATATAGTACTGTATGTTGTTAAAAAGAGATTAAGTTTTTTTTAGAGTCTTTTACTTTTGTGTTAAAATGTGTGATTTTTGTATTTACAAAAACTTGAACGCGATGCTGATTAAGTGTCATTATTATATATTAGTATGTGTGTTTTATCTCGCGTTATTCTTAGTTACAGTGATCCCTCGTTTATCGCGGGGGTTACGTTCCAAAACGAACCCGCAATAGGCGAAATCCGCGAAGTAGAAACCTTTATTTTTTTACAGTTATTATACAATGAAATACTCCATAAAACATTGAAGCTCACGCGCGCCGCTCTCACCGGCCTCTCATGCGCGGCGCCGCTCTCACCGGCGTGTCCCGCAGCTCACACGCGCGCTCTCACCAGCCTCTCACGCGCGCCGCCGTCTCCCGCAGCTCACACGCGCGCTCTCACCAGCCTCTCACGCGCGCCGCTCTCACCGGCGTGTCCCGCAGCACACGCGCGCTACCGGCCTCTCCCGCAGCTCACACGCGCGCTCTCACCGGCCTCGCAAACTTCAATTTGGCAAGCGTTTTTACGTACGTGTACATATTAAACCATAACGTTATTAACACACAGGTAGAGAAGACGCGGAGAGACTGTTTAGCCAATCAGAGTGCAGAACACAATGCATGATGCAAATCCGCGAAGCAGCGAGACCGCGAAAATTCAACCGCGTTATAGCGAGGGATCACTGTACACCTTTTTCTTTTGCCTTAAAGCTCTAATCACAGCTTTTTCCCAGAAAGTGCATGTAAAAGCGTAACCTGATGCCCTCTGTTGGTGAGGACCGGCGTCACAGCCTGTGTTTGTGTTCATGCGTGTTGGTCGTTGTTGTGTTGTAGGAGCTGGACCTGACGGCGTGGAGGAAATCAAGAGACATCACTTTTTCAACACAATCGACTGGAACGTAAGTGTCGAGTAGAGCATGATTATTTTACCATATTTTTATCTTTTCGACATGTCAAGTGATTATTTCTAACGTAAATTGACATTTTTGGCCAAATTAAGGTATAAATATGGTGACTGAAGGCTTCTAGATAGAAAATATTTACAAATACAATCATATTACTGCAGAAAATCAGATATAGTTTATTCTTTTTTGACATTTTGATGCAGAGAATTTGACCTGTTTCCTACTAAATTTGCGATGATTCTTTTCGGTAGAAATTGTTTCGAAGAGAGATCCCCCCTCCGTTCAAACCTGCGGCCGGACGTCCCGACGACACGTTCTACTTTGACCCCGAGTTCACCGCCAAAACTCCCAGAGGTGAAATACTAACGCATAGCAACACAATACTAACACATGGCAACACAATACTAACACATGGCAACACAATACTAACACATAACAACACAATACTAACATAACAACACAATACTAACATAACAACACAATACTAACACATAACACAATACTAACACATGGCAACACAATACTAACACATAACACAATACAAACACATGGCAACACAATACTAACACATAACAACACAATACTAACACATAACAACACAATACTAACACATAACAACACAATACTAACACATAACACAATACTAACACATGGCAACACAATACTAACACATGGCAACACAATACTAACACATAGCAACACAATACTAACACAACACAATACTAACGCATGACAACACAATACTAACACTGGCAACACAATACTAACACTGGCAACACAATACTAACGCATAGCAACACAATACTAACGCATAGCAACACAATACTAACGCATAGCAACACAATACTAACGCATAGCAACACAATACTAACGCATAGCAACACAATACTAACACTGGCAACACAATACTAACACTGGCAACACAATACTAACACTGGCAACACAATACTAACACATAACACAATACTAACACATGACACAATACTAACACATGACAACACAATACTAACACATGACAACACAATACTAACACATGACAACACAATACTAACACTTTGCAACACAATACTAACACTTTGCAACACAATACTAACACTTTGCAACACAATACTAACACTTTGCAACACAATACTAACACTTTGCAACACAATACTAACACTTGGCAACACAATACTAACACATAACAACACAATACTAACATAACAACACAATACTAACATATAACAACACAATACTAACATATAACAACACAATACTAACATAACAACACAATACTAACACATAACAACACAATACTAACACATAACAACACAATACTAACACAACACAATACTAACACATGGCAACACAATACTAACACAATACTAACGCATAGCAACACAATACTAACACAATACTAACGCATGACAACACAATACTAACACTGGCAACACAATACTAACACATAACACAATACTAACACATGACACAATACTAACACATGACACAATACTAACACATGACACAATACTAACACATGACACAATACTAACACTGGCAACACAATACTAACGCATAGCAACACAATACTAACGCATAGCAACACAATACTAACGCATAGCAACACAATACTAACGCATAGCAACACAATACTAACGCATAGCAACACAATACTAACGCATAGCAACACAATACTAACACTTTGCAACACAATACTAACACTTTGCAACACAATACTAACGCATAGCAACACAATACTAACACTTTGCAACACAATACTAACACTTTGCAACACAATACTAACACTTTGCAACACAATACTAACACATACTAACACATGGCAACACAATACTAACATAACAACACAATACTAACACATGGCAACACAATACTAACACATAACAACACAATACTAACACATAACAACACAATACTAACACATAACAACACAATACTAACACATAACAACACAATACTAACACATGGTAACACAATACTAACACATGGTAACACAATACTAACACATAGCAACACAATACTAACACAACACAATACTAACGCATGACAACACAATACTAACACTGGCAACACAATACTAACACATGACACAATACTAACACATGACACAATACTAACACATGACACAATACTAACACATAGCAACACAATACTAACGCATAGCAACACAATACTAACGCATAGCAACACAATACTAACACTTTGCAACACAATACTAACACTTTGCAACACAATACTAACACTTGGCAACACAATACTAACACTTGGCAACACAATACTAACACTTGGCAACACAATACTAACGCTTGGCAACACAATACTAACGCTTGGCAACACAATACTAACGCTTGGCAACACAATACTAACGCTTGGCAACACAATACTAACGCAGGCAACACAATGCTAACACTGGAAACACAATACTAACACTGGCAACACAATACTAACACATGACAACACAATACTAACACACAGGCTGTTTTCATCACAATCCACTGCGACCTTGAAGCGGGACCGCGAGTGTCCGAGTTAAACTGTTCCGTCGGCTCAGTTTAAATGTACTTTAATCATAGGAAGAGAAACCAAAGCGATCGTTTTACTTCATTATCATCAAAGTTGGCCATTTTACATCTTTATTCTTGCCCGATGATGGTGTCGCCCGCAAACTTGATCAGTTTTACGGCGTCGTGGCTAAAGGTGCAGCAGTTTGTTTACATAGAGAAGAGCAGAGGGGAAAGAACACAGCCCTGTGAAGCTCCTGTCTAATAGGGATGTGAAGATTATTTGGTTAATTATGTAGGTCGCAATCTAATCGTAAAAAACTAAAAGTATATAATTGTGACTATTTTAGAAGCAAAAATTAGTGGTTTTAATTAAATTTATTGTTAAAGAAATATGTCTAAATATAAAGTACTTTTTTCAATCCGGCTGTTTTCATCATATTTGCTTTATTTTGTGATCCAGACCGTGCAATCCTGTGAAGCTGGTCACAAATTTGAGAAAGAGAAACGTGTCAGACGAGATTTCGCACAGTCAGTTGTGAATAATCGTTAAAATCGTCCTGTTTTTTTTTCTCACAATAAGTCAGACAGCTCTGCTCCGTTTTCACGTTAATCAACAGTTCAAATAAATACTGTTTACAGACTTTTCAGTGCACACACGTATTTATCAGTCAAACAGTTTATATTCTAGATGTAAATTAGATCAAACTAATCACAAATATTAGTTTTAAGGCAAATCTAATCGACTCTAATATGGTCACGATAGTGTCAAAATGTCTGGACATTCGCCGTTTTTAATCAAATGTGCCAAATTGGGCAACGACAAAGACAATATCGCCTCATTTCCATTTCCAGGACATTTACCGCATTTTCTGGAGTATAAGTCGCACCGGAGTATAAGTCGCCAAAAAATGCATAATAGAGAAGAAAAAAACATAAGTCGCACTGGAGTATGAAATGCGGTTGCAAATGTGAAAATAACAAATAATATCACATAAGTCGCTCTGGAGTATAAGTATATAAGAATAAGTCGCACCCGGCCAAAACTGTGAAAAAAGAAGGTGCAACTTATAGTCCGGAAAATACGGTACACATGTTTACAAATGCAAAAGTGCTGTTAGCATGTAGCGGTAGCCTCTGGGACGACTGCAGTGACCACACCAGAGCCTGATATTCCTTCGCTGCCTCGTGATTTCACCTTCCACACGTGACATCGACGCATCCGTATTCTCTAAAGGCTTTTACTTATTTTCCCGTGTGTTTTGTTTGTGCTCAGACTCTCCCGGCGTGCCTCCGAGCGCTAACGCCCATCAGCTTTTCAGAGGCTTCAGCTTTGTGGCCATCACAGAAGAAGAGACGCAGCCGGTGCCGAACACCGTTGTGCAGGTGCGACTCGAGTTATGCATCGGTTTCATTACGACTGAACGACAGGCAGCAAATGTGTTTCTCTCGCTCAAATGTACTTTACATTTCGGCGTATAAATGTGTTTTTTTGTTTTGACAGTAAAAACCTTCATTATTGGCTCACGACAGGGGGAGATAAATTATTTCCCTCGGCCAACAACAATTTCCTCATCAAATAGACACAGAAATAAATTATTTAAGGAAGGAAAGGTTCAAATGTGCGATCTCAGTCTGTATAAGTAATAAATATGTGAGTAGCCTGTTTTTTTCTACCATTGTTTACCTGATTTCTTCTTTTAGGCGTCGGGTACAAACTGAATCTTAAGCCGAGTTGTAGAGTTTTATGTTTGTTATCAGACCGTAGCAGCGCGTTCACATTTTAGATTTCATTACTCGCCATTGACATTCATAAAATGTTCTTAATGCCAATGTTATGATGCCAATTGCATAACTTATTTATTTATTTTTTTTAAATCTTTTAACCATGTTCTAACCCTGTTCCCTCGTCAAAAACACACCTGGAGTAGCATTTCATTCATTCACACTAGTTTGATGAATCCTGTTTGTTAATCCTCGCCTCCAAGCGTCAAAAACACTCCTTTCTGAATCTCCTTGATATCTGATGTTTTCTTGATGTGACGTGGCTCTGAGAATATTATGCTGTTTTTTAAGTCCGCAAATCATTTCCAGACTCCTTCTGAGCATTTCTCCCATCTGATCACGATACAACTCCATGGCTTCCTAGCATCTCCTAGAAAACATGTATTATTAGCCTGTGTAATTCCTTCTGCAGCCAGTAGAACGCGCCAAAACTCAGTCAGTGCCGTGGGAAACGGCAGTATTTTTGTTTGTTATAAACCTTTTTTTGCTCCCTAAAACATAAGATGCCGAACTAAAGTTACTCAAGAGCATGTTTAAAGGCTGATAAATAATAAGTCATAATAAAGAATTCATATTATCTGTCCTTTTAATTTGAGACATTTGAAAAAAATCAAAAAAAAAAATCATCCCCTCTGATATTCGCGCTTGTGTTACAGAAGCTACACAGAAGCACATCGCATTTCTCCGACCTGTATGACATCAAGGAGGACATCGGCGTCGGCTCGTACTCCGTCTGCAAACGCTGCGTCCACAAAGGCAACGCCATGGAGTACGCCGCCAAGGTCAGCGCGGGGGCGAACGCAGACTTCAGAACCTTTGGAAACTGCAGGCCTGACATCACCGTTTTTTCTTTTTATCAGATTATTAACAAGTCGAAGCGAGACCCGACGGAGGAGGTGGAGATCCTGCTGCGATACGGACAGCACCCGAACATCATCACGCTCAAAGACGTGAGTGTCATTTATAAAGGTTTATAAGAGGACACAGATGGTGCTTATGATCTCTCAAATCAAGGTTCATGGTCGGTTTAGGTGTTTAGCAGTGAGTCAGCCTCTTCATTCACTCATCCACATACCGTATTTTCCGGATTATAAGTCGCTCCAGCCAAAAAATGCATCATAGAGAAGAAAAAAACACAAATGACGCACTGGAGTATAAGTAGCATTTTTGGGGGAAGATTTATTTGATTGAAATGCAGTTTAAAATAATAACAGATGAGAGAACATGGTAAATAGGTGTACATATGCTAACGCTAACACCTTCAGCTACATGACGCACAGGTATGTTAACGTAACATATTAACAGTTATTCAGATAACTATAGCATAAAGAACATGCTAACAAGTTTACCAAAGCATCAGTTTTACCCCAAATCACTAAATCCATTGAATTCTTCTTCCTCTGTCACTTCTAAACAACTCCACAAACTCCAGAGGAAGAGGAAGAGCAGATTCTTCTTCTGCCTCGCTTAGAGCCTAGAGCGCCCTCTTGTGGTTGTCAGTGTGAAAATAGTCAACATGTGAAATGGGATTGCCAGAGTGAAAATAACGAACAAAATGATGCAACAATGCGTTAATAATATCACATATGTCACAAAAACTATTGAAAAAGACTAATGCGACTTGTAATCCGGAAAATACAGTAAATAACAGGCCAAAACGACTAAATCCCCATTAAAAACAAGCAAAAAGAGGCTTATAAATGAGAAAAAAAACAATAAATTCAGTCATTTAGTCTTTAGATTTATTACAGTTCGATTTGGGGCGAGGCACAGATTCCCCGCGACGAGGCCGGACTTGATGGTTTCCGTGACGTTTTGTGGCTCTTCAGGTGTATGACGACGGCCGCTCCGTGTTCCTGGTCACGGAGCTGATGAAGGGCGGGGAGCTCCTTGACAAGATCCTCAGACAGAAGTTCTTTTCAGAGCGCGAGGCCAGCGCCGTCCTGTACACGATCACCCGGACCGTGGAGTACCTGCACGTCCAGGGGGTGAGTCGGACACGACGCGCCTGTGACTCCGCCCCTGCCCTTTAGCGGCGGGGTTGTGGGTTAGAGTCTCGTGGGTTCGGTGGTTTTGTGAATGTTTGCATGTTTAACAAACCGGTTACTGTCTAAAGAGATGATAAACGTTACTGCATAATAACTACTAATGATTATTTTAGTACTCGTCTAGTTGGCATTATTGTTTTTGATTTATCAACTAATCACACAAATATTTCCATTTTACATTGAGACTTTTAAAATGCATTATCAACCAAATAAACGTTAAAACGCGGTGACTAAAGGCTTCTGAATTAGAAACATTTACATATAAGTAAGTAGAAATTGTTCATGAAAAGCCTAAATTGTTTATTCTTTTTTGCCATTTTGATTTAATAATGCAACTGTCTTTGTTATAAATGGTCTTTTTATGTGTTTTAGAGTCTGAAAGGTCCAGATAACGATTGCAGTGATATTTTTTAAAGTTGATTAGTCACGATTAGTCGATTAATTTAAGTTGCAGCTCTAGAAATAACCACTGTATCCAACACTTTATTTAGTTATGATTTTGTCCTGGTTTAAACTTGGTTATTTAAGTGTCTTGTTTATGTTCAGACCTGGTTCAGACCTGGTTCAGACCTGGTTCAGACCCGGTTCAGACCCGGTTCAGACCCGGTTCAGACCTGGTTCAGACCCGGTTCAGACCCGGTTCAGACCCGGTACAGACCCGGTTCAGACCTGGTTCAGACCCGGTTCAGACCCGGTACAGACCCGGTTCAGACCTGGTTCAGACCCGGTTCAGACCCGGTTCAGACCTGGTTCAGACCTGTTACAGACCCGGTTCAGACCTGTTACAGACCCGGTTCAGACCCGGTTCAGACCCGGTACAGACCCGGTACAGACCTGGTTCAGACCTGGTTCAGACCTGGTTTGACAGGGTTTTAGACTCTTTATCCTGGTAGACATGTGGTTTAAGTCCTGTTTAGTCCCTATTTTGGATGTGGTTTGGTTCTAGTTAGACTTTGTCATTAAACCAGGTCTCAAAAACCATCCATTTAAATGTGGTTTAGACCTGGTTTGGACCTGGTTTTAGGTTTGAACCTTCTTAGTCCTGGTTTAGACTCTATAACCCTCTTTATATGTTCTAATTATGTTCTTCTGTGGCAGGTTGTGCACAGAGACCTGAAGCCCAGTAACATCCTGTACGTGGACGAGAGCGGGAACGCAGAGTCCATCAGAATCTGTGACTTCGGATTCGCCAAACAGCTCCGCGCCGAGAACGGGCTGCTCATGACGCCCTGCTACACCGCCAACTTCGTCGCTCCAGAGGTACAAAAAACAAACCCAAAACACTCGAGACGTATGGTTTTTGAGTTTTTTTTTCTAATAAAAAGTGAGTGGACACAAACATGAACAGTTGTTTTGTTGCAGGTCTTAAAGAAACAGGGTTATGACGCGGCCTGTGACATCTGGAGTCTGGGAGTTCTCCTCTACACCATGCTCACCGGGTCAGTCAACACGGCAAACTTCAAATGTGGTTAATTATGTGTTAAATTAAACGTTATAAATACATTTGTATGACACAGCAGCGCCACCAGGTTTAACATTTTGTGTGGACACTGAAATAAGTTAAATTAATCATGTTTTTATTCTTTTATATGGTTCAATTACAATTTTTATCTAATTTTATTTTGTCTACATAAAAGCAAATAAAGATGGTTTTGATGAAAGAAATTCTTGAACATAAACGGTACAAACTTGACAAGAAAAACAGGAAAATAGTACAGTTTCTTCCTCCAAACGTCATTTTATTTTGTCTATTTGAAAACGAATAAAGATGGTTTTGATGAAAGAAATTCTTGAACATAAAATGTACAAACTTGACAAGAAAAACAAGAAAATAATACAGTTTCTTCCTCCAAACTCTTCTCCAAACCACATCCGTTTACAGACTCAAAAAGACCCAATCTGATCATTTGACAATTGGAAAAGTCTGAATCTCCATCATGATTAAACGTTTTAATTAATTGCAGAATTTGCTTTCACGCTGATGGACCCGTCTTTGTTCTCTTTGTCTTACCGACCTGTTCAAGACCGTGTAACGTCTGCGCGTCGGCGTTCACAATTGTCCAGGGAAGTTGAAATATTTCTTTGTTTAGGTTCACTCCTTTTGCCAACGGCCCCGAGGACACGCCGGAGGAGATCCTGGCTCGGATCGGCAGTGGGAAGTTTTCTCTGACCGGAGGATACTGGAACTCGGTGTCGACAGAGGCAAAGGTACACCACGCAAGAGAAATTACCAGAATATGTTCATTTTTACCTCCAGGCCACGTTCACGCTGCAGGACTTTCACGCTGAATTGAGATGAGTTTGCAGAGGCGGTTCAGATTGCAAATAAAATGCGACAAATTATGAGACGGGAAGTGGCATTTGTCAACGCAAGCCTCGTGTCATCTTTATCTTTTGTCTTAAATTGGCAAAAGCTGATATTTTATTAATTCGCGCTTTAAAAAAACAATTCTATCTTAAACTTAACTTCTTTTTTTTTTTGCATTTTCTAGCGTTGCCGTTGTAGTCTGGCAGCGTGTGAAGGTTTAATCTGTTGAATTATTTTCTAATAAAAAAGTGGCATATCAGTTCAGATTAAAGTAGAACTAAGTAACTGTGGTGATAGCGCTTCCCCTGCAGGTTCCTTGTGAAAATACATGGTCACAAAATGGACTCAAAAGCTTTTTTTTTTATCAGAAAGGGGTTGCACTTCTACCCACTCCTTTTTGAACTATTTTCTTGTAGATAAATAATGTACAACTACAATGTTACATGCATGTTTTTAATCAACGTTTTAGTTTGAAATAAACTTAAACCAACCAAAAAATATAAGTCATAATAAGACCTATGCAAGACTAATCGCGTACGAAACCTTTATTCTAAAAAAAGAGGGAGGGTTTCTCAGGAGAATTGTCATCTCTTCGACGTCGGCAAATTTTACTTTGCTGGTTTTCCGCCCGTAGACAGCAGAGGGCGACGACACCCTGAAAATACATATTTAACCATCGCAGGGACGTACAAAGACCTGGGATAAGATGAAAATGTTACTTAGGTTTAATGTGACCTGCGAATTCAGCGTTGACTCAGCCAGAGTGCGTGATCAGTTACAGTTTATGTTCCAGACCAGACCAGACCATGTTGTTCACTTCTTTCCTCGCGTTTGCTCAGGACCTGGTGTCTAAGATGCTGCACGTGGATCCTCACCAGCGTCTCACGGCGGGACAGGTCCTCAGACACCCCTGGATCACTCACAGAGACCAACTGCCCAAGTACACTCTGAACAGACAGGACGCGCCGCACCTAGTCAAGGTAACGGCCAAACGCCCCGCCGGGAGCGTCGCGGTACCCGGAGATCCTGTGCTAAACTTACAATGCAGTTTTCAACCACAATTCAGCAAATGTTTCTTTTTTTTTTGAGACTTGTTAGATCAATATTGAGTTTTAAAACGTCCAAAGTATTAAAAAAATATCTACACGTGTCATAAGCCGCGTTCACACATGCAGCTTTATCTGGGAATTTGCCTGCATTTTGCCAGAGCAGGGACATGAATGAAGCCAAGTACCACTGCTCGTTTCTTTGGTTACGGGCTTGGTTTCCATGGTTACACTGTGCAGTTTATTTAAATGATGCAGCAGTGAAGCCTGTGTGAACGGGATCTGCGCGTGGAGCTTTAGATCAGAACTAAATGGCAATAATGTCCTATTTATCCATGGCAACGATGACAAAACCTGACTTGTAATTTGACGTTCCTCCTGCAGGGGGCGATGGCAGCGACGTACTCCGCCCTGAACCGAAACGTGCCACCCGTCCTCGAGCCCGTGGGCTGCTCCACTCTGGCCCAGAGACGAGGGATAAAGAAACTCACTTCCACCGCCCTGTGATACACCAATGCAGCCTCCGATTGGCTCGCCTCAACACTGAAGCCCCGCCCCTTGACCCCAATGCTGCCGCCGATTGGTTCTCCTCTGCCCAAAGCCCCTCTATTGCCTCCGATTGGCTCCCAACACAGAAATCACGCCCTCTTTACCGCGCTGCAGCCTTTGATTGGCTCTCCTACTACATTTGCCCCACCCATTCCATCGCTACCTCTTCTTATCGGTCGTCCTCAACACTTAAACCCGCCCCTTTTCTCTTCCTTTGCCTCTGATTGGCCCTCTCCTGTTTGCAAGACAATCAGAAAGTACATATTTATTCTTAAGGAGAGGGAAATGTATGCATTCAAAGACTCGATAAACAAAACAAAAAAAGACTATTGTTGTTGTTATGGGATTATTAATGTACTGTCGTCAATCTGCTGTAGTTCTGCATTTATTCAACCGCAAGTCGCCTCCGATGTGAGAAAAGTGAGCCGAGAAAGTAGTCTTAAGTATTAGATGCGAGTGAACAAACAGGAACCCGACGCTGAAGCTACATTAGCCCCTTTTATGCTCCTGTTTTGGGATATTTTCAGTAAATATGTTGCGCTCGTCATTCGTTGAACCCGGTCGTTTAGGTCGACAAAAGCACTATTTTCTTACGGATTAATGCCTTGGCAAATGACGACAATGACGCCTGTATTCATGGGTTTCAGAGTGATGAACATTTGCGAACGTTTTAAATAACACTTTATATTAACTGCACTTAATACAGCCTAAAGAAAGACTTAATACCTATGAACAAATGATAAATTAAGAAGGATTAAGGCTTAGCAACTGCTTAAATAATATCTGTTGTAGTTATTTGCCTGAATCATTTTTGTTCATGCTTTCTTGAGGCTGATTACGGTTTCGTTAATGTAAATTGGTTGGTGCCCCGTTTTCATAGCGATTAACTCTTCCAAACTCAATATTCCATCTTTTGAATGGTCCAAAGTCTTCAAAATGACACGTAGAACAGAAACTCATGAATAACTCAACAGCGCCACCACCTTTTCAATGCTGTGAGTTGCTATTGTCTTCTAGAATGTATTCACTGTGTGTCGTGCTTCCGAATGGAGGCAGGAGGAAGTTTTCCCAATTTATTACACAGCATTTTTCATAAGAAACGTAAAAAAAACGTTTTTAACTTGATCATTAATTTATGCGAGTGCCCGCCCACCTCTTGGTTCTGGAAGTAAATTTACACCATTACTTTCCCTGGTAGACTTTCTGAAAAAATTATATTAAACATTTAAAAGCTTGTACTGTGGTAACTAAACACCACAAGTCTTAAAACTATGTGAAACTTTATTTTAAAAAACAAATTTGAAGTTGTAAGTGTGTTTTTGGACTGAAAATAACCTGATTGTTGCTATTGGTTACCACATAACCAGTTAATCTCTGTCGTCGTGCCTTTAAACTCTTCATATTTTACATTTTTGAACATTTTTTGGGGTAAAATGCAATGCAAAGTTACTTCTGGAACCACGGCATAACCCTAACCCACGGCAAATATGCACATTGACATTAATTATTTACCCATTTCCATTAAATATTCTAGTCTTACTGAATGAAAGGATACGGAGAAAACATTCAATTTCGTGCTTATAAAATTAACAAAAATATCCCATGAGGAAAAGCAGGCGCAAAAGGGGCTGAGGCTGAAGTGTTAAATGTCAGAAGGCAGAGTCTGATCAAAATGTCCAACGATCCATTGAAAACCACAGTGCGTTTCCTCATAAAAGTCGTTAGCAGAAGAAAACGATTAGCAGCGAATGTGGGCTTCGTTTTTGCCGTCGTCGATCTTCCCATGACGCAGCTTTTTGCCCCATTTCTGGTCGTCGTTCACGTAACAATCTGACCTACTTCTCTTATCTATGCACGGATAAAAAAAAAAGCACATTTCCAGTAACTTTGGATAAATGTGTTCCAGTCACTTATTATGCCAATTTCATGTCTGGTTTGTTTGCAGTGGCTTGTTTGAAGTTGGAGTAAAAGGAGGAGAATACAGTTTATTTTACTGGTCTTTGACAAATGTCTCAAAACACAATGTAAAATAAATATGTAAAGTGCGACTCAACAGCTTTTGGATCCACTTTCCACTTAAAAAACAGGCATTTTGAGATTATAATAACAATTAATATCCTGCGTCGCTCCCTCGTGTGCGTCTAAATCTGCATTTTAAGCCCACATTTCCTCTTTCTATTTTCTTCTGTTGCGTGTCGACTGGCTAAACTGTCTTTCCGTGTTTTGTTCAGACTGATGGAGCTTCCTGTCTCGAAACAACATTGTAAATAATTTCAGGACATTCTCAGGTTTTTACGACGCGCCTGCGACTCGCAAAAGAGAAAAAGCACAGCGTGAGCAGAGCCGGGGTCGCTCCGGGTCGTTCCAGTCTTCTACTGTACACAGTGTGTGTTTTAATGCAGCCCTTTAAAAAGCAACAAAACATTCCTTTAATTTCACAGATTCAAGTTTTTGTCTAAAGAAAATGTCCCAAATATGATCAACTTGAAACGTATGATTTTTTTTTTAAAGTCAGAAGCAGGAATTACGATAGCAACTCTTGTGCCTACAATTCCCACAAAGCATTTGGGCTTCAACATGAGGGGTAGACATGTACAACAACCTGAATGTTTTTTTTTTAATATATCACTATCTATATTTAAAGACAATCAACAAAATCTTTAAAAAAAACAACCTAAACTTAGTCCTGCTTCTGTTTCTACTTGTACTCTTTATTAGCCTGGTCAGCCAAACACTTTCACTTTAAATTAGGTCTGGATTGCTTTGACCAATAGTAAGTACATATACAAACATGGGCGGAATTTATGCAAATGTTCTGATGGCTTATTGGATGTGCAGTTCAGTCAAAAAGTTTGGACACATCTTGAATTAAAGTAATTTTAAAATCAAAGTATGTAGTAGTATCGTAAAGTAATTAACTGTAAATGACATCATCAACAAAGAGACTAAAACCAGGGCTAAACCCGGACAAAACCCGGACTAAAGCGTCCGGACTAAAGCCGGACTTTACCGGGTGTAAATCTAGATTAGTGGCCTCATTTATTACACTTTGAAGATGGAATATAGACTAAACTGCGTACGTACACTTGAAAACTCAATGGAATCCTAAAGCTTCTTGAAAAGCATCAGAACAAAACGATTAAAATGCATCCGTACTTCTGACTAATGTTGTGCCGTTCATACTGTGTCAGTTGCTGCTGGAATTTATAATTGCAAAAATTGGCTGACCAGGCTCTGTGTTTTACTGTTGAAATATATAAATAAAGGGAAAATATTTTATGTTTTAAATGATTATGATAAATCTGTCTAAATGTACAGCTCTGGGAACAGGATGTAAAAGGGTTTGTGTTATGATACAAATGTTCATGACAAAAATGGGAAAAGCTTTCTTCTTCTTTACCTCCTTGTTCTTTTAGCGTTTGTCCTGCTGCTACCAGCCGCCATTTTGTATCTGCAGCGACGGCTGGACTTTATAGTAAAACAATAAAATTGATAATCAGACAAAATGTTGTCATGTTTGTATTTTATTCTCCGAAAGCTAGGCACCTCCATTATGTGCCAATGGCCTTCAATTAGCTCAAAGCTAACTATCAAGGTGCCAAACTTTGGAAGTAAACTTTAGAGTTTAGGGAGTTAAGTCTCCCTAAAACATCATTACAATCTGGAATAATAAATATGGTTTCTCTGCATAAATGTCTGCTTTATATCTCTTTTGTCCTGCCAAATACAACTAATTTATAGGACTTCGGTATTCAAATGTCTTCTTTGAAAACCACAAATACATTTTTATACCTCCAATGATTTATAAAATGGATGTATGTGCAGTTATTGAATTACTATAGTTCAGTGGCCACAGAAAGCACTCTGTGTATCGAGGACCTGCAGACAGTGGTAAAAGAAGTAACGTGAGTACATCTTCTCCTTGAAACGCAGTATTTACCGCAGTGCAGCGCCAGCTCTGCGCTGTCCTAGAGGCTGTGGGGGGCTTGGATACCTTTATCTTAATCTCCCAAGGGGCGCGCGCCAGAAACAGTTTGAAAAGCTCTGATTTATCAAATATATTCATGTGCAGTTATTGAATATCTATAGATTTAACGACCTAATAGTGTCTCTGTAACATTCTGTTTCAATAAAGCGCGTTGATTTTGAACGCTCGCTCTTGCACATGCGCAGACCGGTGGACGTGTCGGAGCCGTGACTAGCTAGCACAGTGCTAACCGCGGAGTTAAACAGCCGCAGTTCATCCGTCTGTAAACACTCACTTGTTCACTGTTTGTCTTTTCGGTCCATAGGAGTTTACACTGAGCGAGGCGTGAAAGAGAATGCCCAAGAATAAAGGTAGGTGACGGGGTGGTTTAGGGGCTTATTTTGCGTGTTTTATTCGGGCTCGGGGCTCCTCCATCCCGCCGCACTGTAAAACGTGACACCGCACGGCTAGGCTAACGCTAGCTAGCACCGTCACCCAAGAACTCATTCAAACACAAAAAGACGCAGCTGAAATTCCTTTTATTGCTACAAAGGATGTCAACGGTTTGATATAAGCCTCGTTTCTCTTGGCAACATCATTACACCCTGGTTACCGCGGTGTAATCGTAAACATTCCACTGAGCTAACGAGCTAATGCTAAGTTAAACCGCACCCGATCGGGCCGCAACTTCTGTCACATTCACCAATAAATTCAAAAATGAGCCGCTGTCATAGATCACAATGCGTTTGACACAATATTTAAGACAAAACCCACATTGTGTTATTTTATTAACTGATTATCTGGTGAAAATACTGTCTAAAATCTTCTTGGCTAATGATGCAACAATGGGGTTTTTAACAGCGGGTGGTTTTAGGGTTTTGTTTTCCAGCTGAACCTCGTTTTAAAGATGATAAAGTGTTTTGTGTACTCTTATTTTGCCTGACGTTGTGGTGTTTGTTTGCAGGAAAGGGAGGAAAGAATCGGCGGCGTGGAAAGAACGAGAATGAGTCTGAGAAGAGAGAGCTGGTGTTCAAAGAGGATGGACAAGGTGAGAGGGGCCAATTAGCATCAAAATCAATCAGTTTATCTATATTTAGCCAATAGTTTGTCTTTTATTGGGAATATATTGATTACAGTAAGTCTTACCCCTATTCATTTACAGTCCAAGTCAAAAAAGTGTGGGATTTTTCTCAGTTTTGTTTTGTTTCTGTGGCATTGACCTCCTGATTATTCTTGTTTTTTCTACTTTGTTGTCAGCTTGTCTGAAGTTGATGTTTCTTGGTGGTTTTCGTCACTTTGGGATGATATTCTTGTGGTTTTAAGCCTTGAGCTGGCTGAAATACATCTAGTATCTGTTGTAATTGCTTGTTTTGCATCTTAAGTCTGGACTGCAACTATTAATCGTGATCATTGTGACTAGTTTACTTTGAAAATGACAGTATTTTGGTCATATTTATTGTTGGCTGAACTTTACAGACTCTTAAACGCATGCCCAAAGATAATTAATAAAAGAAACTTGGAAAAATCCATGAAGATCACATTTTCATCACTAAAACACCTTTTAAATATTCTCTACTTGACTTCAGTCACCATATTTCAACATTTTATTTGCTCAAAAACGTGTCTATCGAGTATATAATAGAAATAATAGTTTTACATGATGGTGTCAGCTGGTTTGTTGTAGCCCTAGTCTTAAGGTTGTGGTGTGTCATAATAGTTTGGTCATTCAGGAGCATTGCGACGTCTAGAGCAAAAGCAAACAATTTATATTATAATAAAACATGTACTTGGTTGTCAGCACTATTCATTCTTAAAAGATCTTCTCCTGGAGCTGACTTTTTGTTCCATATTGACATTTTGGGCGCAGTATTGTGTAAAACTATTGTGTTTTCTTCTGATCCGACTGAAGCTGTTGACTGAACGTGTCGCGGCAGAAGTGAGTTCATTGTCTTGGAATTTAGCTTTTGCCTTGTAGAAAAATTAGTTGTTGCATTCTTGAAGTGAAGATCGCTTTGTGTGTTGAAGACATTTAATCGTTGCCATTTGACACAAAGAAACTGTCGAATTGAACCTTCCCATGTCCGTGCTCAGCTCCAAACCACACTCGTTCACAGACGGGAGGACTGACTTCTCCATTAAAACGACTCGAGCTGATCAACGACGATTTAGAAATGATGAACTGCACGACATTTGAACTCCTCAGACCAGCTCTTTAGATCGGATCGCTGTCTCTTTAAACCTTTTGAGCACGTGGCTGCAATAAATCCGAATGTACAAGAACTTTCAGTCGTATATTTGGTTCGTTTTAGACTGGAACAGGCATTAAACATTCTTCTTCTTGCAGAGTACGCTCAGGTGATCAAAATGCTGGGGAACGGCCGTCTGGAGGCGATGTGTTTCGACGGCACCAAGCGGCTTTGTCACATCAGAGGAAAGCTCCGGAAAAAGGTTTGTGTCTCACTCCGACCAAGGAAGGCCAGCTCCACGAACGTGTTAAAGGCGCAATGGATGATTTTTCGGCGATTTGAGAACTCAGGCTGAAGTGCGCATGCCACTCCCCCTTGTGGACTGATACAAAACACACATGCGTTTGTTTATCAGCGCGACGCATCACATCTCTCATCTCCCGTAGATTTCCGTCTTCTTCTGAGTCAGCTCGAACTGTCTTTCTCCGTCCTAATTTTGTCCCGTACACTGAGGGAACTACATTATGATAGATCAATGCGCTTAGACACACGGAAACGTGCTGCTCATGGGGACGAGCCGCACGCGGCTGCAGGTGAGCGGTACGTGCGTTTTATGATTGATACGTGGCAGGACTAATCGGCAGTCCACGCCACGAGGAAATGACTCAGATTTGGGCCAAAAAAAATCGTCCATTCAACCTTTTAAATTTATGGCTTCTACGTCTTTTCAACGGACGACAATAGCGCCTTTTGCGATTGATTTTTCACGTGTCGGAGAAAACCTTAGTTAGTTTGCGCTGATGATAAAGCGGCCGTGGATTGGCTCAGCTATTGATCATAAACCGGGTCAAATCCACGTAATTTTGACCGTTTTAGAGCGACTTGTGCCGTGGATGTGAATTTAACCCTGTGTTTCTCCTCAGGTCTGGATCAACACGTCAGACATTATCCTGGTGGGACTCAGAGATTACCAGGTCTGTGTTTTTATCTTTTAGCGACGCTCTCTTTTCATTTAATCAACGTGACCGTAAATGCATCACTGTATCAGACGTTTTATCTGAAGTTGTCGTCATTTTTAGGTAAAATTAGACTCAACTCGCTCCTTAAGAATCATCAACATTTGGATTGTTGTAGCTAATCTTTTACGAGGAGTTTTAATTATTTGCTTTCGCCCTTTCTTCATACGAAAATGTCTTCATACTAAAATGTCAGGGTTTGTGCAGTGTTATTATTTTCACATACTATCTAAAGACCACGACTCCAAAGGTCAAGCACAATCTCAATCAATCAATATTTTATTCTTCCACGTGTCATAATCTTCTCAATATTACAAAACAAAACCACTGCTTAAATCACGTGCCTGAAAAGGAGCAAGATTCTTATGATACACGCCCCGTCAACAAGAGTAAAAATATACAATCGATCGTACAGGTCTATCTCAAGTTGAATCAGAAAAGGATTTATTGTCCGTGAATAAGAACAACTTTTACAAACTGGGTGAAAAGGTGCAAAACGAAACGATAATATAAAGAAAAAATATTAAGAAAATGGTTAACTATTATGATAAAAAATAACACTCATAATTTACAAACATGACATTTCAGTCTTAAAGTGCTGCCAAACATGTTCATCAAGTTCAGTTTTTTTGTCTGATTTATACATGTGTTTTCGAAGGGGATTTTTAATTCAACAAGTTTTACACATTTTGGGGTCTTCCGCTTCACAAAAAGTTCTCATTTTTGGTACTTTTTTGCTCTTTTTCAGGACAACAAAGCCGACGTCATCCTCAAGTACAACGCAGACGAGGCTCGGAGTTTGAAAGCCTACGGGGAGCTGCCCGAGCACGGTGAGTTCAGGGACTAAAACCCCAAAAGAAACGCACGCTCATTATTAGAGTTCTGAGTCGATGTCGAGTTTTACCGTTGTCCAGCAGAAGTCGCCATGTCCTCTAGTATTTCAAATCTACTGCAATATCCCCACACAGAGCAGGGTCTCGATATAGTGTTGATATTATACAAGTTTAAGTTCAATGAGGACGTTATCTTTGCATTTAAAGGGACGGTAACTGTTTTTCCCATGTAATTGAGTAAATATCTGTTTTGCCACGGCACAGATGTTGTGTAAAAAGATCTATCCGGGTCCAAATCTAACTTAATTGGCCTCGGCAAGTTATGAAAAACACGTGTAAACTCATTGCGGTAAATATTTAGGAAGTGAGCAACGCGTGTGGGCCAATGCAAAGGCTTTAAAACGCGCTGCTTCTCTGTGCTGTGTTTTTAAGACCGTAAAAGTCAGGTATGGTGTTGTAATATTATTTTTTAAAGCGATTTCAAAGCAAACTATTGTATATTTTGAACGGTTGAAAGTCCCGTGCGTCGGGAGTCAGCGACGTCACGGAAACGTGTGAAATAAAACTGTCTCGAAGTCTCACAAGACAGACTTTTTAGCCAAACAGAAATCGTTAAGTCGATAGATCAGTCGATGTTGTATTAGCCGACCTTGTTTTTATGATTTTTATAGTTATTTACGTGCAAAACTGCAGTAAGAGAAGGCGTGGAGTGCATTAGCTGGATGTTTGAGTGACAGGACAGTTTAATCCAACGTTTCCCCTTTAAAGATGCCGTTCACTCGTGCTATTCTGTTTTACTGTTGTTTTTGTGTGTGATCTGACTCATCATAACTGCTTGTAGCGGCACCACACCGGCCCGTCAAACAGATTCACCAACACACGGAGCGTTTACCTTTTCCCCTTTTTTCTTTTTCAGCTAAAATCAACGAGACAGACACGTTTGGACCGGGAGACGACGACGAAATCCAGTTTGACGACATCGGGGACGACGACGACGAAATCGACGATGTAAGAACTCGATTTGTAATTTGTGCTGGTTCATTTTCACACACGAGACCAAATGGGGCATTTGTGAACTAGGACGAGGACAGAACCACACAAAGTACTTTAAGACTCAAACTGGGCCCAAACCAGAACAGAAAACTCACCTTTCTGCACCGCTTGGGTCACGAAATAACCATAAGAACTAAAAAACATTTGCTTCTAAAATCAAGCTATAGTCTAAAAAATGTACCCAAACGTTAAGATTTATTCACGTAGACTTCATTTTCTTAGTTTCCTAAAGCTGGTCACACAATTGAATAATAAGACGATAAAAAAGATGTTTTATTTCTCATAATAATCGTCATCTTGACATCAGTCTCTAAAACACGTGACAAGAACTTAAATTACAAAAACCGTGTCAAAAAAGAATCAACTTTCTGTTTTCAATGAATAACACGTTATCTTAATCTATTTTCTGTCTATTTGTTTAAATTAAATCTACATGAAAAACCTCCACTCGTTTCAGCTTCTTAACTCGTGTTAAAGCGCCCCCTACAGGTCGGACCACTCATTGAACTAAAATGCAGTTCAGATTATGGCGGTATGGACGATTTTTCGGCGATTTGAGAACTCGGGTGGAAGTGCACATGCCCCGTGCGGACTGATACAACACACACGTGCGTTTGTTTATTAGCGCGATTGATCGCATCGCATCTCTCGTCTCCCGTAGATTTCCGTCTTCTTCTGAGACAGCTCGAACTGTCTTTCTCCGTCCTAATTTTGTCCTGTACACTGAGGGAACTATATTATGATAGATCAATGCCCTTAGACGTGGAGAAACGTGCTGCTCATGGGGACGAGCCAGAACGAGGCTGCAGGTGAGCGGTAGGTGCGTTTTATGATTGATACGTGGCAGGACTAATCGGCTGTCCACGCCACAAGGAAATGAGCGATAATTTGGGCCAAAAAATCGTCCATTCCACCTTTAATGTATTTCAATTTTTGGAAGAATTTTTTTTTTATCACAGAATAGCACATTTTTACATTTTTAGGTGTATAATTTCACTTCCTGTTTGTAATTGATGACATCACACTAGGAAAACTCGTCTAATGACAATTTTTTAAAAAGAAATTGACAAATAAAAATGTATAACAGTGACTTTATTTTGATGAATTAATGTTGAAAGAGTCAAAAAAGTTCTTTGTGTAAATTCTGCATAAACTTTGGCTGGAATTTTCAAATTTTTCAACATTTTCTCCACAAATACCTGCTCGATTGGCGTAAAACTAAAATTCATATGTACAACAGGTATAAATACACCAAATAGTCAAAATTAGAAAATCGTAAAAACCTGTCATGCAATTTAACTAGTTTTAACTGTAATTATGAGCTTTTTTTTAAACTCGTTTTAACTTGTTTTAAGTGTAATTACGTGCTTTTTAACTGGTTTTAACCGTAATGCTGGTTTGCTTCCAGATCTGATCTCCTGCTGCCTGAAGAGAAGACGGTTGGACTTTGGACGCTCCGGTCGGACGAATAACACTCGATCATAAATATTTGTACTAAAGATTCAGCCTGAACCAGTCTAAAAAAAACTGTTTATTAAAAGAAAATTCCATGTCCAGTTCTTTGCATTTCACGTCAGGAGAGAAGGAAATCGCCACCGACTTAATTAGCCGTGGCGTCTTGAGAAATGTAACGCCGGTGTCGAGTTCAATCGCCCGGCGACTGGACGCACACGGTCAGGAGCATCGCTAGATCTTTTACTCTTTTTCCTTTGTCACTCTTCCGCGCATCTCATCGGTCGGAAAAGTAAACGCCACTCTTTTTAAGATGTATTTATATCGGTTTCACTCAGCGTGGAACAGTACACGGGATCTCTGGATTCGCCAATAAACCAATAAACCGATTTGTCTTGTTTTCCTCCTGTTTTCTCAAGTTTCTCTGTCGTGCACCAGTTGTTTGTTTGTTTGTTTACGAAGCGAAAAACGATCGATTCACGCCAAATCTAGTGAAGTTCAGATTCACAATGACCAATCGTAAACCCGCAAAAAGTATCAAATTATGAACTAAATTGACCTGGCCACACCCACAAACCGTCGTGTTGTGCGCAATTAAACTCAAATTCTCCCATAAACTATATAATCCCAGACAGTGAATTCTATAATTTGCTTTATAAATGACAAAATGCATCAGAAAAAACACAATAAATTAAGTGCTCTTCACCTGTTCAGCCTTTTTTAAAATGTAAATCAAGAGCGTGTTCGTCTGTTGGCGTGAATTGAGCGTTGTTTCAGTGTTTTGTCGCGTCACGGAATCTGTTTTACACGTTTAATCGCGTCATTTTCTCCCACTCACCTGCTCCGCGTCAGGTTCTGCCCCGTGACACATTGCTTCACATTTGATCCGTTTCCTCCGCGATCAAAGCTTTCAAACGATACAAACTTATAATGAAGTAATAATGATGGATGTAATGTCGGTCTGGTTTGTGTTTGTTCAGAGTTTAAATGGGTTTTATAACTCGAGTCGAGAGTCGACATCAGAACTTTAAATGTGAATGACGGTCGTGTAAAGCTCATTTAGGACGTTTTCTTCACGTTTGGTCGATTAATCGGTCGATGAAGTCTCTGTCAAAGTATTTGATAAGGATTTTTAAGGATCAGAAAAGAGGCAGGGCAGAGGAAAGTCTTGAAGCGCCCCCTACAGGTCGGATGACTCATTGAACTAAAATTAGTTGTTTTTTTTTAGGTTTATAATTTCACTTCCTGTGTGTAATTGATAACATCGCACTAGAAAATTACCCAGCAACCACTGGGCTAAAACTCTTAATATGTTACCATTTGTCTAATCTGACAAATACGAAAATATGAGGGCGACTTTATTTTGTTGAATTAATGTTTCGAGATTCAAAAAAGTTGTTTCTTTGTGTTAATGCTGCATAAACTTTGACTGGTGTGATGTCACTTCCTGTCATTTTATACAGATTTTTCCACCTGCTCGATTCATGTAAAACTCATATGTACAACAGGTATAAATACTCCAAATAAAGACAAAATTATAAAATCATAAAACCTGTTTGTGAAGCACAATTTGTCACAGAAGAAGAAATGATATGAACTAATAAGAGCGTGATTAATCATCAGACGATCAAAGACACAACAGCAGGATTATATACATTTATATATATATATATATATATATATATATATATATATATATATATATATATATATATACATGTTGGAGAGTAGTGGCTTTGTTTCCATGGCGCTGGTGTTACTTTGCCTGTAATGTTCCACACTATGGCATTAAACTCATCTACATTCAATCACTAGTGTTTTTAATTGCTAAAGTCTCACTGTGAGCGAGGTCGTTTCTACTCTCCACAGATCTGACCCGTAACTTGGCTCGGTGGCGCCGCGACTGGACAATTGTAATGCCGTACTGCGGAACATCATGAGTGACATCTCCATGGAGACGAGCAGGAGGCAGTGCACAAGGTAGAGGGATGGAACGTTAAAAAATAACCTCCGTTACCATGGAAATCCGCCATGTTTGTCGCTGGTGGTTTAAACGTGCAGAGGATAGAGATGTATTAAACAAAATAATGTTAGAAATAAAAGAAATATAACAAAAAGCCGTGGAACAGCCTGATCCACGGCCACTACAGCTTCATGACGTCATACTTTAAAGTTTAATCATCTTAAACTCTCCAGTGGTTTAACATCAGGCAAACGGAAAACAAATCCCAGATAGGAATAAATCATATTTCCAATTCAAAAGATATATTTTGTTGGATGCAACGATCATAATTTCTCATCATTCTGAATGTGTTAGTCGGGTCCGGAGGGACGGGAGTGATCTGGTTGCCATGGTAACGAGTTAGCTTCTGTTGCTAAACGGGCCTAAACGGTTTTGACTGGAGAGGCTAGTAAAGGATACATTTGTTGTTTTTATATTTACCAATATCATTCACTACTATTCACCTGTGTCGAGACTTCCTTGTGTAGTATTTATATTGATCTATTATATTATAGTATTAGTACTGATCTATTATATTATAGTATTAGTACTGATCTATTATATTATAGTATTTGTTTTGATCTATTATATTATAGTATTAGTACTGATCTATTATATTATAGTATTAGTCTGATCTATTATATTATAGTATTAGTACTGATCTATTATATTATAGTATTAGTACTGATCTATTATATTATAGTATTTGTTTTGATCTATTATATTATAGTATTAGTACTGATCTATTATATTATAGTATTAGTCTGATCTATTATATTATAGTATTAGTACTGATCTATTATATTATAGTATTAGTCTGATCTATTATATTATAGTATTAGTCTGATCTATTATATTATAGTATTAGTCTGATCTATTATATTATAGTATTAGTCTGATCTATTATATTATAGTATTAGTACTGATCTATTATATTATAGTATTAGTCTGATCTATTATATTATAGTATTAGTCTGATCTATTATATTATAGTATTAGTACTGATCTATTATATTATAGTATTAGTCTGATCTATTATATTATAGTATTAGTCTGATCTATTATATTATAGTATTAGTCTGATCTATTATATTATAGTATTAGTCTGATCTATTATATTATAGTATTAGTACTGATCTATTATATTATAGTATTAGTCTGATCTATTATATTATAGTATTAGTCTGATCTATTATATTATAGTATTAGTCTGATCTATTATATTATAGTATTAGTCTGATCTATTATATTATAGTATTAGTCTGATCTATTATATTATAGTATTAGTCTGATCTATTATATTATAGTATTAGTACTGATCTATTATATTATAGTATTAGTACTGATCTATTATATTATAGTATTGGTACTGATCTATTATATTATAGTATTAGTCTGATCTATTATATTATAGTATTAGTCTGATCTATTATATTATAGTATTAGTACTGATCTATTATATTATAGTATTAGTACTGATCTATTATATTATAGTATTGGTACTGATCTATTATATTATAGTATTAGTCTGATCTATTATATTATAGTATTAGTCTGATCTATTATATTATAGTATTAGTCTGATCTATTATATTATAGTATTAGTACTGATCTATTATATTATAGTATTAGTACTGATCTATTATATTATAGTATTGGTACTCGACACTTCTTCTTGGTTATTTTCTGACTCACGTAGCGCGCGTGCCAGTGTGACGTAACAGCGCCGCCGGGGCTCGCGTGCCGCACGTGCCACAGACAGGCTGAGGTCAATGAAGCGGGAAACAAACACACCAGAAGCAGAACAATGACCTGAACATGACCAGAACCATGAACCATGACCAGAACCAGAACATGACCAGAACAATGACCTGAACATGACCAGAACCATAAACCATGACTAGAACTAGAACCAGAACCAGAACCAGAACCATGAACCATGAACCATGACCAGAACCAGAACCATGACCTGAACATGACCAGAACCATGACCTGAACATGACCATGACCAGAACATGACCAGAACCAGAACCAGAACCAGAACCAGAACCATAACCATGACCAGAACATGACCAGAACCAGAACCATGACCAGAACCAGAACCATGACCAGAACATGACCAGAACCAGAACCAGAACCAGAACCATGACCAGAACCAGAACCATGACCAGAACATGACCAGAACCATGACCTGGAAGAGACTTCAATGGGTGGATCAGATCATGGTCTGTGGCGGAGACAGTCTCATAGTTAGATTATTCACACTTACACCAGGCAGGTCCAAACTATGGCCCGGGGGCCAAATGCGGCCCTCAGATCAATTATTGTTGGCCCTCATGCTTCCTGCTAATTTGGCCCAAACAACAAAAAGTAGTATTTTTTTACTGTAAAATTTGGAAAATGCAAGCATTTTGATGTTATACAAACCTATTATTCATTTTAAATCATGTTTTTACATGATTAAAGATGTAATGGCATCGAACCAATGTCAAATGCAACATTTCTAATTATTTACTTTGTCATTCGCCATAGTCGACATTTTCTGGTCATTCTGATTTGTTCTGTATATTTGTCTATTTAAAAAAAAAAAGAAAAAAAACGGTTTCATCTTCCTGTTATTTGATATATTTTGTGAGGACTTTCCACATTTGGAATAATAAGTGTTAAACACTGAATCGCTTTGACACTTGTTATTTCCAGGACAAAGCTCACGATGAGAGAACAAACTGACAGATAAGAAACTGTGGGACATTAAGTCATCTTCTCGTTGCCATGGTGTTATTTGACTTCTTCTCGTTTGAGCCGCAGCTCCGCGGCGCGTTCACGGACCCTCGCCCCGCCTCGGTGTTTCCAGCTCCACCGCTCGCGTCCGTTTCTCATTAGTCACCGCGGAGCCGCTCCCGTGGATCTCTGCGCGGCTCTGCTTCTTTTCCCCTCGCGTTTTTCACTCTTTTAGGATGAGCAGCGTGTGTCCTGGCCCCGCGGACATGACAGGTGAGGAAACTGTGAGGAAACTGTCAGGAAACTGTCACATCTTTGATCAGAAATGTGAAGGAGAACAGCAGGATTTGTGTCTGTGGCGTGTGTTTTCTAACGATTGCTAAAGCTTCTGTGTGTTTAATTCAATATATTCTGATTAGACAGGCTTTACATGGTCGTTTAGATTATAATTATGTCACTATATGCGGTTATATTGGCTCTGATGACAGTTTGATTGTGATAACTGCAGGTATGTGTTGTATAAATGGGCTGAATAAAAATAGCCTGCACCTGCCATTGAATTCAGCCTAGTTCTGAGGATAATTTGGACAATAAACCTTCTGTGATATGTTATTATTCCATTATATGTATTCCACTGTTTTTATTGGAAACAGACCAATTGTGTTTATTCTTTATGACTATGACATTATTTTAGTGGTTTGATCTGCACAGTTTGCTTTTTGTCTTTGTCTTAATCCAAATACTGGAAGTAAAGAGGGAAAAGCTGCTTATGGTTCCATGTTTGAAGTCTTTATAAATGGTTATAATTTACTGTAAATGTGCAAAAGAAAGATAAGAGGCAGTGTATCTACAAATGAATAATTAAAAGTAGAAAATTATGACTAAAATGGTTAAAAAACACCATCACTGTGACTGTCTAGCACCAAAAACCTGGGCAATATTGTCAAACAAACCGCATAATATCTCAATAATTCTTCTTATATTCTCTATAATCCTACAATATATTGGCAATCCAACAATGTTACATAAAACACGTTTAAGGTTTAAGGTAAAATTACAATAAATACATAAAAAAATTGAAGGAATATAATTTATATCTTTAGTTTTCAATGAGAATTTGTTACTTTCTTGTAGTAAATCTGATAGTATTTCATTATAAAGGACATAATTCATATTCAGCTCTAGCATATCTTCAAAATAACATTCACAATAGTTCTGGTAATAGCCATGTTGCCCGCCTCATAATGTTTTTTCCATGGCGGAGTACGATATGAATCCTTCTCATATTTATTAATTTATTAAAAGCATCTAAACAACAGAGTGAAGCTTTCCACAATTAAACTGCAGAACATAAAACCAGGCTCTCTTTCCCGAATATGAAACCTCATGATTGTTTGAGCAGACGACACACGCTGTGACATGTTAAAGGACAAAACCAGAGCGTAATAGTGTTAAAAGCCCATGATTCAGCTGATCATGTGATGTCATCTGGAGTGAGACGAGCTAAGTATAGCACAAGTCTCTGGGGATTTGCACGTTTTTGCATCTATTAAAGTGACCACGTTTCATCTGTTTGTGAGGGTCGTGTTTGTGAACGTGTGAAATCTGTGAAGCTGGAGCTCGACAGCTGAGGCTTTTGACGAGTTATTGATCTTTTATTGGACGATTGGAGAAAACATCGTTCAAAGAATTACAAGCATTTATGTTCTAATTGTGTATCTACAAAACAGCCTGTATTTACCAGGTATGAACGAGGCAAAGCTGCAGTGAAGCAAAGAGAACTCACACCAGAGCAGTTCAGACACTGGGGCCCCAGGCTCTGAGGGGCCACAAACACAGTGGTTGGACGGGGGGGCACCATAGATTGCAGGGACCCCCAGAGCTTTGTCTGGTCAGGTCATCAAAGTACAGATTTGTGCAAATTAAACAGTAAAAATCAAACAAATGATTGGCCATTTGGTGTGGAAACATCAACACAACAATTGCGGTTTATTTGTTTGAAATAAATAATTATTAGTAAAACGTTTTATCATGTAAAGCGTTTGTCGAGGCCACAGTTTAGGTGCAATGCTTTGTTGTGTTTCAGGAAGTCACGTTTGTTTCCTCCTGGGCCGTGTCACAAGTTGACTCGTTGTTGTTGTTGTTGTTTTCTCTCCCAGCTGCTTTGGCTCCTCCCTCTGCTCCTCTCCTCATCTCACCCTCGACACATCGCTCTCCTTCACGATCGCCCACCAAAACCGACAAAAATATCACAGGTAAAATACACAAAAGTTTGCTCGTCCTCTGTTTCCACAAACTAAAGCTAAACTAACCTCGTGTTTTCTTTAAGTTTTCCTCTAAAGCTCTAACTTCAGCATTGGTCAAACCATAAGCTCTCCAGGGCTGAAAATAAAGGTTATTTTAGTAGGCGATTAGTCAAACCATTCATTTTATTGTACATATGATTCTTTTTAAATATATTTATAGCCTATTAAAAGTTGAAATATGATGACTGAAGACTTCTACATAGAGAAGAGTGTATTTTTTATTAAATAGTTTATTATTGTTTGAAATTTTGGGTTTAATAATGCCACTGTCTTTGTTATGAAAGGACCTATAATCCAGATAACGATTGTGTAAATGAGGCGTTGGGAAGGAGACCCAATCTTGCGACCTCTGAAGGACTGTATAATTACTGGATATATATTTCCCTAATCTTCCCAGGTTGTCCGGCCAGAACAAAGGAGGACGTCAGCTTTGCTTATCACTCTTTATTTGCTTGAGGTTCGGGGTTAGATGTGGTTTGATGTTTGGTTTCTACAATACAGAAGTACAGTGAATAGTGGATATTAAAACACAATAATTCAATGAATATAGACAGATAAACATAGAATATACAGACAGTAAAGGTGTGAATAGTTTGCAACGTTAAAACAAGTTCAAATGGGAAATAAACAGTATATAAGCAGCAACATTCACAACAACACAACAGAGCAATGATCTCCAGCCATTTTCTCGCCAAAAACTATAAATTCCGATCGTCCTTGAACGCATCACTACTAGCGCCAGCGTGCTGCGGAGTGATGCTGGCCTATGGGCCGTGAACGCATCGTCGGCGCAGATTAACAGATTGCAATTATTTTAGTCTTAGTCATGATTATTGCAGCCATAATATTCACTCTCTTACAAGAAAATGAATGCAATGTCTTCTGTATTTACCTTTTAAAATCAAACTGATTGTTATTTCAGGTTAGAAAAAAAAAGAAACAGACAAAAAAAAGTGTGTAATGTGGACAAACATATAATTGGCCACTAGGGGGCAATATTCACTCATTTGCGTTTAAGGTCGAGTCCTGGTTTTAGCCCATTTTAGTCCTGATGCAGGCCTGGTTCAGTCCAGTTCTTGTCCTGGTTCAGTTCAGTTCTTGTCCTGGTTCAGTCCAGTTCTTGTCCTGGTTCAGTTCAGTTCTTGTCCTGGTTCAGTTCAGTTCTTGGCCTGGTTCAGTTCAGTTCTTGTCCTGGTTCAGTTCAGTTCTTGTCCTGGTTCAGTTCAGTTCTTGTCCTGGTTCAGTCCAGTTCTTGGCCTGGTTCAGTCCAGTTCTTGTCCTGGTTCAGTTCAGTTCTTGTCCTGGTTCAGTTCAGTTCTTGTCCTGGTTCAGTTCAGTTCTTGTCCTGGTTCAGTCCAGTTCTTGTCCTGGTTCAGTCCAGTTCTTGGCCTGGTTCAGTCCAGTTCTTGGCCTGGTTCAGTTCAGTTCTTGTCCTGGTTCAGTCCAGTTCTTGGCCTGGTTCAGTTCAGTTCTTGTCCTGGTTCAGTCCAGTTCTTGGCCTGGTTCAGTTCAGTTCTTGTCCTGGTTCAGTCCAGTTCTTGGCCTGGTTCAGTTCAGTTCTTGTCCTGGTTCAGTCCAGTTCTTGGCCTGGTTCAGTTCAGTTCTTGTCCTGGTTCGGTCCAGTTCTTGGCCTGGTTCAGTTCAGTTCTTGTCCTGGTTCGGTCCAGTTCTTGGCCTGGTTTGGTCCTGGTTCAAGCCCTGGGAAATTGCACTTAGTTTTCTATCATCATTTTCTATAATTAAGACACAATTGAAATGAATAAATAAATAAATGCATGAAATAATTTAAATAAATAAATACATATTTTTTAAAGAAATTAATAAATAAAATAAAATAAAATAATGTTGCTGTGCTGTACAGATCTGTCCGGCGCGCTGCAGGATAAGGAGCGCCGCGTCCAGGAGCAGCTGGAGCGATGTGCTGAGCAGCGCGGGCGAAAGATGGAGGAGCAGCGCAGGAAAGACGAGCGACGCAGGAACGCCGCCGAAGAGAGGAGGAAGCAGCAGCAGGAGGTAGAAAAGGTCAGAGGTCACACACATAACTCCTCAGTCACATCATACACTCATGCTGTTTGTATTTACATCACACGAACACGACACAAATGGAGCAGGAACACTGTGAAACTCAATGGGATTAAACCACAGCTCTTCTTCAGTCTTTATTTGGACTTTATTTAATTAGAGAGTTAATTAGAGAGTTAATTAGAGAGTTAATTAGAGAGTTAATTAGAGAGCTGTTTACAATGTTTGTTCTGTAAAACGCAGGGATCAGATTGTAGTTTATAGAACGCTTTCATAACCATAAATGGCTCATTTATTTCTACTATTGACAGTTAACATACTCTTGCCTGATTAGTTTAAGGTTTAAATATCAAACAAAACGTGATTAATAGACTCTGAAATATCACATTTTTCTTTACTTAAAATGTTGCATATCTTCAAAACAACGTTGACAATATTATCGGTTTTAATGTCGCGATCAGTGAGAAAATACACCTGATTATTGATGTGTTATGTCTTTCGTTCCCATTGTCTGACACTTTACGAGACGGATAAAAAAGTACTTTACATTTAGGTCTAGACCTCCAGTTTACTCTTTTGGATTTAGCAGTTTCCCAAATCACGTGACCAGGTTTGATCATTTTATACGGTGAAGTTTGGTAGCCTTTATCTTTGAGACACTTACTTTTGTAAACACGTATACATTCACATATTTACACGGTACGTAAAGGTCTTCACGTGCTGCCAGTGACTTATTCCCACAGTGTTAGCATCAGGGTTACTTCCTGTCTCATTCGTCTCTCTGTCAGTTTAAAATACTGTTTATAAAGTGAATTTGTTTTACACCACACAACCACCACTTAGCATTGGTGGCTATGCTAACAAATGTTTTATTTACAATGTATTTTTTCACAATTAAGGTAAGGTTAAGATGAGGGTCAGGTTTAGGAACAGTTAATTTGCTTCAAGTTTATAGTTTTGGGTCAGGTAAGATAAGCTAATAACCTGATGCATTTGTGTCTCAATGCTAATGCTAATGCTACTGCTGAAGTATAAATAAAAAAACAAACTGACATAATCTTCACATAAAAAAACAATCAGACAGTTTGTACTTCAAAATTAAATTGGTTGTTAATTTCACATTTAACATTTCAATCAAAGTTAGCATTAGCTGAGAGAAACGGTTAGCAGTTAGCATAGCCACCTGCTGCTAACTGCACAGAGCCCATTCTCTAACGTCCTGTTGCCTACGACTACGACATAAATCAAACGCTGGTCGTGTCAAAATAAATCCAGTTGGTTTGTCTTGACGTTTCATGACAGTCAATAACTCTCCTTCAGCAGACGGAGGGTTAATCTGACCTTATTGATCTTGTATTGATCTTGTATTGATCTTCAGCGGAGCTCCTCCCCCTGCGTCTCACGTGCATCACTCACAGTCCTCATGACATCACCGGTTCGTGCGGCGTTTACGGGAAACGGGGGAAAAGGCGACGTCGGTTTGTGTCTGAGACGAGCTCGTAATTCCACCAGAAGCGCCGTAAAACACTCCCAGTTCAGTTTAAGATCGATTCAAACAACCCACCGCTCTCTCCCAGACTCATGCAGGACGTGGAGTTAAAAGTGGCCGTTTTAGAGGCAAAATGTAGTATTTTTAATTCAATCTGTTAAAAACTAGACCTAAATGTTAAGTACGTTTTTATCCGTCTCGTAACGTGTCAGACAATGGGAACGAAAGACATAATACATAAGTAATCGTTTAATTGCCGTGTATTTTCTCACTGATTGCGACATTAAAACCGATAATATTGTCAACGTTGTTTTGAATATATGCAACATTTTAATTGTGAGCAAGAGTAAAATGTGATATTTCTTCATGTTGTGGGTAATTTTAGAGAGAGAAATTATTCATAAACCTTAAACTAATCAGACGAGAACAAGAACAAGGAGGAAAGAGTATGTAAACTGTCAATAGTAGAAATAAATGAGCTGTTTATGTATAAAGAGCCGGAGGAACTATATTTCTCACAGAATGAGATGGATCACACCATAGTATTTATTGTATTTCTACTACACAACATAAAACTGTGGCATCTATTGTTTGTACTAAGTTATTTAGGGATATTTAAGTCATGGCTTTAACTTTAACAAATTGTGCTCAGTGAGAGTAACTTTACTCTTCAAAATAATATTTTATATTTAGTTATAGCAGGAGTAAAAGTATGTGTCAGAAAACTACTACTATATATATATATATATATATATATATATATATATATATATATATATATATATATATATATATATATATATATATATATAGTAGTGTTTTTCAAACTTCCTATAAGTGATCTGTTCTTCTGTATCTGCCTCTGTATCTTCCTGCGTTGCATCAATGAAATTACCCCATGTGGGACAATAAAGGAATATCTTATCTTATCTTATCTTATAGTGGTATATATGTTATGTTATATATATATGTTATGTTATGTATGTATTATATATATATATTGCAAATGACCACACATTACTATGTGATATACTCCACTCTAGTGGTCGACAGATTTTATGTAGATTTGATTGGCCACAAACCAAATGTGGAGAAACAACAAGGTGCAAAGAGCGAGCAGAAGGTGAGATAGTACAGAGAGAAGAGAGGGAGGAGAGAAGAGAGGGAGGAGAGGAGAGAGAGAGGGAGGAGAGGAGAGAGAGAGGAGAGAAGAGAGAGAGGGAGGAGAGAAGAGAGGGAGGAGAGGAGAGAGAGAGGGAGGAGAGGAGAGAGAGAGGAGAGAAGAGAGAGAGGGAGGAGAGAAGAGAGGGAGGAGAGGAGAGAGAGAGGGAGGAGAGGAGAGAGAGAGGAGAGAAGAGAGAGAGGGAGGAGAGAAGAGAGGGAGGAGAGGAGAGAGAGAGGGAGGAGAGAAGAGAGAGAGGGAGGAGTGAAGAGAGAGAGGGAGGAGAGGAGAGAGGAGAGAAGAGAGAGAGGGAGGAGAGGAGAGAGGGAGGGAGGAGAGAAGAGAGGGAGGGAGGAGAGAAGAGAGGGAGGAGAGAGAGAGGGAGGAGAGAAGAGAGGGACGAGAGGAGAGAGAGAGGGAGGAGAGAAGAGAGGGAGGAGAGGAGAGAGGGAGGAGAGAGGGAGGAGAGAGAGAGAGGGAGGAGAGAAGAGAGGGAGGAGAGAAGAGAGGGAGAGAGGAGAGAGAGAGGGAGGAGAGAAGAGAGGGACGAGAGGAGAGAAGAGAGGGACGAGAGGAGAGAGAGAGGGAGGAGAGAAGAGAGGGAGGAGAGGAGAGAGAGAGGGAGGAGAGGAGAGCGAGGAGAGAAGAGAGAGAGGGAGGAGAGAAGAGAGGGAGGAGAGAGAGAGAGGGAGGAGAGAAGAGAGGGAGGAGAGGAGAGAGAGAGGGAGGAGAGAAGAGAGAGAGGGAGGAGTGAAGAGAGAGAGGGAGGAGAGGAGAGAGGAGAGAAGAGAGAGAGGGAGGAGAGAAGAGAGGGAGGAGAGGAGAGAGAGAGGGAGGAGAGGAGAGAGAGAGGAGAGAAGAGAGAGAGGGAGGAGAGAAGAGAGGGAGGGAGGAGAGAAGAGAGGGAGGAGAGAGAGAGGGAGGAGAGAAGAGAGGGACAAGAGGAGAGAGAGAGGGAGGAGAGAAGAGAGGGAGGAGAGGAGAGAGGGAGGAGAGGAGAGAGGGAGGAGAGAGAGAGAGGGAGGAGAGAAGAGAGGGAGGAGAGGAGAGAGAGAGGGAGGAGAGGAGAGAGGGAGGAGAGAAGAGAGAGAGGGAGGAGTGAAGAGAGAGAGGGAGGAGAGGAGAGAGAGAGGATAGAAGAGGAGAGAGGGAGGAGAGAAGAGAGGGAGGAGAGGAGAGAGAGAGGGAGGAGAGAAGAGAGGGAGGAGAGAAGAGAGAGAGGGAGGATAGAAGAGAGAGAGGGAGGAGAGGAGAGAGAGAGGAGAGAAGAGAGGGAGGAGAGGAGAGAGAGAGGGAGGAGAGGAGAGAGGGAGGAGAGAAGAGAGGGAGGAGAGAAGAGAGGGAGGAGAGAAGAGAGGGAGGAGAGAAGAGAGAGCGGGAGGAGAGGAGAGAGGGAGGAGAGAAGAATGGGAGGAGAGAAGAGAGGGAGGAGAGAAGAGAGAGAGGGAAGAGAGAAGAGAGGGAGAAGAGAGAGAGAGGGAGGAGAGAAGAATGGGAGGAGAGAAGAGAGAGAGGGAAGAGAGAAGAGAGGGAGGAGAGAGAGAGAGGGAGGAGAGAAGGAGAGAAAAGAGGGAGGAGAGGAGAGAGAGAGGAGAGAAGAGAGAGAGGGAGGAGAGAAGAGAGGGAGGGAGGAGAGAAGAGAGGGAGGAGAGAGAGAGGGAGGAGAGAAGAGAGGGACAAGAGGAGAGAGAGAGGGAGGAGAGAAGAGAGGGAGGAGAGGAGAGAGGGAGGAGAGGAGAGAGGGAGGAGAGAGAGAGAGGGAGGAGAGAAGAGAGGGAGGAGAGGAGAGAGAGAGGGAGGAGAGGAGAGAGGGAGGAGAGAAGAGAGAGAGGGAGGAGTGAAGAGAGAGAGGGAGGAGAGGAGAGAGAGAGGATAGAAGAGGAGAGAGGGAGGAGAGAAGAGAGGGAGGAGAGGAGAGAGAGAGGGAGGAGAGAAGAGAGGGAGGAGAGAAGAGAGAGAGGGAGGATAGAAGAGAGAGAGGGAGGAGAGGAGAGAGAGAGGAGAGAAGAGAGGGAGGAGAGGAGAGAGAGAGGGAGGAGAGGAGAGAGGGAGGAGAGAAGAGAGGGAGGAGAGAAGAGAGGGAGGAGAGAAGAGAGGGAGGAGAGAAGAGAGAGCGGGAGGAGAGGAGAGAGGGAGGAGAGAAGAATGGGAGGAGAGAAGAGAGGGAGGAGAGAAGAGAGAGAGGGAAGAGAGAAGAGAGGGAGAAGAGAGAGAGAGGGAGGAGAGAAGAATGGGAGGAGAGAAGAGAGAGAGGGAAGAGAGAAGAGAGGGAGGAGAGAGAGAGAGGGAGGAGAGAAGGAGAGAAAAGAGGGAGGAGAGAGAGAGGGAGGAGAGAAGAGAGGGAGGAGAGGAGAGAGAGAGGAGAGAAGAGAGGGAGGAGAGAAGAGAGAGAGGGAAGAGAGAAGAGAGGGAGGAGAGAGAGAGAGGGAGGAGAGAAGAGAGAGAGGAGAGGAGAGATGGAGGAGAGAGAGAGAGGGAGGAGAGAAGAGAGGGAGGAAAGGAAAGAGAGAGGGAGGAGAGAAGAGAGGGAGGAGAGGAGAGATGGAGGAGAGAAGAGAGGGAGGAAAATAGAGAGAAGAGGACAGAGGGAGGAGAGGGAGAGAAGATATAAGAGAGGAGAGAAGGAGGAGAGAGGGAGGAGAGGAGAGGGAGAGAAGATAGGAGAGAGGAGAGAGAAGGAGGAGATAGGGAGGAGAGGAGAGAGAAGAGGAGAGAGGGAGGAGAGGGAGGAGAGAATAGAGAGGAGAGAGTAAATAGGGAGAAGAAGAGAGAGAAGAGAAGAAGAGAGAGGAGAGGAGAGAGAAGAGGAGAGAGAAAAGGAGAGAGAAGAGGAGAGAGGGAGGGTCGATCTGAGCGGAGGAGAGAGAGAGAGAGCCACACGGTGCGAGCGCTGCTGTCCGTCCGTGCGAGTGCATTCTGTCGTCGCGGTGACTGCACCCGGTTACCATGGCGCAGAGGCAGCAGCAGCAGCATCCTCCTCCTCCTCCTCTCCTTCCCTCTCTCCCCAACAACCTCATCTTCCTCACCGCCGCCGCCGCCGCCGCCGCCGCCTCGTCGAGCCCGGGCCAGCGGCGACGCAGCGACGGCTCAGTGAGAGAGTCTCTGTTCTTCCCCGTGTCCGAACGCAACGAGCAGGAGAGGCTGGAGGCCATGGTGCGGCGCCGCGGCGGGGCCCGGGCCGCCAACAACAACCTCCAGAGCGCCACGGGCCAGGGAGGGGCCGCCGGCGGGGGAGGCGAGGGCCAGCTGGACAACAGGCCCAAGCGCTGGACGTGGGGCGGACCTCCGGACGGCGTCGAGGGTGAGTGCGGACCACAGGGGGTGATGTCATGATAACAGGGCGGTTTTAGCGGCGCAGAGAGGCGGGAACGGGGGGGGGGTAACGGCGTTTTCAGTGTCATTTTTAAACGTTTTGGGTGGAGGTGTGATGCTACGGGACGCTGTTTCGCACCGCCGGAGTTTTATTCTCAAGCTGACACGGCACGGGTTTTTACAGTGCAGAGGTGGGGACGGGGGGGACGGGGGGGGTCTTCTGTTGTCATAGGTGATAGTTTTGTGCTGGATTTGATCGTACGACTAGAATCGAGCCTTTTGTGGCATCAGAGGTGAGAGAAGGTGAAATGTGTCGTTATTTCATCTGTTTTAACCATTTTGTATGAGGTTTAATGCTTTTTTACAGCTAATAATGTAATAATCGTCTCAAACTGTTATAACGGGGTGATAATGACGCAGAGGTGGGATTTTAATGTTCATTTCACATACTGGACGAGGATTAATGCTGTGAGATGCTTTTGATGTTGGATATTATAGCTAGAGAGAACATAATATTCTCAAATTGTCGTGATGATGGGGTGATTTTCTGTACAATGCAGAGCTGAGGGGGAAATGTATGTCGTTTTTTTGAATGTACTTTTATCATATTGGCTGAGATACAATAGAAATGGTGCTGTAGTTTTATATTTGACATGAGTTAGGTCTTTGTGGCTCAAGTTGTCTAAATATGGCTGGTTTAATCATGCAAAGGTGGCTAAATATGTGTAGTTTTTAATGTACTTTGACCAGATTGTATGAGGTTTAAGATGCTAGTTTGATTTTATACGTTGAATCAAGCCTTTATGTCATGCTCCATTTGTCAAAACAGTAGTGCAGTTTTTAATGTCTTTTTTCAATGTACTTTTAGCATAATATTATTGTATTGGATTTAATATAATGAGATGCTTTGGATGTTACTGCTAAAGTGGAAACGTTCTGCCATGAGGCGAGAGAATGAAAAATTTCTGTGAAAAATTTATTTCTGTGTTTATGTTATGATTCTGAACCATTTTGGATGCAGTTTAATACTATAAACGTTGTATATTACAGCAAGAGTGGACTTATTATGATCAAACTGTTTTTTTTTACAATGCAGAGGTGGAGACGGGGAATTTGTAGCTAGTTTGTTGTTTTTACTGGATGAATTTCAATAGTTTTTGTGTTGAATTTTATAACAACAATTCAATGTTCATGTTCAATGTGAGGAAACAGCAAGAGATTAAATACAATATCTACTTTTGTACTTTTATCATGTGTTTCTGTCTTACCAAACTAATCAATAAAGGTTTATAATTTGCTAAATGAGGTTTAATATTCAAAACTAAAGTGGAAACACGTTCATTCTATTGTAATGTTCCCAGTTTAACATTTACTATGGTGACATTTGCTCTTTAACTGTCAGATTGCAGATTTGTTGACCCGGTTTATGCTTCAAATCTCTGTCATTACTTGGTCTATTCACATGAAACAAAAACTGGCACAAAGTTAAATGTCTTTTCAGCATGACTTAACAAAAGTGCAGTTATTTGATCACAAAAGCCTCGATTCAACCCCAAAGTCGTCGAAAGGACTTTAAACCATAAGATTCATTTGTCAAGTTCGTTTTTAACATTTGTGCATTTATAAGTTTATATTTTTCTTTTATAAAAAACAATAAATCCATCTTTAATCATGATTTTAATGAGCATAAACGTGGCATAAACAGTGGATCTGATGCAGCTTTAGTCACTGTGACGAGGCTGTAACTGGAAACCACCGCGTGTCTGTGACTTTGCATTTACTCTCTTTTTTTTTGTCCTTTATTGCACCGATAAACAATCGTCTTTAAGCTTTTATTGAGTTATAATAATCTCACATAGAGGTTAGCTTATCGGCGTCTGAGGGTTGCTAAGTGTCGCTGTTGGAATCATCGTAACTAGTGGACAATTAAAATGATTGTAGTTGTGTTTTGATCGCTCTAATTGGACTCTAGGCTCTAAAACCAACACAAAAAGACACAAAAGCAGTGGCATTATTAAATCAAAATGGCAAAAAAGATCAAACTGTTTCTGCTTTTCATCAATAATACACTTCTTTCACCATATTTCAATCTTTATTTTGTCAATAATGTCTGTAAAACATCAAAAGTACAATAAAAATAATCGCTGACTTGTCGACTAATAAAAAAATCATTAGTTTCATCCGTAATTTAAAGCTAGCCAAACAAGCTAACACATTTATCCATAACATGAGAAGCTAATCAACACTTATTTTAGTCATCAACAAGTCACATGATCATTTCTATTGTACATCGATGTTTAAATCAAACTAAATCCCAGATAAAGCCCCACTACATTGTAAAATAAGTATGTATAAGTAATAAGTATAAGTAATGTATTAGTAATGTATTAGTAATCTATTAGTAATGTATTAGTAATGTATTAGTAATGGCTTAGTAATGGCTGCAACTCACGATTTTATTTTATAATGAACTAGTCAGATGATTATTTCTATTGTACTTTGAGACTTTTAAAATAAATGTTCAACCAGAAACAAGCTGTCTTCTAAATGGAGAATATTCACAAATAAAGTGTGTTATTCATGAAAATCTGAAATTATTATTATTTCTTTTTTGACATTTTAATATAATAATGCCGCTGTTTTTGTTGATTAAAAGTATTTTCATGTGTTTAGTACAGTCCAGGTAACGATTATTTTGTATCGTCGACTATTATTCAGATGAATCATTGCAGCTTTACAACAAATACATACAAAATGTGTTTACTTTTGCTTCTTTTCCATCAGTCGTCAGCATTTTGAGAACAGTCAAACCTCACAGCGATAACGAAGCTACGTTTGGTCTAAAATATGCACCGCTCGACTGAAACAACGTTAATATTAGAGGTTTCAGACGCGTTAAAATGCTAACGGAGCGGCTCCTTCTCCCCTCAGACGTTTCAGCGCTCGCTAACGGCGGCGGCTCTGAGCGGGGGGGAGAGATGCGGGTTAGACACCGAGCGCTGGGGGATGGTGACTGGAAATGACAAAGCAGCAGGTGGATGTGGGGAGAGAGGAGGACAGAGGAGGAGAGAGGAGGACAAAGGAGGACAGAGGAGGAGAGAGGAGGAGAGAGGAGGACAGAGGAGGAGAGAGGACAGAGGAGGAGAGAGGAGGACAAAGGAGGACAGAGGAGGAGAGAGGAGGACAGAGGAGGAGAGAGGAGGACAAAGGAGGACAGAGGAGGAGAGAGGAGGACAAAGGAGGAGAGAGGAGGACAGAGGAGGACAGAGGAGGACAGAGGAGGAGAGAGGAGGACAAAGGAGGACAGAGGAGGAGAGAGGAGGACAAAGGAGGAGAGAGGAGGACAAAGGAGGAGAGAGGAGGACAGAGGAGGAGAGAGGAGGACAGAGGAGGAGAGAGGACAGAGGAGGACAGAGGAGGACAAAGGAGGACAGAGGAGGAGAGAGGAGGACAGAGGAGGGCGATAGCGTCGTGCTAACAGGGACGTGGTGCATTGCAGACGCCGCGATGCTAACGCCGCGTGATGGATTGCTGGATGCGCTCCTGGGGCCGGGGATGAGAGCGTCGGTGTCTGGTGCAAATGCCGTTTCCCTGCTGCTGTTTGGTTGGTGCTGCAGGTCGAGGCGGATTCGATTCCCACAGCGGTTCTAACCTTGAACGCACCGCGGCTGTGACACGCCCAGAATCACAGACGTCTCCAGTGGCTTTATTGATTTCTTTATGTATTCGTTTATGGACGGCTGTAGTTGTGCTTGAAGAGAGAGGAGGAGAAATGCAGATTATGAACTGTAAACTAATGTATTATAAGGAAAACAAGGACACATCATGACAGTAAGATTTAAACTCCAAATAAATATGTCATCTAAAAAGCAGGTTAGAGTGCACGGTGGCAAAGGCGGTTAGCGCTCTTGCCTCCCAAGAAGGAGATGGGTTCGATTCCCGGACCAGACCAACATCACATGATCTCTCTGGGTGGAGTCTGCATGTTCTCCCTGTGTTACCGTGGGTTCTCTCCAGGTTCTCCGGCTCCTCCCACCGTCCAAAGACAAGCATGTGTTAGGTAAAAATTGGTGACTCTAAATTGGCCCTAGTGAATGAGTGTGAGAGTGAACTGTCTGTAATGTCTATGTCCCTGCGACGAGGTGGCCACTGTCCAGGGTGTACCCCGCCTAAGGTCCGAAGTCACTGGGATAGGCTCCAGTCACCCGCGACCCCAAAAGGGAACAAGTGGTAGAAAATGGATGGATGGATGGAGTGTTTGATGACATTGAACCAGAAGTGTCATGACTTAGACTCGAGTCACTGTTTTGATGACATAAGACTCAATATAATTAAATGGAACAAGAGTTGGGACTTGACTCAATAAAATGGACCAAGATTTAGAACTTAACTTGACAGTCCATCACTTTTCCCATAAACGTGACATATTTACATCATGTCAGTTGCAAGAGTTCATTAATAAAGAAAAGGGCTGGACAATTTATATCTAATTGCAATTTTTCCTGACAAGCATTGCACGATTGAAGTATTGATAATTGTCTAACACTAACCCATGACCTCTGACCTCTGACCCTGACCCTAGAGGTTGCTGGAGAGACCTTTTGGCTCCAGCATCTACAAACATGATTTCCAAATGGGTAAAATGAAGCTGAATAACAAATATTCACACATGACATCGAAAAGATCATTTTGCTTAATTTAGACTGAAATCTAAGACTGCTTAATTTTGTAGTGATGGCAGATCAATACCACATATCAATATATCGATACTGACAGAGGTATCGAAAACTATACAATACTCCTGCAAAAATAGCAATACTTTAAATGTATCAATGTTTTTTACTGCATTTTGTTTATATTTTTGTAATACATTGTTCATATTTTAGGGGTTTTCTGCACATATATTTACTATTCATATTAGTTTAATCTGAGGCTGAAAGAAAATAATGATGGCGTAAAATTCTTCACATTCTAGGAGTTTCTTTTTATTTTAGTGCGAAACTCATTGGTATCGGTATCGGATCAAATCAAACATCAGCGATATCGCCCATCACTGTCCTTAAGATCAAAGTTATTGTAAACATAATGTCCAAATGAAAAATATGCCCTGACATTTGAGAGAAAAGTGAAATATAAACTGCTTTATTCATGCAAGAACTATGAATACTGTACATTTCATCTAACATGCAGATATATCTAACATGTAGATATATCTAACATGCAGATATATCTAACATGTAGATATATCTAACATGCAGATACATCTAACATGTAGATATATCTAACATGTAGATATATCTAACATGCAGATATATCTAACATGTAGATATATCTAACATGCAGATATATCTAACATGTAGATATATCTAACATGCTGATATATCTAACATGCTGATATATCTAACATGCTGATATATCTAACATGTAGATATATCTAACATGCAGATATATCTAACATGTAGATATATCTAACATGCAGATATATCTAACATGTAGATATATCTAACATGCAGATATATCTAACATGTAGATATATCTAACATGTAGATACATCTAACATGCAGATACATCTAACATGCAGATATAAACATGCAGATATATCTAACATGCAGATATATCTAACATGCAGATATATCTAACATGTAGATATATATAACATGTAGATACATCTAACATGTGGATACATCTAACATGTAGATACATCTAACATGTAGATACATCTAACATGTAGATACATCTAACATGCAGATACATCTAACATGCAGATATAAACATGCAGATATATCTAACATGCAGATATATCTAACATGCAGATATATCTAACATGCAGATATATCTAACATGTAGATATATATAACATGTAGATACATCTAACATGTGGATACATCTAACATGTAGATACATCTAACATGTAGATACATCTAACATGTAGATACATCTAACATGCAGATATATCTAACATGCAGATATATCTAACATGCAGATGTATCTAACATGCAGATGTATCTAACATGCAGATGTATCTAACATGCAGATGTATCTAACATGCAGATATATCTAACATGCAGATATATCTAACATGTAGATATATCTAACATGTAGATATAAACATGCAGATATATCTAACATGTAGATATAAACATGTAGCTATATCTAACATGTAGATATATCTAACATGTATTTACCAGCAGTGAGCAGCTAATCTAATATTTCGCTTCTAGGCAGGAGCGTGCTGTGAGTCAAAGCTGAATTAAATGAAGCCTGGACTAAAACAACCAGGACACATTAAAGATGCATCATGTAACTTCTCTGTCTCCATGGAGATGTGGTTGTTTTGTCTGGAATGGCAGTATGACTAGACGTACAGATATGATACGTGGGATTATCTTGAGCTTTGTGAGTTTATTGTGAGTTTATCTGCCGTTTTACTGATAAATATACTATGTACCACTGGATTTCTGTATGAATATTTGTAATTGCATCATCTCCTGTAATCACAGTGCACTCTGGGTACAAATATATGGTCAAAATATAGTGATACTTGATATTCTGTAGTTACATGAAGGATAAATTACATAACAAAACACAACATAACAAATTTGGATCAGTTTTGTCGTGTGTTTTTTGTGCTTTAAGGAAATAAATGATATTGTCAGTCAGGTGATATCATTCATCTGACAATATTAAAACCAACGTATTAAAATATTGACTGAAAAAGCTAATGACCTTATCTGTTTATCTATGGACCTTTAAAAAAACACTTGTCTATCAATTTTTACAACAAAAACACTGGAATAAATACAATATAAATGGAACACTGTGCACTTTTTGATTATGTTAGTATGACAAACTAAAAAAAGGCTTAAATTAAGTAGTATTTCTCTTGACTGGAGTGTGTTTTGGCCTAAAGTAAGATTTGCCAATGGAACAAGCATAAAATGTATAGATTTACTAAAAACGAGAAAAAAACAAGTATTTTCTCACTTGAAATGAGAAAGAAAAGCTCCTGCTCTTGAAATAAGATGAAAACTTCAGACTTAAGACGCTCAAAATATACTAAACGATAAATATGACTTAATTCAAGCACGTTTTATTACCGGATTGGGTGTTTTTTTTCCAGAATTAGGTGAACTCTAAATATCTAATACACTGTATGACCTACATTTGTCTGTCGTGGGACGTGAGATGCTGTGGTGCGTCCATAACAGCATTAATAATTCAGCCTCAGCCCACGGTCCAGAGCAGAGCTGGGACCAGCTCCACCTCCTCGCGCTGATCCCGGGTCAGTGCGAATGTCCCGCTGCAGCAGGAACGGCACAGGGTTGTGTTACAGGGCCGTGTTACAAGGCCGTGTTACAAGGCCGTGTTACAGGCTCGTGTTACAGGGTTGTGTTACAGGGTCGTGTTACAAGGCCGTGTTACAGGGTTGTGTTACAGGGTTGTGTTACAGGGTTGTGTTACAGGGTTGTGTTACAGGGTTGTGTTACAGGGCTCGTGTTACAGGCTCGTGTTACAGGGTTGTGTTACAGGGTCGTGTTACAGGCTCGTGTTACAGGCTCGTGTTACAGGCTCGTGTTACAGGGCTCGTGTTACAGGCTTGTGTTACAGGCTCTTGTTACAGGGCTCGTGTTACAGGGCTCGTGTTACAGGCTCGTGTTACAGGGCTCGTGTTACAGGGCTCGTGTTACAGGCCCGTGTTTCAGGGTTGTGTTACAGGCTCGTGTTACAGGGTTGTGTTACAGGGCTCGTGTTACAGGCTTGTGTTACAGGCTCGTGTTACAGGGCTCGTGTTACAGGCTCGTGTTAAAGGGCTCGTGTTACAGGCACGTATTACAGGCTCATGTTACAGGCTCGTGTTACAGGCTCGTGTTACAGGGCTCGTGTTACAGGGTTGTGTTACAGGGTTGTGTTACAGGGTCGTGTTACAGGCTCTTGTTACAGGGTTGTGTTACAGGGTCGTGTTACAAGGCCGTGTTACAAGGCCGTGTTACAGGCTCGTGTTACAGGGCTCGTGTTACAGGCTTGTGTTACAGGCTCGTGTTACAGGCTCTTGTTACAGGGCTCGTGTTACAGGGCTCGTGTTACAGGCTCGTGTTACAGGGCTCGTGTTACAGGCACGTATTACAGGGTCGTGTTACAGGGTCGTGTTACAGGGCTCATGTTACAGGCACGTGTTACAGGCCCGTGTTACAGGCCTCGTGTTAAAGGCTCGTGTTACAGGCTCGTGTTACAGGCTCGTGTTACAGGGCTCGTGTTACAGGGCTCGTGTTACAGGGCTCGTGTTACAGGGCTCGTGTTACAGGCTCGTGTTACAGGGCTCGTGTTACAGGGCTCGTGTTACAGGCCCGTGTTTCAGGGTTGTGTTACAGGCTCGTGTTACAGGGTTGTGTTACAGGCTTGTGTTACAGGCTCGTGTTACAGGGCTCGTGTTACAGGCTCGTGTTACAGGCTCGTGTTACAGGCACGTATTACAGGCTCATGTTACAGGCTCGTGTTACAGGCTCGTGTTACAGGGCTCGTGTTACAGGGTTGTGTTACAGGGTTGTGTTACAGGGTCGTGTTACAGGCTCTTGTTACAGGGTTGTGTTACAGGGTCGTGTTACAAGGCCGTGTTACAAGGCCGTGTTACAGGCTCGTGTTACAGGGCTCGTGTTACAGGCTTGTGTTACAGGCTCGTGTTACAGGCTCTTGTTACAGGGCTCGTGTTACAGGGCTCGTGTTACAGGCTCGTGTTACAGGGCTCGTGTTACAGGCACGTATTACAGGGTCGTGTTACAGGGCTCATGTTACAGGCACGTGTTACAGGCCCGTGTTACAGGCCTCGTGTTAAAGGCTCGTGTTACAGGGCTCGTGTTACAGGCTCGTGTTGCAGGCTCGTGTTACAGGGCTCGTGTTACAGGGCCGTGTTACAGGGCCGTGTTACAGGGCCGTGTTACAGGGCTCGTGTTACAGGGCTCGTGTTACAGGGCCGTGTTACAGGGCCGTGTTACAGGGCTCGTGTTACAGGGCTCGTGTTACAGGCTTGTGTTACAGGCTTGTGTTACAGGGCCGTGTTACAGGGCCGTGTTGCAGGGTTGTGTTACAGGGCCGTGTTACAGGGTCGTGTTACAGGGCCGTGTTGCAGGGTTGCGTTACAGGGCTTGTGTTACAGAGTCGTGTTACAGGCTTGTGTTACGCCCATGTTACAGGCTCGTGTTACAGGGCCGTGTTACAGGCTCTTGTTACTCCCGTGTTACAGGCTTGTGTTACAGGGCCGTGTTACAGGCTCGTGTTACAGGGCTCGTGTTACAGGCTTGTGTTACAGGGCCGTGTTACAGGGCTGTGTTACAAGCTCGTGTTACGCCCTTGTTACAGGCTTGTGTTAGAAGCTTGTGTTATGCTCGTGTTACAGGGCCGTGTTACAGGGCCGCGCTGCAGTTTTCGCGCTGCAGGGCCGCGCTGCAGGGCCGCGCTGCAGGGTCGCGCTATAGGGTCGCGCTATAGGGTCGCGTTACAGGGTCGCGTTACAGGCGCGAGAAGGACGAGCAGCAGTGCGGCGTCTGATCCGGAGACGCAGAGGACGCCGTTCCTGATCAGACTTTGCATGTTCTTCTGTTGTCTGCGTCATCTGAACGCTCTGGTTTCCCACATTAGCTGGAAAAGTGCACATGTGGTGAACACTTCCGCCCAGCTCAGATCTGGTGAACGGTCCCGAGTCGGCTCCAGTAATGTGAGCGATATTGAGAAAAATGTATATAATTTGTAATATTTCAATCACGATATTCATTCGATATTATGTCAATCCAACTGAATTTTTGTTGGTGGAGGTTTAATCATCAGAGAAACGTAATATGTCTGTAAAGTGACTGCAGAAATATCGCCTTATACCATTATTTGAAAGTATACAGCGTAACTTTTCATGATATTATCTACATTTCATTCGAGCGCTGCTGTGTTTTAAAACGGGTCAGAAATCTGTGGCAGAATTCGCCGTTCAACTGTGAAATTAAACAGTGAGATTAAAGTGTGAGATGTGTGTTCTGATCTGAATTACTGGTTTCAATGTTGTCTCTGTCAGTTTAAATAAAGGGAAATGTTCACAACAAGCTCGGAAAATGGTGCCATTATTCAACACCAAGAGCGTGATCGTCGTCAGCTGAAAGGATTTTTAGACGGATAATAACGATACGGTTCAGTGTTTGTGGATTTATATTTTGGATATATTTTCTACTACAGCGTCTACAGGGCAAAAAGAGCTTTGCACCGTCATTTACAGTGACAATTACAATTTTTTTTATTATGACTTTATTTGGTGTATTTATACCTGTTGTTCATATAAATTGTATTTTTGCACAAATCAAGCAGGTATTTGTGGAGAAAACGTTGAAAAATCTGTAGAAAATGACAGGAAGTGACATCACAATAGGGATTCTCATTCAAGTCAAAGTTTATTTATAATTTACACAAAGAAACAACTTTTTTGACTGTAAACATTAATTCAACAAAATAAAAGTCGCTCTCATATATTTTTGTTGTCAGATTTAACAAAATGTACATTAGATGAGTTTTGGCCCAGTGTTTGCTGGGTAATTTCCTGTGTGATGTCGTCAATTCCAAACAGGAAGTGAAATTATAAAAAAATTGCTATTCTGTGATAACAGTGTTATTGCCGTGAAATCTCGACCCACACTTGACTATTTCTCAAGTTTGTGACCAGCTTTATGAAATTGACAAAATAAAGTAAACGTGACAAAAACAGCCAGACAAAAAAAGTACTTTAAAATTTTTCGATGTATTTTCTTTAACCATATATTGAAATAAACCACTTAATTTTGCACAATTATTATTTATATCGTGACCTAAATAATCTTGACATCCCTAATTATTATGCGCTGTCCAAAGCAAATAAACCAATAAAAGTGAATTATAAAAATACACTTGTTCTTCATTAAATCATGTGCAGCCGAAGCGTTTGTTAATTACTTTGAGTCTTAATTAAAGCTGGGAAATGCATGTTTGACGGTCGCTGCTGCTCCTCCCTCTGCCTTTCCTCTTGTTGTTCTTGTTGTTGTTGTCGAATGCTTTTGCTCCTTTTAACGCTTCTGCTTTGTTTGCTCTGCTCCGCCTGTCGTTGCCCAGGTAACGCTAGAACCCCGCCCTGCAATGCCATTGGTTCGCCTCTGCCCAATGCGCTTCCTGCTTCCAGTGCCAGCCAATCACGCCACGGTATAAATCACATGGCGTGTGCCACGCCCACATTGCAAAAAAACCCAACAAAAAACATTTTCACTCTTTGTAACGTCTTAATTAAGTCGCTTGTTTTGGCCGTTTAAATGTGTTTGACGTCGTTAATTCATCCACATTCTGTCAAATCCATAGTGTGTTTGTGAATTTTGCTTCAACAATTTTGGTAAACTATGTATTTGCTATGTTCTTTTTTCTGTTTCGTCCTTGTTTATATTTCAGTTAAGATGAAATGTGCTTTTTATTTGTGTATTTTTATCAAGATCTCTGAAGATTTTAAACACGTCCAGGAGCATAAACATCAGAGAAGACAGAAATATGAATTATTTGACAAGAATCCCATTTCAGAACATGTTTGTAAAGGTTATTATTTTTTCACAATAATACCCCATGGAGGCAGTACATTTAGTTTTTCTGATTAATATATATTTAATCATTGTAACATAAATATACACACAATAAATTACACTCAATACATTCTGAAATTGCATTGTTTGACCTTCTTGTGGATGTGTTGAACGTTTATCCCTTTTTACAGTGCATTTTGATCAGTTAAATCGATGACCACACCCGTCTGCATTGAACTGAACGTCAGTGTTCAGTAACAACACAACGTCACCGCCAAGTCCAATAAATGAGGGAAAATCGTTCCCGTAAGATCTTCTTTACTCAATAATAAGTGATAAAACTGTTTTATCTAATACGTCCACAAATTGAAGCAAATAATGTTAACCTGGCTTGATCTATTTTTTTTTCTATTTACATCTTCAAAATATGTGTAATATTGGCCATTTTTACACATAAAATACATAATTATATGAAAACATGACAGGATTTAAACCTAGTAATATGTTGTGTTTTTATTTTATTATTTTATTTAAATACTTAAGCTACAAATTGATCTTTAAAGGTAATATTTTCTCTATTCGCCTGCAGATTCTTGCCTTTAGTATCTATATAACCTTATGCCCCGGTCCAATAGACAGATTATTGTAGATCTTTTTATTTTGTCAAAACAGGAAATCAGTTGTATGAAGAGAGTAGACAATGAGAATAATTACTGAGACAAAAACACTTCATGGGGATGTTCATTGATACTTGATGAACTGGTCGAGTTACATTTTCGCTACACAAAAGTCGACTATGTAACATTTGGCATTAAAACTTTGGTGTTAAAATTTTTTATCTTGCATTTATTCAATTAAATAGATCACAAACTTAACGTGAACATTTCTGTACGTACATGTGGCCCGGAGGCGTCTCCATTTAGATACAGTAGGTTTAATGCAACACTGAGGAACATTCAAGCCACAGCAATATCATCTTGTTTCCATAGAGACAAGCAGATAACAGAGCCTTTACATTATATTACTCTGGATTTAATTATCATTTATATTGTCTTCTTGAACTTCACAGCAAGTTAGTATTGTTGTTGTTGTTGTTGTTATTTTTATTTTTTAAAGTCTATACCAGAGTATTGTTCTCTTATTTTACTCCATGTGCGTTTTATTGATGAGAAGGATTTGTCGTGTTGATGTGTTTTTTGTGTTTTTCCTGGTGTTAAATGTTTTTGTGATGTTTGAGTTTTGCACAAAAGAAGCATCAGGTTTAATTTAAACGGTTTGTTTTCTTCTTTGTTTGTTTTCTCAGTTGTTGACTTCCTGATTCCGTCCGATCAGCCAATGAACAAGCAGCTGTCCAACTCCTCCGCTGCGCTTCACTCGCCAGAAAGAGGTATAAAGATAGAGAAACAAACATGGAGTATGAAGATGGTGAAACAAACAAGAGGTATAAAGATAGAGAAACAAACATGGAGTGATTACACGACAAACATGGAGTATAAAGATAGAGAAACAAACATGGAGTATCAAGATAGAGAAACAAACAAACATAGACAGACTATAAAGATAGAGAAACAAACATGGATATAAAGATAGAGAAACAAACATAGATATCAAGATAGAGAAACAAACATGGATATCAAGATGGTGAAACAAACAGAATATAAAGGTAGAGAAACAAACATGGATATCAAGATGGTGAAACAAACAGAGTATAAAGGTAGAGAAACAAACAAACATAGATATCATGATGGAAAAACAAACATAGAGTATAAAGATAGAGAAAACAAACAGATATAAAGAAAGAAAGAAACACAAAGATAGAGGAACAAACATAGATATAACATATAGATGCATACCTCATTTATATTTTACAATTTTCTACTATATGTTGCACCTCATTCAGGACAAATTATTTGTTGTTGTTGCATAAAATAGAAAAATCCCGATTTTTCACACCATGAACTGATCTGAAAATGTATTTTATATGCAAGTTAATAATATAAACAATATATTTCAAAACTTGATCAAACTTCCATTAAAGACAGCGCTTGTTTTTGGCTTAATTTGGTGAACAAAAATAGATTATTGATTGTTCATCCTTTTCTCACTCTTGTCAACAGCTTCTTCAAACAACCACAGGCTTCACAGGAGTTTGTCGAATCGAAGGAGCATCGCGGCGTTCCCAGAGGAGACGACAAAAGCGCGAACCCCCACCGTCAGTAACGGGTTTTTCACACATTATTCAGAGGCGTTACTCATCTCTAAACCTCGTGTAACACTTGTAATGCCAACGTCGATGACTCCTGCGAATGCTCGACCCGTCAAACGCTCCTAATTAGATTCTGGGTTTGGAAAATACCAGCGTTGGGATACTTTTTATTGAATTATACGAGACTGCTGGACCTTTTATGGGTTTGTTTTCTCTTTTTTTCTCATGTTGTGATTGACGCAATTCGGGATTAGAATGCAATTTTGTCTCATTTCCAGCCAATCTTCAATAAATCTAGACTTAAACCTGTTTTGCCCGCTGTTAGCTCTGTAACTAAAGCTCTACTGTGGTTTATTCAGGGTTTGACAACATTTTACATTTTGATCCTAGTGCTATAATAGTAAACAAAGATAATAAGTGGGACCAAAACTAGTATTAACAGTTGAACAAGTATCAATACTGTAAATATCACATAAATATAAGACAAACTTGGACATTTCCTGAATAATTTTAGAATGGTCTTGATCAATATCTGAATATAAGTATATAAATGTATTAAAAACAGCTATATTTTTTTTCTAGTCTAGTTTGACCAGTGGATTCTGTCATTTTTTTTACAGGAAGTCATTAGTCCTAAATTGTAATATTTCATGTATTTAGTGCGATGGTCCGACTCGCAGTTCATCTTTCAGAGGAAACGGCAAAGGCTCGGCCACGCCCAAACGGTGAGTCGCCTTTATCAAGCGTTCACACATATGTAGACACTTCAAATACACAGACGAAGTACATTTTGAGAAACTTGACTACACGATAATGTCATGTAATATTGTGATATCTCCAAATACTTTTTTTTTTACCTGATAATGATAAAAAAACTAAAATGTCTGTCCAATCCCTCAGTCGACGAGGCAAAAGAAAACAACATATTGAAACGTTTAATTAGTTGTCAGAAATTGATGATCTTTTGCCAGTGAAACAAAAATGAACATGAACTTGTCTCACTCTGTAAAACGAGAAAAAAACAACACTAATCAAGGCAAATTTTCATAACATTTTCATTTTGGTGTCATTGTGATTTATTTACTAAACTGGTTGTGTTCGTTGTGCGACAAAAACATAAATTCTTCCGGACAATAGTGAAAAAAGTAGTGGAGGTTTTTTAGATTGTAAAGGGGACGACGTTGACAAATATTCATATCTCAGTGTTTTTTGGGAGCCTCTCAATAATGATATTCAGAGGTTATTTTCACAGTGCATCAGGAAAGTGCCAATTTTTTTATATAAATGTGTCGTTTGGAGTTCAAGTTCAGCACAAAACGTGAATAAACCGTAAAATCCACCACAAAAGTGCAGAAATATCACTTTATACTCTTTATACACTAGATGTTTTGGTCTCTTTTTGAGCTAATTCTTAATAGTTTTAATTATAGGCTCTATATTCTAATTTGAATATCTCCAAAACAACTAAATATGTTGTTGTTGTTGTTGTTGTTGTTGTTGTTGTTGTGTTGTTCCAGTGTGCGCTCAAACCACAGCCGGCCCCAGTCGCCCTGCTCCCCGGGACAGTACCCGCCTTCCCCTCGACGACACAAGGCCTCGACCCCGGGCACTCCGGGCACTCCCGGCACGCCCGATACGGAGTTCAAAGGTCACAGCAGCACTTTAGAGCGAAAACCTAAAAGTGATGGCGAGAGGAAGATCCCCAAGTCCACCAGCAGAGAGCTGAACGCAGGTACAGTCTGAGCAGAGGAACACGGGGTCTGGACATGTCAGACGGTACGAGACTGAGACGATGGAAATCACCTTTTGTCACTCAAAATGTGATATAGTTTCTGGAAGTATTAGAATATATACCAGAACAGAAATGTGAGTGCTTGAATTAATATATCTTGGCGTGATTACAGGCTTTAAATAAGTGAAGTCGCGGGTGACTGGAGCCTATCCCAGTGACTTTTGGTCTAAAATCATTGTCTTTTAATTATATTTAATAAAACAATTCATTTCATGCATTCAAGACTCTAAGAATATACTCAAATCATAATAATCTACCAGTGTTTAATTCAAGAAGATTGTATTTTTCCTTTCCAAAAAAGGTGATATGAAAATAGTAACAAAAAATAATAGTTGTACATGTTTTAAGCTTCTGTAATTTTTTATTTTGTGCATAATAATTTTGAAAATTTTAGACAATTTTTAAAGCTGATTTTCAAACCGTGAAAGCAGGTTGTAGATGTTTAAATCTGACAACAAAAGCTCTCACAAACAGCGTTTTTCAGACAGAAAAGTGAAGCAGGTGAAAAAGTGTCACAGGAAGATGCACAAAGCTCTTTTTTACAAGTTTGCAATAGAGAAAATATTGTATAATTAGATGCGAATCGTACCAAAAGATCTGATTCCAACACAAAACACAAGCAAAATGGATCTATTTATTCCCAAGAATCTAAAAAGCCTGAGGTATTATTGTTGCATTTGTTTTCCTACGTCAGAGTCTCCCATGACGTCCTCCAGCCGCAGCGTTGGCGGGACGACGGATGCAGAAGAAGCTTCCAGAGTTTTGGCCGAGAGACGACGCTTGGCTCGGATTCAGAAAGAGCAAGAGGAGAAGCAGCGGCAGGAAGACGAGAGGTAACGTTCCCGTGGAACCCGGTGAACGTCATTTACCTCAGCTGACTTCTCCTGATCTTCCAGACTGCGGGAGGAGGAGGAGCGGCGGCGGCTGCAGGAGCTGAAGGAGCAGCAGGAGCGAGCGGCACGGGACGCTGAGGAGGAGCGAGTGAGACGCGAACAGGAGCGCCGGGATAAAGAGGACGAGGAGAGACGGCAGAAGGAGCAGCGGTGGAAGGACATGCAGCAGCAGCTCGACAGAGACGTGAGCGATAGGACAAGACCCTCGCGATACGATACGTATCCTGATACAGGGCTCACGATACGCAGTATCCCGATATACAAGTATCCTGATACTTGTATATTCCGATACAATTCCCTCATTACGATACGTATCCCGATACATTTTTGAAAAAAGGGTCTTAAAAATGTACCAAATAGGTCATGTTTTTACTCTGGATAAGAAAATGTATGAAATGTCATGTTTATCCACAAAACACTTATTTATAAATCCATTCTGCTCTAATAACTTCATCCAACTGATCCAAATAGAAATATAAGGAACACATTCTAGTCAAGTATGTTTCATGGTCTGAACCTGCTGCAGCAGCATCTTCTGCACAGCTTCTGCTCAGGTCCAGCTCCTTCTCACCTCGACCAGAGGAGCAGCACAAACACATCATCAAAAGTACTATTCCTCCTCCTTTAAAGCGTCTCCATCACGTCACGGCGTCTCCATCACGTCACGGCGTCTCCATAGAAACTGCAGAGATTTAATCGAACTGTTTCATTCATCATCAGAGCTATAATGACTGTAAAGTGTGAACTGAAAACTTGAACATCCTTGAAGTTTGTCCAAGTCTAAACTCTAAGCCGCTTCTTCTTCTTCTTCTTCTTCTTCTTCTTCTTCTTCTTCTTCTTCTTCTTCTTCTTCTTCTTCTTCTTCTTCTTCTTCTTCTTCTTCTTCTTCTTCTTCTTCTTCTTCTTCTTCTTCTTCTTCTTCTTCTTCTTCTTCTTCTTCTTCTTCTTCTTCTTCTTCTTCTTCTTCTTCTTCTTCTTCTCCTTCTCCTCCTTCTTCTTCTTCTTCTTCTTCTTCTTCTTCTTCTCCTTCTCCTTCTTCTTCTTCTTCTTCTTCTTCTTCTTCTTCTTCTTCTTCTCCTTCTCCTTCTCCTTCTCCTTCTTCTTCTTCTTCTTCTTCTTCTTCTTCTTCTTCTTCTTCTTCTTCTTCTTCTTCTTCTTCTTCTTCTTCTTCTTCTTCTCCTTCTTCTTCTTCTTCTTCTTCTTCCTCTTCCTCTTCCTCTTCCTCTTCCTCTTCCTCTTCCTCTTCCTCTTCCTCTTCCTCCTCCTCCTCCTCCTCCTCCTCCTCCTCCTCCTCCTCCTCCTCCTCCAGAGAGAGGAGGCGTTTCTCCGCGCTCAGAAAGAGGCCGAGCGAAAGCGGCAGGAGCGCGAGCAGCTGCACATTCAGGAGGAGCAGGAGCGGCAGCAGAGGAAGAGGGTCAGTCCGGACGCACTGAAACAATCTGTATTACCGTATTTTCCGGACTATAAGTCGCGACTTATATTTATACTTATATACTTATACTCCGGAGCGACTTATATGTGATATTATTCGTTATTTTAACACTTGCAACTGCATTTCATACTCCAGTGCGACTTAAATATGTTTTTTTCTTCTCTATTATGCATTTTTTGGCTGGTGCGACTTGTTAAGGCTCTGAACACCACGTTAAGATTGCATTTAAACGGTCTAGAACAGTATTAGAATATAATAAGTACAGATAAGATACAGATATGAGGCAGTAGGGACTTGGATAAGAAACATATTCTATCCATAAAAGCTCTGAAAAGTCGATTTTGCATGTTATGGGACCTTTAAAAAAGCTTTGTCCCGTTCTCTTGCTGATTAAAAAGTCTCACTCTTTTTAGTATTCGCTGTAGGTAACACTTTAGAATAAAGCGTAGACACAAAGCATTTATGAATGTTTGTTAATCACTGACAAAAATAAACTAATAATTTACAAATGTTGAACTAATCATAAAACAAAAATGAACCGATCATTATCTATAAGGCAAATTATTTAGTCATTAACATTAATTTACCTTAATTCTAACACTTTAGTTAGTCAATGATGAATAAATATGTATAAATCTGTCGTGTCGGTGACACATATTCATGTGCAATTACTGTCGGGATCACATGCAATGGTATTTATGTATTTATTTATTTGTCTATGGGAGTTTTTATTTATTTATAGGAGATCTTCTACTGAAAGTGTTTTTCAGACTTCCTATAAGTGATCTGTTCTTCTGTATCTACCTTTGTATCTACCTGCGTTGCACCAATGAAATTTCCCCATGTGGGACAATAAAGGAATATCTTATCTTATCTTATCTTAAAGCGATACCTCATTATAATGTAGTTGATTATAACGTGTATTTACTATTACTTTCTCTCATATATCATGTTTATATTTGCAGCGAATTGAAGAGATAATGAAACGAACCAGAAAGAGCGACGTGGAATCTGGTGTTCAAGGTGAAAACAACTTATTCTTATTTAAACAGATTTATTTTTCTTTTATCGATTTTACGTTTTCGATCAATTTCGTGATTTAAAATGTCCAAAAACAACACAGTGATCGTGCCATGTCATAGATTATTACTGCGTATCAGACAAAAGTTTAATATGTTTTCACAAAAGCAGGAGACGAGCAGAAAAATGACATTGCACTCCTTTAAATGCACCTACAGTCGTCATGGTAACAGGCATTGCTCCTTCTCATGTTTCACATCTCCACACACTGGTCCAAAACTGTATTGATCCATGGCAACGTGAGCTGCTGCAGTGACTCAGCAGCAGGCACAGCGCCCCCTGCTGTAGATATATAGCACATATATTTAATTCCCTGCTTCAGCGAAGAAGAGAACGCTCAGCACTTTGCGTTTCTCCTTTCATTTTGTGTTATTGATCACTGCACAGAGAACACTTTACTTTAGTGCTCCTGGCTCAGCTTCAGATGCATATTCAGGTTTTGTTATTATAAGTTATATATTTGGTCTTTTTTGTACACGGTTAAGCGAATTTAGACCGACTTTATTGATCATACAGAGTAACACGAGCCAATCTACTGTAGCTAACTGACTGCTTTATTTAGTAACCAAAGAGAGAAGGCAAAATAATGTACATTATGACACAAAATAGTGCAATGTTTTATATCGACTTACTATGTAAACAGAATAGTATGAATATAATCATGAATGCAATACTGACTTAATCACATGCAATACTGAGTTAATCATGTGCAATTACTGTCATAATCATACACAATAATGTCATATTCATGTGCATATAACTGATGTAAATAAGAGTGTTTACTTTACCACTATTATTAGTATTATTTTGTCTTACGCTAGCTATTTTTATTTTTTCCCTCTATTCCTTATTAAGAATATGAGAGGTTCTGTCTATAGGAGATTTGTTTATAAGAGTTTTTGTTTATAAGAGTTTTTGTTTATACGAGTGTTTTTTAAAACTTACCTGTCAGTCTTATCTGTTCTTCTCTTCTGTATCTTATCTTATCTTATAACTGTGGTTGTATGAAACGGAACATATTGTAATAACAGATCACTTAAAGCCAGAACTGTACAATGCACATAACATATACACAAAAAATACACAAAAAATACACAAAACTCCACAAACTAACATATCTCTGCCTCTTAAAACTATCCAGTCCAGCTTTATTTGCACCTTTAAAACAACAAAGTGCCTAACACACAAATGCACATAAGACGATGTCGGTGTAATCCCTCATTCGTCCAGGCGTGTTCCATAGTAGAAAAAGCTTCAGTTGTAGTCATCTGGACTCAGTTTGAAAAAGTAGACGTTTCGACTCTCATCCAAGAGTCATTGTCAATAAAATAATTTAGGTCGAGAACTCCGATATTAATACTGTTCTGTGGTAAGACCCGCCCATTGGGAGGAGCCTTCCTGAAGTAGAAAGAGTTGTTTGTTTCAACAGAAACTCCCCCTTGTATCTACCGAGCTAGCCTATTCAGAATCTTAATGGGCTATTAGAAACCTCTTTGTCTTTGTGAGACCCTGGCTCGACCACCCTGAGTACCTGATTAGCATCTGAATGTCCTTTACCTTTCCAGGGGTTCAGTAACCCATTATAAATAACAGGAAGATTAAACCTTAGCCCTCCATTTCTGTTTAAAGAAGGTCTTTCTTTTTTAACAAAAATAGCTTCCTTAACTCCTCTTTCAAACCATCTTTTCTCCTGCTTAAAACCTTCACCTCACCGTCTTCAAACGAGTGATTAGAGGCTTCAAGATGGAGATGCACGGCGCTCTGAGGTCCTGAACTAGTATTTCTTCTGTGCTGATAAAGCCTCTTGTGTAGAGGCTGTTTCGTCTCACCTATGTAACGTTCTTTACAGCTTTCTTCACTGCATTGGATCGAATAAACTACATTGCTCTGTTTTTGAGTCGGCAATTTGTCCTTTGGGTGAACCAGTTTTTGTCTTAAAGTGTTGCCTGGTTTAAAATAAACAGGGACTTCGTGTCTCACTAAGACAAAGAGGACTCTAATAGCCCATTAAGATTCTGAATAGGCTCGGTAGATACAAGGGGGAGTTTCTGTTGAAACAAACAACTCTTTCTACTTCAGGAAGGCTCCTCCCAATGGGCGGGTCTTACCACAGAACAGTATTAATATCGGAGTTCTCGATCTAAATTCTTTTATTGACAATGACTCTTGGATGAGAGTCGAAACGTCTATTTTTTCAAACTGAGTCCAGATGACTACAACTGAAGCTTTTTCTACCACATAAGACGATGTAAAACAACAGAATAAATACACATTTAAAATCTAAAGTCAACATTACCACTTCAAAAAGAGTGTTTTTAAAGAAAGATTCCAGAGTTTTTCACCCAGCGACAAAAGATCGACTTCCACTTGTTTTTCTCTCCCTTTTTGGGAAGTAATAACTGGTGCTTCGACCTGAGAGAACGTGCAGGGCGGGTCTGACGCACACTGAGGGTCAAGGCCGCGGAGACATTTAAAAACACATCAAAACGCTCGTGAAACCAACGCGAAACCGGGAGCGACGCTTTTAACATCGGAGTGAAAAAGACTGTTTAACACTGAGCAACAACTGCGTCTCACCACAGTATTTACATGTCTATAGACTTCACTGACCGACTGTTTATATTTCAGTGTCCGAGGCGAAGGCGGAGACAGCGCCCCCTTCAGAGCAGGACGTGCCACTGGAGCCGTCTGCCATTTCTCTGGGGCCGTTAGAAAAGAGTTTTGTGGACGAGCTTTCGGACGGAGTTCAGTCCATGGACGTCAGGTAACAAAGTCTCAACGCAAACATCCACGTCGTTACACAATAAAGAAAGAACACGTGTCCGCAAAAAGGCTGAATTATGACGATGACGGTTGGAAAAGTGTCAACGTTTTGTTCTGTTTTGTTTGTCGATGACGATAGTGCAAACGTAGCTTTCTCTTGTGTACGTTCAGCACATTCATCTGATAAAAATGATCCGTCGGAGCCAATAAGGCACAAAATGGACGTCGGATTTCTTTCCCATCTCATTACCGTCTTTATCTTTTCACTCGCACTCGAAAATAAATGGATATTGACCCTAATAAAGATTTTCCATCACCTTTTTCCTTTATGTATCACAAAAAAACGCAATAATGAACGGCAACGAGTCTGACATTTAGCCTTCGGAGCTGATCTGTCATTAAATGAAGCTGTAAACGACAAACATTTTAAAAACAAATCAGATTAAACGTTAGCGACGCTCACCTGGTCCAAGTGGCTTTTAAAGACTTTAGATTGAGTAGATTGAGTTTAAATCTGCAAAATCTGGACGTCTGATTCACTTTTCACCTTCTAATGTCATCACAAAGCCACTCTGATGATGTTTGTGAGAAATACACTTCATTATAAACCCTGTACATATATAACGTTTACTGATATTGACGATTAAAATTATGTGATTTGGATAAAAGATTGGAAAAGGACTGCAGCCTAATTCACTCATGTCAATGTAATAAATCTTTAGTTCGTGATTTTACTTCTATAAGTGTTTTTGAGAAGGATTTGGGATTGTTTCTCGCTCAATAATTGGACAAATCATCAACACACAACCGTAATAATGATTTTCCTCAGATAAAAAATACAAAAGTAATACAGTAATACATTGTCAGACTCACTTCTAGTCCATTTAATTTCAGAAATCCATTATTTTACCTTGTCAATCTGGTAAAATGCTCTGTTTTTCCTCCACCTTCGATCAAAAGTCATCCTTCATTTTGAGCGTAATCGCCTCCATAACGTCACAAACTAACCCGCCTGCTGTATTTCTGTCCGCTTTAACCCTGTCCCTCGCTGTCTCTGTTGTGTTTCTGTTGTGTTTTTAAGCTCTCCGTCTGTCTCCATCAGCCCAGTGTCCCGCGAGGAGCAGCCCAGCGCCCACGACTTCTCCCCGGTGACGGAGGCGGACGGCCTGGGCTGGTCCGACTTCGCCAAACTGCAGCCGGGCAGCGCCGTCGGGGACCACAACAAGAACCTGCTCATCCAGGCCTGCAGCGCCGACGCTCCGCCCGTGATCCCGCCCGTCGGACCCAAAATGGACGTCCAATAAGACGGGTAAAAAGTCTCCGCCCTCTCACGCCCGGTGTCTCGTATCTGCGACGAACCCGAGTTATAGTGAGGTTATTCGCCCAGTTATGTTTCTAGGACGTGAGTTAGCTTCCTGTGAGTCGTTTTATGGCGTTCGTTTCCCGTGGGACAAGTTTGAGCCGCAGCGCAGTGAAAAAAGCAAAACAACTACTATTTCTACTGAATAAACACTAAATACCGTATTTTCCGGACTATAAATCGCACCGGAGTATAAGTCGCACCAGCCAAAAAATGCATAATAGAGAAGTGCTAATGTTTTACAATGGGCTTCAAAGACAGAATGTATATATTTTTTTACTATAAACTGATCAGATTATTTACAGATTATCAGTTGCTGAAGTAATCATTTATTTAGTGATGTCATGCCATGTGCTGATGTTTTATGACTCAGACAGAGCAGTAATTACATCAAAACGACACAGGAAGCATGCACACTGTAAATGAAATAAGATAATAAGTTAAAATAAGTAGTATCTATCTTGTTTTGTGTACATTTTTACTTCCTTCGTGTAAAACAAGCTGACAATCTCTTCTTTTACTTCAAATTAGAAAAAAGACAAGCCTTTTCTCACTTGAAATTAGAAAGAAATGCTACTTACTTACTTCTATTGGCAAATCTTATTCCAAAAAGTCAAAATATACTAAAATCGACATAAATACGACTTAATTCGATCACTTTTTAACTTATTGTCTTATTCAAGATTGTACATTTCTCCAGTATTTATGTTTTTTTTGTAATCCAAACAGTCCTTCCTGTAATATTCCCATTTTAATTGTACTTTAGGAGCAAAGTAATTGTTAGTTTCAGCCAGAGATCATTTAATTTAACGATGTTACATGAATTAGTAACGATGATTTTTCTTTTTTCCACAGAATTCAAAGTCCAAAGTGAGACACACAAACTCAAATCGATCAACGTTTGCACCGAAACAGCGGCTGCCTCCCTCCTCCACCAACAAAACCACTCAACTAACATTCAGCGGGTTTCAGTGGGTTTTGAGGCGATGCAGACGCTCGCTACGACTCAAGACTAAACCTAAAATCTGTGCTTTCGTCAGTTCTGAGGTGAAATTTGAACAAGTTAGCAAAATGTGTGTGTTAAGGTTGATTGAATGATGCAAACTGTGGCTTCTTCTGCAGTTCAAACACTTTAGTTGAATTTACAGACAATTTATCCACATTTTTGGCCTGCTTTGGTTAGTCTTGTTTAAAACTAGTAATAGCAATTTTGTAGTCCTGTTTTAGTACTAGTCTACAGCTAGAATAAACCTGTTTAATACTTGATTTTAACCTGGAATAGTCCTGTTTTAGACCTGATTTACCCCCAGTTTGTACCTGGAATAGTCCTGTTTTAGACTTGATTTAGCTCTAGTTTAAACCTGGAATAGTCCTGTTTAAGACCTGATTTAGCCCTAATTTAAACCTGGAATAGTCCTGTTTAAGACCTGATTTAGCCCTAATTTAAACCTGGAATAGTCCTGTTTTAGACTTGATTTAGCTCTAGTTTAAACCTGGAATAGTCCTGTTTAAGACCTGATTTAGCCCTAATTTAAACCTGGAATAGTCCTGTTTAAGACCTGATTTAGCCCTAATTTAAACCTGGAATAGTCCTGTTTTAGACTTGATTTAGCTCTAGTTTAAACCTGGAATAGTCCTGTTTAAGACCTGATTTAGCCCTAATTTAAACCTGGAATAGTCCTGTTTAAGACCTGATTTAGCCCTAATTTAAACCTGGAATAGTCCTGTTTAAGACTTGATTTAGCTCTAGTTTAAACCTGGAATAGTCCTGTTTAAGACCTGATTTAGCCCTAATTTAAACCTGGAATAGTCCTGTTTAAGACTTGATTTAGCTCTAGTTTAAACCTGGAATAGTCCTGTTTAAGACTTGATTTAGCCCTAATTTAAACCTGGAATAGTCCTGTTTTAGATCTGGTGGTACTCAAAAGCCGGCCAAATATATTCTTTGGTGGTATTTGGGGTGAAATCTAATTCAATAATCATTTAACAACACGTTTGTAGAGATCAAAACTGATTTAATTGGTAACACAACTTCAGAAAGACAGGACTTATGTTTTGTATAAGAACTTGCAGCGATTTGCCAATTTGCGACCATTTAACCTTCAACCCAGCGACGCTCTTTTCACCTTCTTTTGATACATCCACAAAATTAGGCACTTTTTACAGTCATACATTTGTATCTTTAAAAAGACCCTGACTTTGTGCACATTTGAAGCCTCACAGGAACCCACAGCCCAGTCTGCATCGCCTCAAAACGTGGCTCTCTACGGCTTAACTCTGCTTTGTAAAACATGTAAATAGCTGCTAACGAAGGACTCGAAAGACATAGTTATCTCCAGTATGGACAGTTTGGGTCGTAGCTGTATTTGTCAGTGGGATTTTCCTTTCCGTTCGACGTGTATAGACTTGACTCTTGCCCACGACATCCGAATAGGATTTATAGCTTATTATTCTAATATTGATGGGCAAAACTTAAGGAAAATCCGTGTAAAGGTCCTAAATAGACGAGTGAATTGTTGTGTGTGTTTGTGAATCGGCACTGACAGATCGCAAAAAAGTAATAGCTACGTGATTTAATATGGCTTGAATTCATAACTGGTAATAATAATAATCTGGTTTGAGTTTTTTTTAGATTTATTCAGTTATTGGTCGCAAATTATTGGTCAAGTATCAAGAAAGAAATCGCACGGCGGAGTGAGAAAAGTGCAGTAAATAAGACACAAAAATCACACGCCATGGACAGATTTTAGCTTGAAACACAAATAAATTAATAAATGTGTCAATCAAAATAAATGTGTTTAGTGCTTTACAACAGCGACAACTTTAAAGCGACGGTGCGTAACTTTCTGGAGCCACACTCTGGACTTTTATAGCCAAAAGAACAACATCATCATCTTTAGTTTCATTCATTTGTTTGGCTAAAACTTTACGCAATGAGGCTTTAATCAAAGTGCATCCCAAAAGAAGACCAAAAAACAAGACAAAATGACACTTTTTTTTTTTTGACACAGTTCCAAAAGGGCTTTTTTGCACGAATATCATCCAAATTAAAAACTGGGACACTAATAATTAAACAGTAACAATAATAAAAGTGGGTAATTAAGTATATTTTCTACCTCGTCCACAGCTCACATGTGATAATCTGAGAGTGCATTGTTTGTGATTGTCTCTATTTTGCTCTCAAAGTGGTAAAAAACAACAGGGTCATGTCTTGTATAAAACTGGGACAAATCAGTGGCTTTGGGTCCATCTGCTGGGACGTGGGAAATGTGAGTCAAACGTGCTCAAACCAAGATGAATATCCTGAATTTAAATCATGTTAAATCACGTATATGTAGACTTTGTGCACCGACGCTGCGGCCCATGGCACTACCAGTAGTAATTGTGTTGTTTCACCGCTCCATGTATTAGCCACGTTAGCGTAACATCGACTATACCTCACCACATCGCAGTCCAGTGTCACCTGTACGGCCTTAAGCTCTTTTTACCAACATACACGCAATGTAGGCATCTCCACGACAACACGGTGTCCACAGTATTCACCATTTCAATTAAACGTGCCGTCTGTCTACGATTATTGTGGCTGAAAACAGTGCGGTTCAGCCTGATTTTTACATTTTATCACGGTCTCATCAGCAATTCGTGTTTCCTTTGCCATTCACACACTGAGATTTTGCGTGTACGTTACTTGAATTCAATGGGACGGACGGTAAACATGAGAAAATAACCTTTATCTATGTTTTAGTTGCTGTGGAAAGCACGGACGAGCTACCATGTCCCGGACCTGGTTCCAAGTAGTCGTTTTAAAAATGCTGCGGCTGCTAAAATCACGTGCCGTCGTTCCGTCATCCATAAAGAGTCTTGAGTAGCCGATAATATGATGTAAAGGATGTTACGTTTATCCAAATAATTACTCTGTGACGCTGCAGCTTGGTGGAATATATCATTGTAGATGTGGTGCATGGAAACTGCTGATATCAACCAATAAACTTCATCAAGTCATTCGTGTCGTTTTTATCCTCGTTCTTTGCCAGTTCTTATTGATTTTGTGCAATAAAAAGAGTCTAATGTTCATCACGCTGCAGGTTTTGGGAGAAATATTGATTCATTAATGTTGTCGTCAAAACTGAATGAACATTTAAATGGTGAGAACTTAAAGCCGGTACATTTACTGGCAAAAAATAAGCCACAATTTAGAAATTCCAGTGTAGAAATGTCAGTTTGTTTAGGTTATATTTTACAATGGGTAGATGCAAAAGTATAATTTCTGGTGAATGAGGTTGTAAAACTTTAAACATAATGAAAACGTATCGAAGGTATGAAAGTATTCGTCCAGTAAAACCTTAAAATCTGTGTAAAAGTCTCATAATAAATAAGCAAATAATGTAAAATACAATAGTTGGCTCTGACATCACTCACATGAATCTGAGCCAAAACCACCTTCATGTTTCATATGTGGTGATAATCTGAGGCTAATGTTTATCTTGTACATAACACTTCACTTTTGCCTCCAGTTTTCTCATTACGGGATTTAGAATGTATTTGTTTACACATTTTCAACGGACCTTTAAGAAACAGCCCCAAACCTGAATAAATCTGGTTATTTATTTAACAGTTTGATTAATTCGTCTTATTTACTTTTTGTACTATGAGGACAATTTCAAAATAATACTCTACACACGGAATAACCTAAAATATATAAAACTGCGTTGCTTTTCATAGTAAATAATAGGATGTCTATATCATAAAACAAGTACTACAAGTTCCAGATGAAGTACTACAAGTTCCAGACAAAGTACTACAAGTTCCAGATGAAGTACTACAAGTTCCAGATGACGAAATACAAGTTCCAGATGAAGTACTACAAGTTCCAGACAAAGTACTACAAGTTCTAGATGACGAAATACAAGTTCCAGATGAAGTACTACAAGTTCCAGATGAAGTAATACAAGTTCCAGATGAAGTACTACAAGTTCCAGATGAAGTAATACAAGTTCCAGATGAAGTACTACAAGTTCCAGATGAAGTACTACAAGTTCCAGATGAAGTACTACAAGTTCCAGATGAAGTACTACAAGTTCCAGATGAAGTACTACAAGTTCCATATGAAGTATACAAGTTCCAGATGAAGTACTACAAGTTCCAGATGAAGTACAATAAGTTCCACATGAAGTATACAAGTTCCAGATGGAGTATTACAAGTTCCAGATGAAGTACTACAAGTTCCAGATGAAGTACTACAAGTTCCAGATGAAGTACTACAAGTTCCAGATGAAGTAATACAAGTTCCAGATGAAGTACTACAAGTTCCAGATGAAGTACTACAAGTTCCAGATGAAGTACTACAAGTTCCATATGAAGTATACAAGTTCCATATGAAGTACTACAAGTTCCAGATGAAGTACTACAAGTTCCATATGAAGTACTACAAGTTCCAGATGAAGTACTACAAGTTCCAGATGAAGTACAATAAGTTCCAGATGAAGTACAATAAGTTCCACATGAAGTATACAAGTTCCATATGAAGTACTACAAGTTCCATATGACGTATACAAGTTCCAGATGGAGTATTACAAGTTCCAGATGAAGTACTACAAGTTCCAGATGAAGTAATACAAGTTCCAGATGAAGTAATACAAGTTCCAGATGAAGTACTACAAGTTCCAGATGAAGTACTACAAGTTCCATATGAAGTACTACAAGTTCCATATGAAGTATACAAGTTCCATATGAAGTACTACAAGTTCCATATGACGTATACAAGTTCCAGATGGAGTATTACAAGTTCCAGATGAAGTACTACAAGTTCCAGATGAAGTACTACAAGTTCCATATGACGTATACAAGTTCCAGATGAAGTAATACAAGTTCCAGATGAAGTACTACAAGTTCTAGATGAAGTATACACGTTCCAGATGAAGCGCTACAAGTACCATATGACGTATACAAGTTCCATATGGAGTATTACAAGTTCCAGATGAAGTACTACAAGTTCCAGATGAAGTACTACAAGTTCCATATGAAGTACTACAAGTTCCATATGACGTATACAAGTTCCAGGTGAAGTACTACAAGTTCCAGATGAAGTACTACAAGTTCCAGATGAAGTAATACAAGTTCCAGATGAAGTACTACAAGTTCCAGATGAAGTATACACGTTCCAGATGAAGCGCTACAAGTACCATATGACGTATATAAGTTCCAGGTGAAGTACTACAAGTTCCAGATGAAGTACTATAAGTTCCAGATGAAGTAATACAAGTTCCAGATGAAGTAATACAAGTTCCAGATGAAGTACTACAAGTTCGAGATGAAGTACTACAAGTTCCAGATGGAGTATACAAGTTCCAGATGAAGTACTACAAGTTCCAGATGAAGTACTACAAGTTCCATATGAAGTACTACAAGTTCCATATGACGTATACAAGTTCCAGATAAAGTACTACAAGTTCCAGACAAGGTACTACAAGTTCTAGATGGAGTAATACAAGTTCCAGATGAAGTAATACAAGTTCCAGATGAAGCGCTACAAGTTCCAGATGAAGTAATACAAGTTCCAGATGAAGCACTACAAGTTCCAGATGAAGTAATACAAGTTCCAGATGAAGTACTACAAGTTCCAGATGAAGTAATACAAGTTCCAGATGGAGTATACAAGTTCCAGATGAAGTACTACAAGTTCCAGATGGAGTACTACAAGTTCCAGATGAAGTACTACAAGTTCCAGATGGAGTACTACAAGTTCCAGATGAAGTACTACAAGTTCCAGATGGAGTACTACAAGTTCCAGGTGGAGTACTACAAGTTCCAGGTGGTGGCGGTAATGCACGTTTTTAAATGTCCGCCAACTGCGATCTAACTCCACCAGAAGAAGAAGAAGCAGAAGAAAAGGCTATTTCAAGCAGCGCGACCACGTTTGGAGAGTTTTACAGAAAAGCAAAGATATTTAAACTACTTTTTGGTTGGATTTGGTTCGCGGGTGCAACTTTTATGCATTTATTGCTTTAGATTTGGGACATTCTGGTTAGTTAGCTTTATTTTAGTGAAGGAGACGCATGCCGCTTTCCCGGACGGAGGTAAGGAACTGCGTGCGCTGCTAGCCATGATGCTAGCATGTGAGCTAATCAACAATGTAACCTAGAGATATATCAACACACACACGCCTTAAAATGCACATTTGATGAACATCGGGTGTGCCTGCACGTGTCTCCGGTTGTAATCTATCTAATGCGTGGTGTATCTGCATTATTTGTTTGGTGGAACTAAACTGAAGCCTTCACATCTTGTAAAAGTTAGCAGCTAGGCTAAGTTAGCATAACCAAAAAGACTGCGCCGCCTGCAAAATGGACTGTAACCCAGTTGTAAACTGAATTATGATTATTATTTTCAGCGGTATTTTAAAACATTTGGCCAGATGATTACTTAAAACATGTAGTTATTGTGACAGTAGGACTAATTGGAAAGCAGCAGGAATCCGCACTGTGTGTTCTGGTAATTGTGTAAATGAACAGATGGCACTGTGTTCTCCTGTTGAATCATTCATGCACGAATGGAACTAAGGAATCATATTTACGTTCGAGAACACGAAATGACCTCTGACCTCTCGCAATGGAGGACAGCAATAAAAGCGTCACAAATATTCAATATGAAACTCCTTTTAGCAGGTTGTTTTTTAATATTGAATCACAGAGGAGGCAACTGGAGCCAACATGAAGTGAACTATAACCTTTGCATTAGTTAACATGCGTAAATGCAAACTATTGCAGCGTGCTGACTGTGCCGTAGTGGTTGTCGGGAAGTTTTGTGGGGGTGGTCTCGGCTGTAGGACGGAGGTGTTTGTGACGTCAAAACATTAAAGCCCAACGCGAGCAAACGTGTTTCTCAAGACTTTTTCCCGCGCTGCTCGTTTCGTTTGTGTCAGAAGTGGGATTCATGATGACTTTATTTCAACAAATCAACTCCTTAATCTCCGGCCTCTTTGAGGCCGTAATGGAGGAAGAAGACAACGGGGCGCTTCAGAGGCGCGAGCCCCAGGATGCTGGCTTTGATCTTCCAGATGGAGCCAGTCCTGTTCAGCGGCGGCGGCGGGAGGAACCGCGTGCGAGTACTCTCAGACCGGCTTACCTCGGACGGGAAGATGAGCGCCCCTACGCCGTGGAGCTGGAGGCGCGCGGACAGGTGGAGCGCCAGGATGACGCCGTTGTGTCCGTGAGACCCAGAGGACTAGACCTCAGACCCGAGGAGCCGCTTCACCATCGTCCCCAACCCGCGATCGCGCTTCCCCGCTACAACCGGGAGGAGTCTACCGACGCGTACCTGCTTCAGGTCCAGCTCGCGGCACAGATTCACGGCTGGTCGGCTGAGGAGATCGCTGGACATGTCGCGCTCGCCCTGGAAGGACGGGCGCTGCAGATTTTGACGGATCTAGGGCCAGAGGAACTCCATAGTGAGCAAGGGCGGAACTTTGAAGCGATGGTGTTCCAGGAGGTGTGTCGGCGACTGGGAGTGAAGAGAACCAGGAGCACCCCATTGCACCCACAAAGTGACAGGTCAGTTGAATGCTTTAACCGAACGCTTGCCACACAGCTTGCCATCCTCACCGGCAATCGACAGAGGGACTGGGACTGTCACCTTCCCATGGTCCTGTGGGCTGTTCAAGAGTCAACGCGGTGTACTGCTGCTGCACTGATGTTTGTCCACGAGCTACGGACCCCGGTGGACCTTGTTTTTGGTTCTCCTCCAGAGTCAGAAGTCTGATGTGACTACCTTTGGACTACCTTACCCCTCGGCCTTCCAGTGGTGAGCTACCGCGTGAGCATCGGAGACAGCGGAGACTCCCCTCGCATTTGAAAGACTTTGTGGTGGACGGTTGGATTACTGGGGACAGCTAATCACGCTCAATGAGGGCTGTGTAGCGTTCTAACTTTGCTGCAGTGGTTGTCGGGAAGTTTTGTGGTGGTGGTCTCGGTTGTAGGACAGAGAAGTTAGTGAGTTGGTGAAAAAACCCTGTTACTGACTGTTAAGATTGTCATCTACAGCCTACACGAGCAAACCTGTTTCTCGCAACTTTTTCACGCACCGCTCGTTACACTATTTTAAGTCTTTATGTCAAAAATAAACAACCATTTCAAATTCCAATGTTTAGAGGTTTAAATTACATTTCTTATTCCAAATGTTTTTTTAACTGACTCACTTTAAATGTGTGTTTCTTTGTTTTTAAAGGTGTGAAATGTCACGGCAAAGGTCACACTCTCCCAGTTACAGGTTTGTCTCTTATCAAATCTCCATGACAACTGTTTTTACTGCATTACAACTGTTGTAATAGTGGTTTTGTAGCAGTTATTAACATGGTCACTTATAAATACAATCATTTAAAGTAGTCATTTATACTTGGACCGGATGTGTGCTGCTGCTTTTTTGTTTGAACATGTTTTGAGGTGCATTTTCACTGATGTTTGTATCTTGCTTTCAGAGGTTTTCCGTGGGAAGAACCACATTTCGAAGCCCAAAAGATCGCGGCTCAGGACAGGATGCCTATGGGCCGAGGAGACCGCGTTTATTGGGAAGGAGAGGATTATCCAGAAAGAAGACATCCACATTACCAACAACACATGCAGCATTCAGAGGAAGCCCATCACAGGAGAAAGCCCTCACCTCATCGCGAACTGGCACATTTCGAGAGACGAAATGATGGGCCAAAACACAGGGAGACGTATAGAGAAAAGCATGGGCGATATGAAGATCGGAGAGGACCGCCACAACCAGAGCACAACCGGAATTACGCACAAAGGGACCATGGGTGGAGGCAAGTCGGGCCTGAAAGAGAGTCTAGGGAAAGGTTTAGGGACAGGAGTCCGATAAAACAAGAGGGAAACTGGCAGAGAGGGCGAGGCACAGGGCAGCAGAGGCGGAGGACTCCCACCCACACTAACACCTGGATCTCAGGCCAAGACCACCCAGATTTAAACAGGAACAGGGACACGGATGACTCCCTTGAATTTGGGTAAATCACCAACAACACACGAGAAATCAAGGAAACACAGAGGAATCTTACCTTTCAAATCATCCCTCTCTCTACTCTGTCTGCTTTTAATTCTGTCATTTAGGTTGTAGTGGCTTGCTTTCCACCTTCTTAAAACCTCTCCTTATTGAACCTACCAGACTTAAAGCAGATTCATGTTCAGAGGTATGGATTCAAGGCACAGTGCACTGGCAAGTGCAGACTATGTCAAATGTAGCAGTGATCTCAAAGCTCATAATGGTGGAAAAGTTTCCTTTCCATTCACATCCACCTGATGGTAGCTTTGTCTCAGCGACTAATTCTCACAAACATGACCATGGCTTAAATCCATCTCTGACATTAAATAATTCATAAAACAATGGCCTGACACCAGGTGGGGGACCAAGTCAAGTCTCCCATGAAAACATTTAACTGCAGTAGTGGCACAGTTGTAAAGCATTCAACCTGAACCAGATGGTGGGCAGTTCAACTGTTGCCCAAAGTTCATGTTTTTATAATTTTTGGCAAGTCCCAAAATGCCTAAACCAAATCAAACTTTATCATGTGTAACAAAGTGCATTAAGAACCTAACCACACCCTCCCACCATCAACCCACAACCCCTGACCAATCAAATCAACCAACACACACAAACTCTAAAATACATGAGGCTGCTACAGGAATGAGGTCGGTTGAGGAAAGTTTTTGTCAAATCACTGCAACTAATTTGCTGTGGCAAAACATGTCATAACTTTTAATTTATGAACCATTTGCTGTAACGCAGTCTGGTGTTGGGCCATGTATCTAGAGCCATTTTAAATCTGAACACACAATTGTAAATCACTTCTGTTCTTTTTCTTGTTTTTCTTGTTTTGAACCATTCGCCTCCTCTTGTGCCAACACAGGTACGGGTGGCAGAAACCACACGGGCACAGGGACGAGTATGACAGAAACACTCGCGGGCCGCTCGATTTCAAACAAAACCCAAACGACCCAACGGAAGTCATGCCGCCCCCTCGACGGGAGCAGTTCAGCCGCAGCCGCGAGCAAGACTTTCCCCCGAAACCCGGGAACTCCAGATCTCTGAGCAAAGAAGACAAGAGAGGCGGCTATTTTGTGGAGAACCGCAATCACGACGGCTATCAGGAAGCGAGCAGGAGTCCGATTGCCCACGAAGGACTAAGTTTTGCTCAATACACTGACCGGGCAGCAAACAGAGGAAGGCCAGCCAACAGGGGCTGCGGTCTCAATCAAAGAGCTGGTTTTAATCATCGAGGAAGAGGACGAGGGGCGCCTAACAACCTCCCGAAGCAACAAAGGGAGAACGCTCCGTGCGAACCGCAAAGGAGTCCGTTCATGGAGGAGTTTTACGACGAGCCCAAGCGTTGCTGGGACGACAGGGAACCGGAGCAGGCGTGGAGAGACGACGGAGCGAGCGCCGACGCGAGACGAGGAGACGGAAGAGACATGAAGCTTCAGAGGCAAGATTTGGAAATGCAACGACGTCCGCAGGAGACGCGAGGACGCAACGAACCCAAGCCCAACATGATGGTCGTAACCAAGGAAACGCTGACCATCAAAGTGGACATGAGTCGACCGGTGAACAAGAACAGGTAGGTCATGGGCAGGTTAAGTTAGATTTGAGCTGTGGAGATGTCAGAGAAGCAGCAATGAGGAAAGATCGTAGAGTGGCTTCTAAATCTAGGACATTATTGTTCCCATGGAAATTTGGAGCGGAATCTTCTAAAACATTTAGGAGTGAACATCTTGTTGGTACCTAAGAAGATTTTGTTAAAGTCCATACGAATGTGATGTCTAACGTGGTTGAAGATGCTTTATGACGAAATGATCGAAAAAGAGGAATCCCGAAGAAAGCATAGATGTTACAGCTCCAACAACGATGTCGAGCTGCAGAGGATGAGCGTAAATCGGCATTCGGCATGGAGATAGCCGTGAGCAACAGAGATGCTCTAAAGAGAGAGAGAAAAGTGCAAATCTCCCCAAATCTAATGATTAAACTCACTGAAGAGATGTTTTTTTGTCTCAATTCTGAGCATGGACAAGTGGCCTGACTGTGTATTCAAGAAACCAAACAAAGGAAATGGAAGTTAGTGATTAAGATGGTCCCAGAAATGGCCGTATGAGCACCATTTCACAGGCCAGAAGTGCTGTAAAGCATGTTCCACCTCCATCTCAAGGACTGAACCTGTTTGGCAACATTTTCACCAGTTATTTTCTTTAAATTGTACCTGAAATTCAATACAATTGGAAAGTGAAGCACTGTTGAGACAAAGAATGAAGTTTACTGGAAGTTCCAGAAGGACCCAGATGGAAACCCATGTCCCTGAGATCGGTCTTGAAGTTTTTTTTTCTGATTCGACCTCATTAAAATGTCCCCATCCTTTTTTAAATGGGCCAATGATCTGCTTGAAGCTGCAGGATTTTTTTATGCCTGTTTCTTTAACGTGTGACAAAAAGGCTGAGGAATCTTTCAAGATGCAGCTGAAAATGCAACACACAGAACCACACCAGAAACGGAACCAGTTCAACTTGTACGTGGAAATAACAGGCTCTGCGATGTCATCATTTTTAGTACTGCGGTATGTTCAAAGATCTGAAAATACAAGATTGGAAGAAGCCACAGTAACAGATGTCATCAGTTTAGTATTTTTCTATTCACCGCGTTTTGCAGCCAACGTGTTCAGAGGTACAAGGCTTTCTACGTTTAATTTTATCTATACTTTTATTTAAAGGAATAATGGAGGATTTTTTTGGCGCCAAATCTGAGTCTTTCCTCGTGGCGTGGACAGCCGAGTAGTTCATTCACATGTCAATCATAGGATGCACCTGCCGCTCACCTGCAGCCTCGTCTGCTCATCCCCTGGAGAGCAGCACGTTTCCCTGTGTCTAAGCGCATGGATCTATCATAATATAGTTCCCTCAGAGTACAAGACAAAATTAAGACGGAGAAAGACGGTTCGAGTTGACTCAGAAGAGACGGAAATCTACGGAGACGAGAGATGCGATGCGATCCGTCACGGTACTAAACAAACACACAAGTAGCAGCGAGGCTGTTGTGTGCGTCGACGAAAAATCCTCCATTATTCCTTTTAACCAAGAATCTTCTCAAGAGACCCGGCCAAGCTTGCAGCAAACACAATCTACTCAGAACAGAAAGTCACAAATATTACAAACATTCAAGGAAGATTTCTTTACTTTGATCCGTATAAAAAGCATTAATTGGACACTATTTTTGCTGTCCTGGTCGTCATTTTACAAATGGAAGTACGATGGATTCTGGATTAATAAATTCTTTGGAATGCACATTTAGATGAGCAACACGCCCATGGCGTTCATGATTTTCAGTTTCAAAGGTGCCATTTTGAGGACTTCTGACCAAAAAGCATAGGCGAGTGCACCGGAAGATCTTTTTGTGAGGCTGAAGTTTTAGGTAGTTGTTGACAGGTGCTCATCAAGGACCAAGGAAAAAAACTTTCACTCTTAAAACAGTGCATATGTGCAAACATGAAGTCACTCATGTCTGACGTACTGTTATATTTAAGCTTTATTAGACAGGAAAGCCGAGTGTGAAATGTGGATAAGAGAAGAGCGTACGTGTGCTGTGCCTTAACCACTCCACCACTGGGCAGCACAAGTCTGTATTTCATCTGAAACCCATGGATATCATTTTCAGTTTTCTCTTTAAAAACATTCAATTTTGTATTTGGAGCCAATCAATCTGGACTGAAGAACTCGAGAAACAAAAACCAAGAACAAGAACCTGGAAAAGTCCACAGCCGCTAAAGGTCCTGACATGTTGGAGCACATGACGCTGCACAGGATAAATACAAGTGAATATTATTGTGGAGATGATTCCAGAGCCTGAGAAATCCCCCATCGATCAAACCATTTAAAGAACCGATGCTGAATTAGTTTTAGCAGCAAAGTGTTGGAGACCAATTCCAGACGAAGCCAAGAAAACAAACAGTGAACTTGATTTCACTGATTTGAAGATTAATCGAGATACAAATAATCTTCTCATGCCGTCCACACCAAGAACAAACAAATGGAACTCGCTCATGTTTAGTCACTGTCAACATGTCTGACGTGCCATGGCCAAATGTGTGCCACTTTGTTTTCCCCTGTACAGAACGGTGTACAATGGAAGAAGAATAACCGAAAAACACATTTACCTTTTTACAGATTGGGACTGTTGTGAATTCAAGCTCATTTCAGTCTGGAATATGAAGTATAAGCCGGAATCTCAAAGCGTCACATCTATGAAACGTCACACAGCAATCTGAGCATGTGCAGCCAAAATTAAACTAGTGAAGACAGAAGAGTATCCAAGAACCAAGAATCTTCTGAAACAATCACATGACCAAGAAAATGAAAGCTTCCCTCTGTCACAGAGACAAATGGACCTAATGGATGGTTTGTACAACGCTTCAGCTGCAAAACTGCCATATTATAAAAAAAATGAAGACCGTGTCCACCAAAGATCGTAGAAGGAGATTCAGTTGTTGTCATCTGGACACTGATGACCACAGCCGAATCTTTTCTACGACGGAGCGCTCCGAGTGGACGAGTGAGGGATTACACATCGCCCTCCACCAAAGATGTTCGATCATGACGAATCTGAACCACTAACGCGAGGACAAACCCGCGACTGCAGCTCGGGGTGGGAATGATTTCAAAGAAGCTACGAAACTGAGTTGCTAAAAAGACAAACTGGATCTTGAAGATGTTGACCAAAAGTGCAGTTGGAACAAGGACCACCACCTCGAGCGCGAGAATAACGTGGAATTTGTGGATGTTAAAGCCACACGAGCCAAATCGAGATCTGAACCCGAAAAGTCACATCATCTTCCACCCACGGAGCACGTCGCCTCAAGTTGGAGCCACTTTTAGCCACATAAACAATGCCTTTCTAGCGAGCCAAGGTCTAGTTTAGAGTAGGATCGAGTAGGATTTGTGTAGGATCGAGTAGGATCTGTGTAGGATCGAGTAGGATCTGTGTAGGATCGTTAGACTTTTGAAACGTTTGGTCGCAAAGGTAAGTCCGGTATTAGCGGTAAGCCATTTTCTTACATTTTTGATTTACAATTTAGCCATGTAAATGTGGCTCGTTCTCTGAAGACGAAATACTTTTTAAATGTAGTTTTCCCAGCTAAAATGACATGGTTTCTAGAGATGCAGTATTTGCTAAATGCTAAGGCTAATTACGCTAACATGCTAAAACCGACGCCAAAACATAAATGCTACTTTATAATTGTTCTGCAACATTTAAGCTAACGATATTGAACTAATATGTTTTAATAAACTGTTCACGGGTGAACATCAAGGCTTATTTATCCATGGTTTTCAGAGTGACGAAAAATGATCATAGTTGCCATTGCAATTCATAATTCAAACTGAAAAATATTCCATCTTTTTAACGCTGCATAGTCCCAAAACGTTGCGCTAAAAACATGAATAGACGCCTTGCTCTGGTGTTTGTGTTGACACGTTGGCTCCGTGTGCAGCGCGATGCTCTACTCGGCGGACAGGCAGCTCTCGCTCGACCTGGTGCACGTCGGCCGCCAGCGGCTCGACTTCCTGTCCACGGCGGAGAATCTGGGGGCGAACCGGGAGAACGCCGTGCAGCACACCGGGACGTTCGCCCAAGAGATCATCATGCTGACGCACCTGGTCAAAGGTAACGCCGGCGCGGGCCGCGATACCGCCACGTTTCGGATGAAAATGAGCTCTAAAGGCTTGTGTTTGAGCTTTGCCGTATTACCCGCACTATAAGGCGCACTAAAAAGCCCTTCATTTTCTCTAAAAACGCCTTATAATCCAGTGCGTCTTGTATATGGATTAATTCTGGTTGTGCTTACTAACCTCGAAGTGCCTTTTTATATTGCGGAAAATACGGTAATGTATTATTCCATTCATTCAGTGATGTGATTGGCTAGACATGAAGATAATTAACTCATAAATAATAATGAGCTTCAACATTTGGGCTCGTACTTAAAAATACCAGACATTTGTTATAAGTTCTGGCTCGTTTTATTCAACTACAAAACAAAAACATCGGTTCACCTATTCTGGTGTTTAGATGCCGTGAACCGACCGTTTGTGTTGAATATATTTGTCATATTTGTGTGCGTTTCAGAGCTGTATTTCGGAGGCGACCGCGTCACGCTGGACGAGCGATTCTCGGCGCCGCAAAGAGGCGGATACGAGGCCGACGAGCTGCACGAGCTCACCCTGAGCGAGAGGTTCAGCGCCAACCGGTACACAACTTTATATATATATATATATATATATATATATATCTATAAAATATGAACTGTTTTTGATTTGATTCCTAGTCAGTTATACAGATGATACTTTTATGTCATGGTTGAGCTTGGACTCTTTATTGATGACTTGTTTCTTGTGTTTTACAGGTTAAAAGTCAACTCCAACATGGACAGTGACGACCCACTTTTCATGAGTCAGGGCCCGCTTCAGGTAAAACTACTGTAAAATGCTTTAACGTGCAGGAGTCTGAGTCTGATACAGCACACGCCTTTATTCTTATGCAAACATGCCTCTGTTTATCTGTGAAGACCTGATTTGTAACATCTCATAGATAAAAGCCCAATGTGTGAGAGAAAAACTAACTTGTACTTACATTTAACCCTGACTTATAGCCTCTTTCTAAAAGCCCCTAAAATACTGGAAATTACTTGAAAAGTGCTTAATTTTTTTTTTGGGGGGGGGGGAAATGTACAAACCCTGTGTAAATGATCTGAGAAGAGTATTTTTAATACCTAATAGTAAACTAAAAATACAGGCATATGAAATGTATGTTTTAAAAAAACAAATGTTAATGAAATGTATTTTAGAGTGCACCCTCTTCAAACGCTCTGAACCCTCGTGCTGCTCCCACAGGTTAAAAACATCTTATTTTTGTTACTATTTATGTGTTAAACATAAAACGCACACGTTCATGTTGTGGAAGGAGGGGGAGTGTTCTACTGTCTGGGGGTCTTTCAGACCCTCGAGAGCGCCTTAATTGTACTTGAACACGTCTGTGGCTCTGTCTGTGGCTCTCTCTGTAGCTGCTGGGGTCTCCGATGGTGCGTGACCCCGATGATCTACGTCACGACCTTGAGAAGCGGCGCCAGGAGCGGCTCGACGGGGTAAAGGTCACGATCGCGGGTCAGACTCGGCCACAGCGCCCCCCACTGGCCCCTCCAGTGCACAACAGGTGAGACTAGTGAGGATGGAAGTGTGAAAAGTCAAAGTCTCTTCATGATCCACTACAACTGTCTGGGCTTTCTGAGGAGATGCATGTAAATCATACTTAGTTCCAATAATTAAACTACAATAAAGAATAAGAATAATGAACACAGCTGGCTCTGTGATCTATGGACAGTTCTGTGTCTAGTGAACAAGGACCTCCTGTGGGTATTTCATCTTTTAAATACAGAAATAGTTGCTATAACCTCTGAAGTATGCTTCATTTTGAATCAAGTAAAGTAAAAACTATTGTGTCTGTTTGTGGAATAAAACTAATGATCTCTGTGACCAGTTAAAGTTAATTCATACTAAATAAGACATTAATTGATTTAGGAAATAAAGATTTGTAGGAGAAAATTATAATTCTGGGTTCAGAACACAGGATTTTATGCCTAAATGTTTGAGTGTCTTTGAAGTTCTCGGTGGGAGACATAAGCGAGCGACCAGTACAGTGGAGACATGTGTGTTTTTCTAAATATACCGTAAACCAAAATAAACATTTGTTAATTCTGTTCAAATTCAACCACTCATTTGTAACAGGCGTCTTTCAAATGCAGAAGACCTTTCCTCTCTTATACCTTTGAGAACGGAATATACCTTATATAACTTTGACCTCAAATTGCTGTTGATTCTGCCCAAGTTTGTTCTTTTTCTCAGTTTCTGGTATTTGTATCTTTCATCTTTTTGCTCCTGAGCTGCACAAATGAACCACGTGTTTCTCTTTGTTACACTTTCAGCCTTTAAAGTCATTGTGAAAACAGACGATCTTAAAGGTTGTATAATGAATCCACCTGATCCCTTTTTATTGAACCCGTCCTCTTCCTGCAGTGAGCCGATGTTCATCCGTAACCATGACGTCGCGGGCGAAGCAGAGACGTTAAACTGGGCTGACGAGCCGGACGGGGGACGAGAAGAACCAATGGTGAGGAACTAACTGCATCTTCACTTGAAATACCATCGACTGTCGCAGCATCGACACTAGAGTCTCATCTGAACAGAATCCATCCTGTGAAGCACATGGTGGAACTGGATCTATATCAGAACTGTGAGTCTTTCCCTCCAGCAGGGTCCGAGGAGAGGGGGGCCTCTCCGCTCAAACGCTCCGTTTCGCAGGAACAACCGACAAATGAGGCGACCAAACTATCGCCATAACAACAGCGGCCACATCAACAACAACAACGACAACGACAACAACAATGGAGGTAAAGGTTCTGATTTTAAATTGTATCTGAAAATTCACCGTAAAAGATTCACAATATGTTCATTTACCTTTTAAAAAACTGTAGAATGTTAATAATTCCAGCTTTAGCAAAGTAATCACTATTTATTAAAAGTGTCAAATATAGATTATATTATAAATTATTAGTATATTAGTATAAAGTAGTAGTATTTTTTTGTATTTTTAGTATTTTTAATATTAGTTTTTTTAGTATTAGTTTTTAGTGTTTGCATTTTTTAATTATTAGTATTATTTTTAGTATTAGTATTTTTAAAATATTTTTGGAATCATTTTTTTTTTTTTTAGTATTACTGTATTACTATTAGTAGTATAAGTGTTTGTAGATTAAACTGTTGAATATAAATACTCCTAAAGTGTCCTTGTGCTTGTGTTTTTCACAGGTCCAAACTGGTGACGCTTCAAAATGTGACACTATCAGTTTTATTTGTATAATTTCAAACTTCAAATATTTTTATGTTCATGTTCCGCATTTCTCGTAATAAAGAAATAATGTACGTTCTGAATGTGGCTTGTTATTTATTTCTATTATGAAGATGATCCTTTTCCTGACCAGTTTTAAATGTGAAATGTCATGTAAAAGCATGTATGTCCACTAGAGGGCGTTCTTATGTGTTAATTATTTTATTTTTTAGATTTTCAAAACAAATTTAACAAGATTTAAAATTCTCGTCTCAAGTTTTGTTTTACTACATTTATCATATTTGTCACCCTTAAAAAAAGCATTGTTTTGAGATTAAAAAAATAAAAGTGAAGTTTGATAGTGAAATATCAACCTTTTCTTTGACAATACATTGAAAACCACAGAAAAACTTTAAAAATTGTACCATTTTATTTCCAAAAATACAAAAGACAATATACAACGCTCAATACAAAGTCGCTCTGTTGATTTCATCCGTCTCTAAACTTCACACTTCAAATTCATTATGTAAATGAAACGATTGGAAAACTGGCCGCTACCTCAAAGCATCATGGGAAGTGGAGTCTTTAGAGCTGAAAGGCACATCAATAATTCTAGAGTGATTGTACTTTATCTTCTTAGGCTCAGTTTGTGTTGCAGGGCAAAGGTCGAAACGACACCTCCATGTTTTCTTCCATAAAGATGTCGAACCTGCACATCACCGGCCTGAAAATCATATTCACAACATTCATTACATAAACCAAACCAGGGCTAAACTAAAGCAGCTCTAAACCAGGGCTAAACTAAAGCAGATCTAAACCAGGACTAAACTAAAGCAGCTCTAAACCAGGACTAAACTAAAGCAGCTCTAAACTAAAGCAGCTCTAAACCAGGGCTAAACTAAAGCAGATCTAAACCAGGACTAAACTAAAGCAGATCTAAACTAAAGCAGCTCTAAACCAGGGCTAAACTAAAGCAGATCTAAACCAGGACTAAACTAAAGCAGATCTAAACCAGGACTAAACTAAAGCAGCTCTAAACCAGGACTAAACTAAAGCAGCTCTAAACTAAAGCAGCTCTAAACCAGGGCTAAACTAAAGCAGATCTAAACCAGGACTAAACTAAAGCAGATCTAAACCAGGACTAAACTAAAGCAGCTCTAAACCAGGACTAAACTAAATCAGCTCTAAACTAAAGCAGCTCTAAACCAGGACTAAACTAAAGCAGCTCTAAACTAAAGCAGCTCTAAACTAAAGCAGATCTAAACTAGGACTAAACTAAAGCAGCTCTAAACTAAAGCAGCTCTAAACCAGGGCTAAACTAAAGCAGCTCTAAACTAAAGCAGCTCTAAACCAGGGCTAAACTAAAGCAGATCTAAACTAGGACTAAACTAAAGCAGCTCTAAACTAAAGCAGATCTAAACTAGGACTAAACTAAAGCAGCTCTAAACTAAAGCAGCTCTAAACCAGGGCTAAACTAAAGCAGCTCTAAACCAGGACTAAACTAAAGCAGCTCTAAACTAAAGAAGCTCTAAACTAGGACTAAACTAAAGCAGCTCTAAACTAAAGCAGCTCTAAACCAGGACTAAACTAAAGCAGCTCTAAACCAGGACTAAACTAAAGCAGCTCTAAACTAAAGCAGCTCTAAACCAGGGCTAAACTAAAGCAGCTCTAAACCAGGACTAAACTAAAGCGGCTCTAAACTAAAGCAGCTCTAAACCAGGACTAAACTAAAGCAGCTCTAAACCAGGACTAAACTAAAGCAGCTCTAAATTAAAGCAGCTCTAAACCAGGGCTAAACTAAAGCAGATCTAAACCAGGACTAAACTAAAGCAGCTCTAAACCAGGACTAAACTAAAGCAGCTCTAAACTAAAGCAGCTCTAAACTAGGACTAAACTAAAGCAGCTCTAAACTAAAGCAGCTCTAAACCAGGACTAAACTAAAGCAGCTCTAAACTAAAGCAGCTCTAAACCAGGGCTAAACTAAAGCAGCTCTAAACTAAAGCAGCTCTAAACCAGGGCTAAACTAAAGCAGATCTAAACTAGGACTAAACTAAAGCAGCTCTAAACTAAAGCAGCTCTAAACCAGGGCTAAACTAAAGCAGCTCTAAACCAGGACTAAACTAAAGCAGCTCTAAACCAGGACTAAACTAAAGCAGCTCTAAACTAAAGAAGCTCTAAACTAGGACTAAACTAAAGCAGCTCTAAACTAAAGCAGCTCTAAACCAGGACTAAACTAAAGCAGCTCTAAACTAAAGCAGCTCTAAACTAAAGCAGCTCTAAACCAGGGCTAAACTAAAGCAGATCTAAACCAGGACTAAACTAAAGCAGCTCTAAACCAGGACTAAACTAAAGCAGCTCTAAACCAGGACTAAACTAAAGCGGCTCTAAACTAAAGCAGCTCTAAACCAGGACTAAACTAAAGCGGCTCTAAACTAAAGCAGCTCTAAACCAGGACTAAACTAAAGCAGCTCTAAACCAGGACTAAACTAAAGCAGCTCTAAATTAAAGCAGCTCTAAACCAAGGCTAAACTAAAGCAGATCTAAACCAGGACTAAACTAAAGCAGTTCTAAACCAGGACTAAACTAAAGCAGCTCTAAACTAAAGCAGCTCTAAACTAGGACTAAACTAAAGCAGCTCTAAACTAAAGCAGCTCTAAACCAGGACTAAACTAAAGCAGCTCTAAACTAAAGCAGCTCTAAACCAGGGCTAAACTAAAGCAGCTCTAAACTAAAGCAGCTCTAAACCAGGGCTAAACTAAAGCAGATCTAAACTAGGACTAAACTAAAGCAGCTCTAAACTAAAGCAGCTCTAAACCAGGGCTAAACTAAAGCAGCTCTAAACCAGGACTAAACTAAAGCAGCTCTAAACCAGGACTAAACTAAAGCAGCTCTAAACTAAAGCAGCTCTAAACTAAAGAAGCTCTAAACTAGGACTAAACTAAAGCAGCTCTAAACTAAAGCAGCTCTAAACCAGGACTAAACTAAAGCAGCTCTAAACTAAAGCAGCTCTAAACTAAAGCAGCTCTAAACCAGGGCTAAACTAAAGCAGATCTAAACCAGGACTAAACTAAAGCAGCTCTAAACCAGGACTAAACTAAAGCAGCTCTAAACTAAAGCAGCTCTAAACTAGGGCTAAACTAAAGCAGATCTAAACCAGGACTAAACTAAAGCAGCTCTAAACTAAAGCAGCTCTAAACCAGGACTAAACTAAAGCAGCTCTAAACTAAAGCAGCTCTAAACCAGGGCTAAACTAAAGGAGATCTAAACCAGGACTAAACTAAAGCAGCTCTAAACTAAAGCAGCTCTAAACCAGGACTAAACTAAAGCAGCTCTAAACTAAAGCAGCTCTAAACCAGGGCTAAACTAAAGCAGATCTAAACCAGGACTAAACTAAAGCAGCTCTAAACTAAAGCAGCTCTAAACCAGGACTAAACTAAAGCAGCTCTAAACTAAAGCAGCTCTAAACCAGGGCTAAACTAAAGCAGCTCTAAACCAGGACTAAACTAAAGCAGCTCTAAACCAGGACTAAACTAAAGCAGCTCTAAACTAAAGAAGCTCTAAACTAGGACTAAACTAAAGCAGCTCTAAACTAAAGCAGCTCTAAACCAGGACTAAACTAAAGCAGCTCTAAACTAAAGCAGCTCTAAACCAGGGCTAAACTAAAGCAGATCTAAACCAGGACTAAACTAAAGCAGCTCTAAACTAAAGCAGCTCTAAACCAGGGCTAAACTAAAGCAGATCTAAACCAGGACTAAACTAAAGCAGCTCTAAACCAGGACTAAACTAAAGCAGCTCTAAACTAAAGCAGCTCTAAACTAGGACTAAACTAAAGCAGCTCTAAACTAAAGCAGCTCTAAACCAGGACTAAACTAAAGAAGCTCTAAACTAAAGCAGCTCTAAACCAGGGCTAAACTAAAGCAGATCTAAACCAGGACTAAACTAAAGCAGATCTAAACCAGGACTAAACTAAAGCAGCTCTAAACCAGGACTAAACTAAAGCAGCTCTAAACTAAAGCAGCTCTAAACCAGGGCTAAACTAAAGCAGATCTAAACCAGGACTAAACTAAAGCAGCTCTAAACTAAAGCAGCTCTAAACCAGGACTAAACTAAAGCAGCTCTAAACTAAAGCAGCTCTAAACCAGGACTAAACTAAAGCAGCTCTAAACTAAAGCAGCTCTAAACCAGGGCTAAACTAAAGCAGATCTAAACCAGGACTAAACTAAAGCAGATCTAAACCAGGACTAAACTAAACCAGGGTGTCTGGTCTGGGACTCGCCTCTCCGGTTGGTCCAGCGGCGTGAATCGGACCCTCACGAGTCGGATCTTGTACCGAGGCCCGATTACGTTCCCGGTGTTGATCCTCATCGAGATTTTCTGAACCGTGGAAATGTCGTCGTCGAACTGGGCCAGAAGTCGAGTGGAGGTGAACTGCTCAAAACGTAGCAGTTTACTGAAAGAACCAAAAGACAAACCGTCACTCAACCATTGCAGGACGGGGCCAGACGAGGGCAATGTGGGGCCAGACGAGGGCCAGACGGGGGCCAGACTTACTGAGTGTTTGGTGGAAATGCTACGTTTGTTTGATCGCCTGATAATAGTGTGTGAATATATTCGTGCATTTGTTCACTAGAGTCATGATGGTGGCAATGGCACAGGAGTCAGGACAGGTGCAGGAGTCAGGACAGGTGCAGGAGTCAGGACAGGTGCAAGAGTCAGGACAGGTGCCAGCCTCGGGGGGGACGGGGGAAGTGGCCCCTGGCACTGGGCCTGGGAGCGGCTTAAAGGGACAGATCCAGCTCCACATGAAGGTCCAAGTGTCAGAAACATGCTAAAGGTTTTCAGGCCTGAACAGTTGGACGTAAACCGGCCGCAGTGATGACAGTTTGAGATTTCATTCATTTTAATGTATGTGGCCTAAATAAACGGATTCACATTAAGCACACTTCAGGAGCCCTTAACAGCACTTGGTGGACTCCGTACGTTGTCTATGTCTATGTAAATGTAACTGAAAAGATGTGACATTATCTCAGTAAGTGGGACGAGGGACAGGTGCTTAAATGGTTTTACGGGACGACCAAATCCGAAAGAGGATAATGCGGTCGAGCTGGAGCAGGAAGTGTAACTGTTTAAAGTGGTGACTCACTGGTCGACTCTGGCCTCGGTGACGCTCCTGCCGCTGTGCAGCCGGATGTAGACCACGCCCCATCGCAGGTACTGGTTCCACGTGACCAGGTCCACTCTGTAACTCAGCTCTGGACAGAACCAAACACCACAGTCAGGGGAAAACATCACAGTTAAACTCAGTGTTAAGAGAGAGAAGAGCTGGTACTGACTTCTGTAGGGCAGAGTGGACGAGGTGCTGAAGAACACTTTGGTTTGTCCCATTCGGAGCAGGGCGTCTCTCCACGGGCTCAAGTCATACACTGCACACACAACGGGACAGAAGAGGTGTTAAATCCTGTAAAGGGAGCGGAGTATGCACCGACAACACCACATTTACAAATATTAATGCGCCAACAACAGAGAAAACTCCAGAAATTTGCTATAATGCCTAAGGTCAAAATGTGACTGACCCCCAAAGGTCAAACCATCTCACTCCAGGTCATTTCTGCTGTGATCCACCCAATGCCAATAAAATAATTGAACAAATAAAGAAATTAAATAATAATAATTTACTGATACTTACTTTAATAAATAACTAAAGGCCAATTTCCTTTTGTTTATGGCTTTAACTACTGCCACTTACTGACTGTAAAGACACAATTCAAATTAAATTGAGTTCAAACAAGGAAATGTCCTCACAAAAACTGGCTTGTTTTGTTTTGTTCACACATTTTAGGTCATCATTTTTCAGGCCATCCAATTCTACTGATGTTAAAATGTTCTGTTCCACCTTGTGATGTCATTAGGGGGTGGTCCAGAAAGTGCAGCATCTCAACTTTGAAGCGCGCAGCTACTGACAGCAGACTCAAACTAAACCTAAACTTTGTTGTTGTTGTTATTGTTGTTTACCTAGTTTGGGGCAGGGGGCGGGTCTGAAGGCCTCACAGTGGAGACAGTTGGCCTGGAGGAAGTCGCTGTAGGACGAACAGGGAAACGCGGTGATGGAGCAGGTCTGGTTCAGGGCGCAGAGATACAGGAACATCGCCCTCTGGTGGTCGCACACGAAATAGGACTTTCCTGAGGTCAAAGAGGAAATAAAATGGGTTGTGGCTTTATCAATTAGTGACAATCAACTTTGAGCATCAGTATAATCCCATTTATGAACTGCAATAAATCACAACAGAAAATATCACGATAAACGATGATGTGTAACTATTATCAACTAAGGCAGCAACTAATGATTCATTTAATGGTCAAACGATTATTTCTATTGTGCATTGAGACTTTGTAAATACATTTTTAACCAAACAAACGTGATAATGTGGTGAGTGAAGGCTGCTAGTGAGAGAAGTGTATTTGAAAATGTTTGTGAAATTTAATAATGCCCCTGTCTTTGTTATATGGTTATAAAAAGGTATTTTGTGTGTATAATGCAAATGCTAAACACAATTATGATTACGATGATCTAAATACAATTATTTTGATAGTTTGGTTGATTTTTTAAACTACTTTATGCCACAGAATAACGAGAACTGATAATGAGTCACAGAATTGACTTAGTTACATCCCAAATCTTGTCATAGAAAATTGTCAATGTCAAAGTATATTGTATATACACATGAATAAACAATAATGACTCTGTTGAAAGGCCAGAGAAAAGTTCCCCCCTGTAACTTTGGCGACCACCAAAGTGAGTGTTATTCATATATTAAACTAAAAGTCATAATAGTGATTATAATATCTAAATACCTGCAAAGATGGTTTTGGGACATCCTGGTTGGTCGGCTCCTCCGTTAGCGTAAAAGTCGATATGACCATGAGCTCCTCGCAATCCAAACGCTGAAGAAACACAAATACTCGGATTAAACACAAGAATAAAGATGTCCTTTTTTGGTGGCTTTTCTGGTGAATTCAGTCTGGGATCTCCCCCTTTCAGTCATATAGTTTGATATTTAATCTACTCAGGGTTCAATTTTTTTTTTACACAAGATTCAAATATGCACGTAATATGTTGGTTTAACTGTCAAAAGAAGAAGCCACTAAAAAAGCACCAAAAAGCAACACAAAAAAATCTACACAAAAAATCCACAAAATAATCCACAAAAAAGAATTCACAAAAAATTCCCCAAAATAACCCATCAAAAAGCCTCCCAAAAAAAAACCAAAAGCAACCAAAGAAGCCATAAAAAAACCAGAAAATAAAAAGCACCAAAATATCCACTGCTTCGTCAAAAGCTGGTTTTGGATCTCTGCTTCTCTGTGCTGTATATACTGTACGTATGCTATGTTATTGCCTCAGGGCCCTCTCAGACATCAGTATTGTTTCATCTGTGGCCCCTGGGAAGCCACTTTTAACAGTTGCTTCAGAGTGCTTTGAACTGTACACTCCAGTCTGGTGTTGGAGCTCGGAGTCCTGTCCCATAACTTTCCCCTGAGTCTAATGTCTCTCTATTGGACAGAAGTTTCAAAGGTTTCTCATTTCTCCAAACTATTCAGCATTTACAGTGTTAATTACGACAAGACATTTGAAATTAGTTTGAGTGAAATTACTATGTTTATGTCTCGCTTTATTATTCTACAAAATACCAATAGGTAACATCAACATAAATTTAAACATTTAGTCGATGGAAATGTATGTCATTCACTTTCATTTTACCGTATTTTCCGGACTATAAGTCGCACCGGAGTATGAGTCGCACCAGCCAAAAAATGCATAATAGAGATGAAAAAACATATATAAGTTACACTGGAGTATGAAATGCAGTTGCAAGTGTGAAGATAAAAAACAATATCACATTTGTCACAGCATAGTATAAAGTATATAAGTAGAAATATAAGTATAAGTCGCACCCCGGCCTAAACTATGAAAAAAAGGTGCGTGAATACGATAGTCGCTACAATTACTTTTTACTTAGTTTTATAGCACTTACAACACTGACAAAAACACTAGACCTGACTACGACACTTTAGTTGACAAAATGAAGACGATCAGTTGTATTGCTGGTGTTGCTCTGTGGCTGCACTCACAGTCCATGTCCGTGTGCAGGACGTCCACAAACTGGGCGTCGCTGGGATCCAGTCTCTCGTCGGGGCTGGCGCTGGTGAACATGGGTCCGGCCGGGTCCAGACCTGAACGATCGAGACAGTTTCAGGTGAATAATCTGTCCCGTCACAGTCCGTTCGGTCAGCGTTTTTACCTGTGATGCGCCCGATCTTTCCTTTCAGCTGCGCCCCCACAAACCCGGCGAGATGAGCCCCCAGACTGACCCCGATCAGGTGGATATTGTCCAGAGACGTGCCCTCCTCCTGAAGCGACACACGTGAGACGTTTCATCAGTCACATTTGCGGATTTTATGGTTCTTATCACTGTAAATAGTTCAACGACTTCTCTGTCAGCAAAAATTACACAAAAGTGGAATTATTTTTCCCCTATAGCTTCAGAAAGTGCCATTATTCAACTCCAAAGATGTGATTGTTGTTATATAAAAGGACTTTACGCCGTAAGATTAATATGACCATCAATATGAGCACCTGAAAAAAGCATGACATTTTCTCCTTTAAAGTAAGATAAACACATGCATTTTCTTACTTTAAATCAAAACGCTGCTGTATTAAGACACTTGTTCTACCGACTAATTTATAAAGTCTAATCATGATAAACACTACTTAATTTGTAGCACTAATTAACGCACATCATGTTAGTCAAGGTTTTAATTAAGTTTAATTAAGTTAAATATTCAGTCAATGTAAATATGTAAGTAAATAAATAAATAGTTACAATGAAAATAAATGAAAATAAATGAATATAAATGAAAATAAATGAAAATTAAATGAAAATTAAATGAAAATTAAATGAAAATTAAATGAAAATTAAAATTAAAATTAAAATTAAAATTAAAATTAAAATTAAAATTAAATTAAATTAAATTAAATTAAATACAAATGAATAAAAATGAATAAAAATGAATAAAAATGAATTAAAAAATTAAATTAAAAATAAATAATAATAATAAAATAAAGTTCCGCAGTGCCCCTTTAACCGACCTGCATGTTGAGGATGAACTGGGTCAGGTTCTGCGCCGCTTCTCTGGTGTAGGTGACGGCGGTGAAGTAGTTGAGGTTCGCCGCGCCTTTGTTCCAGTCCACCACGATCACATTCACGTCGTCGCGCGCCAACAGCTGCTGCACCAGCCGGTCGATCCAGATAGGGGGCGCTCCCGTGGGCCTGTATCCGTGCACGACGAAGGCCGTGGGGCGCGCTGGGTCGAACAGTGGCTGGTGCCAGGGGCCGTGGTGGAGGAGCTCGCGCCCGCAGTGGGCGTTGGAGCGCGTGTAGAGAAGGAGGCGCACGTAAAGCAACGTCCCCATGAAGCAGTGGGACAGGTTCAGGTCCGTGAAGTCATCGCACAGCTCCGAGTCGCCGCTCTCCTCCTGACCTGAAGATGGACACCAAGGACAGTCATTTACTAACTGATGTTATATATGTCCATGTTCAAGCGAAAGGTCAGATCTGTGGAGAGGCATGACTTTCAAGATAGTCAAGAGTCATACAAACAGCTAAAATGTAACGTTAGAAGGACGGTCTAATGCTACACTGCGGAACATTCCAGGGAATACCATCTCCATGGCCAAGTGAAAGGTCAGATCTGTGGAGAGGCATGACTTTCAAGATACATTTGAGTCATAAAAACAGCTAAAAGGAAACAAATGTTAGAAGGACGGTATGCTAATGCTACACTGCGGAACATTCCAGGCAATACCATCTCCATGGAGACATCTTTAACATATCTATTTACGTAAATGTGTTCCTCAAACTTGCATTTTTGATGTTTTACTGCACGAAACGCTTGTGTTCTTACAGTGTGAGCGCGCTTGCATCTCCACAGACCTGACTTACTCCACAGAGCTTGCTCCTCCTTGTTTCCATGGAAATGTTGTTCCTTTGGCTGTAATAGTCCACAGTATGGCATGAAACGTCACTATCTCCATGAAGAATATGCAGAAGTCTGGTTCATGTCCATTATCACAGGTGACGTGCATAATACAGACAGTTACTCAGTGTTACTTTACTAAAACTACTTTTAATTAGATTTTTTTTCAAGGAATTGTCTAAATCTTCTGTCTGTCAGTCAGAATCTCCAAACAGCAGCTTTACTTTTCTTTGCATTTGCCCAGATACATTTAGAGACCAAACTGTGCCCACTTATACTCAGCAGAGGGCAAAACAACAAACTGTGGGTCAAACTTAAAAGAATCATGGAGGATTTTTTGGCGCCAAATCTGAGTCTCATTTCCTGGTGGCGTGGACAGTCGATTAGTCCTCCCACATGTCAATCATCCCTTTCATCCTACAGCACACCTGCAGCCTCGTTCTACCTCGTACCCAGGGTAGCAGCACGTTTCCTCGTTTGTGCATGCGTGGTTGATATGCCGGCGTGTGTAGCGAGTTCCTTCAGTTACAGGACAAAATGACGACAGAGAAAGACGAGCTCAGAAGAGACGGAAATCTGCAGAAACGAGAGATGATGCGATCCGTTGCGCTCATAAACAAAAGCACGTGTAGCAGCTGCGCATGCGAACAGTTGCTTGAGTTCTCAAATCGCCGAAAAAACCTGTATTATTCTTTTAAAGGTGCACTGTGTAACCGGAGGGTCACCAGGCTGTACTCAAAATACTTCTTGGCAATATCAGTACAGAGATTATGAACCTGCCGACAACTGTTGAATCTGCTGGTCTGAAAAGTGGTTTATTCGTGGGGCGACTGTATTCAGATGAAGGATATTGTGTTTTTTCTCGCAAACACAGGCAAATGGCAGAAAAACACTCAGACCCAGACTTTGCCCTAGTGGCCGAGAGCGGCGTTACACTTGGCACAGTGTAAGTGTAACGCACTGGCCCGGTTTTT